>NC_058409.1:135247392-135610406 GCF_002201575.2 Neomonachus schauinslandi | reverse complement strand
TTTCTTTCTTTCTTTCTTTCTTTCTTTCTTTCTTTCTTTCTTTCTTTTCTTCCTTCCTTCCTTCCTTCCTTCCTTCCTTCCTTCCTTCCTTCCTTCTTCCTTTCTTTTGATCAGACCTTCTATATATTGAATAGCAGATTCAGTAATGAGCATCAAGCATCCTACTCTTGCTTCTAATAAAATTCACAATAAAAATAATCATTTCTACCTTTATTTTCAGTAATGAGGTTTCATTAAATTTCATCTCCTCTGTTCTTGGTTTCCTAAAAGTTTTTATCAGGAAAGACTGTTGAAATTCATCTAATTAATTCTCTTTATCCTTTTTGTTGTTGTTTTTGTTTGTTTTTTGTTTTGTTTTTTGTAGATTATCATGCCTGTGTATCTATGTGTATCTTTCATAGCTTGGCCCTAAGGGACTTATGATATTGGTCTTGCTTCAAAATTTCTATTGTCTCTGGTCTCAAAAAAGCTGAAGAGAAAGAAAGTAAATAGGTCCGCTGAGGTTTCCCTTGTCCTAATACTGGTCGAAAATACATAGATGGAATGCAAACTCTCTCCTTGCACTCTAAGAACCAGAACTGAATACCAGGGGAAAAAAATGGTCAAATAACCACATACTGAAGTGGTCAAGTACTAAAATTGAATTGTCCAACATAGTAGCCGCTAGATACATATGGCTAATAAGCACTTGAAATGTGACTAGCATAACTAAAGATTACTTTTCATTTTAAATGATGAAAAATTGATGACTGAATTGAAATATGCTTTAAGTATAAAACATACAGCCATTTAAAAAATATATCAAAAATTATAGGTTGCCTATGTGACTTAGTCGGTTGAGCATCTGACTCTTCATTTTGGCTCAGGTCATGATATCAGAATCCTGACACAAATCTCCAGGCTCCACGCTCATTGGGGAGTCTGCTTGAGATTCTCTCTCTCTCTCTCCCTGTGCACTCCCTCTGTTTGTGTCCTCTCTCTCCCTAAACAAATAAAATCTTAAAAAAATATATAGCAAAATTAAAATAAAGTATTAATATTTATATTGATTGCATGTTGAAGTGATACTTTGATATATTTGATATCTTTTATCTATTGAATAAATAAAATATGTTATCAAAATTAAATTTACCTTTTTCTATAACTTGTTTTCACTATGGAAACTAAAAATATGTAAAATTATATCTTTTACATTCATGTAAATATGTGGTATGCTCATATTTGTATAGTACTTTACCACATCATTTCACATTATATTTCTATTGGATAGCACTAGTATTAAAACAGATAGAACTAAATATGATGTCCAAACCAAGACAGTCACTGAAAGAGAGAGACTACATTTGCATATTAATGGTGTTGGCTGTATTTAAAAAGATTCAAGAGGAATCACAGAGAGACCATCTGGAACTTAAAATCAACAACAAAAACCACAACAAAAGCAGACAAATTGGAGGGTGGCTAATTACCATCAATACCTAAATTACTGATCTTTGATACCAAATTGAAGAAATATCTAAAAACTGAAATAAAGAATAGAAAGAGAAAGAAATATGAAAGTATACACTTTAACACATGTTAATAGAAATATTGTTATGATAAGAAAAGGAGCAGAAGGAAGAGAAAAACAAATAACGAAAGATAATACCCTCATGAGATGCAGAAATGCCCATGACTTCAAATTGAAAAACTGAAATAGTGAAAACAATGCAAATTTAGGTATTCCCCAATAAACATATTGAATTCAAGAAAATCTGACAAGCTGCCATTTAGATATAATAAATTATGAAAAAAACTAAACTATTTAGTATCAAAATTCTCACCTAAAATACTGGTTGAGCAGACCACCATGTAAGGTTGCTAATAGAGAAAAAAAAAGTACTCATATTATATAACTAGACACTTTTCAGTGTTAAAACATCACATCCCTTGAAGTTAGAATGCATTTTGTTGTGTATCTGTGGAATATTTAAAATAATATTTATCAGGCCATTGGCTATAATTTTTTAAATATTCAAAAATTAAATATATATTGTCATATTCCTAGATCATAATACAGTGAATTTAAGAATATAATAATGAAAATGTGACCTAAAATTTTTAAATATTTAGAATTTAAAAAATATACATGGAAGGATATTTTATGAATTATTTTAATGGATGAATATAGTAATGTATTTATTTATATAGTTTAGCAGGGATTTGAGATTAAAGATTATAGGGAGTACTAATTTTATTTGTGCATCTTTGTATGTACATATATATATCAAGCACATGAAGACGCTGAGTGAATGAGATAAGAAGGTGTTCTTCATACCTTTTTTGGTAAAAGCACATTTTTACATGGGTTAAGTAAGGAGAATGCTCCCAACATAAGCACAAGCTGTGATGAGAATTTCTCCTATGAAGTGATTGTAATCAACTACTGTGAAAGTGAATTGCTTTATGACCCCTCTGAATCCTCAGTAAAGGTTAGTTATTTGCCATATCTATTTGAGTGTTCAAAAAAAGAAAAGAAAAGGAAGCAAGTGACAGCAAAGAATATATCCTCAAGCTAAAACTTGTTGGATATGGTTCACCATTCCCTTTTCATTTATTTTCTTTTAATTTGAGGTTTGATAGAATTATAACAAGTGGTTTTCTTTTGAGATGTAGCTGGCATGATCGGTCACTAGTCTTTAGAGAATTGTTCTGAAATGAGAGTTTTAAAGTAAGAGTGTAGAAATGCAAACTAATTGTCTTTCTAGCAACAAGGGAATATGGTATCTTATTTAAAAAAAAAATCTCTCTGTGCAAAACACTTCAAATATTTGATAAAATATGAAGACATATTTTTCAAGGCACTGTTGAGCAGACAATTATGTAAAGGAAATCCTAACAGGATCCAAACAGTGAAAGAGCATGAATCTATAAAGGTAAACAAGCCCTCTAGCTAGCAGTGATCCCATGGGCTTCTGTCTCCTACTGATGTCCTGGAAATTATTTTAAAGAGCTACAAGGAGACAACGGATAAAAAAAAGAAAAAGAAAAAGATTAAGGGCTCATGCAAGTTGAAAACTCAGATTAGAAAACTCCTCATAAATCTCATAAATCTAGGACCAAGACTAGTGAATCATCAATGATCACACTATGAAGGAGAGAGAAATGAGAATAGACCATCCCAGTTCTGGGTCTTTGATCCAGATCAACAACAACCTTCCTCTAAGAATGGGGAACATATGCTAGCCATAAAATGAGGTTGGAAAAGCACATAAAATGCAAGTGTCATCAAAGGTTATTTAGTTTGAGATAGTTCCTGGTTGATAATAACTCTAGTACTGTATAAGACAATAACAACAAAAATCTCTTAATCTACATATTTTAGTTGTTTATTAATTCATAATGGATCACTTTAAATTTAGTGATTCACAATAACAACAATCATTTCTTTTGCTCACAAATCTGCATATGGGCAGAATTTTGGAGGATAGCCTGTCTCTGCTCCTCAGACATCAGCAGAGTCACCTCAAAAACTGGAAGACTAAGGATTTTAGAAATAAATTAAAACTTTAAAAAATCAATTAATGAAAATAGATGCAATCAATATATTTAAATGAATAAAAGGACTTATTAAATGTATGATTGAAAAATTATTGTATTAAAAATGACCAGTCACCCTTGGTTTTATCTCTGTCATGCACAAATTTTAGAAGTCATCACTCCTATCCTTATAAGAAAAAAAGAAAAAGCTGAATAAACTAAAAATCCATAACTTTTCTTGGACCTAGCAGAGGAATGATCTTCAGGACAAACTTCCACACAGGAATGTAGAGAGACATGCAAATACACGGAAATAACAGCCAAGATTTGCTTGTTTGGGTCAGAAGCCACTGGAGTATGAGCTGGTAGGGACAACAAGATAGTAATTTTGACAAATTGTTAGAGGTTGATTGTAACTAACATAACCATGAGAAACTCCTGGGGGCTTAGTCTTGAGGAGCCAACAATTTTGTGAGTTTCATTTGCAGGAACTTTATCAGTTTTTTACATCACCCAAGGGCCAATAAATATTTCTTCCTGGCTCTAACAAGTTGAGGGGAAAATCAACCCTTGAGAAATAAACACAAAGTATTCTTTGTAAACAAAGAAAAGGGGGCAGGGAAGGCTTTATTAGAGCATTATTCCACCTAGGGGAAAAACATTTACCTGATTCCATTCATCTCTAGGGCTAAGGAAGGGGGTTATCTAAGAATTTGGGGAAAAAAATCACAGCCCAAGGACACAGATGACTAAAATGCATAGATTTAATGATGAGATTAGAGGACCCTTCTCCTTCCCTACTTCTTACCACCATATTAACAGGGTTACACTACAGTAACAGTGGATTACAACGGAAAGAGCTGCAAGACACAGATTCTGTTGAAGGAGTTCAAGAGAACTTGAAACAAGGACACTAGAGGATTTTGAATTTTCTGGCATGTGCAGGTAACAAAAATATTAAATGGTATCCAATTCCTGGCCAAGTTAATGTAAAACTTCACACTAAAGGACTACTTACCTGAGTTTCTGATACCTGATTAATCATGTCTGGTCTTTGATCAAAAGTTACCAGCGGGGGGCGCCTGGGTGGCTCAGTTGGTTAAGCAACTGCCTTAGGTTCAGATCATGATCCCGGAGTCCTGGAATCAAGTCCCACATCGGGCTCCCGGCTCAGCAGGGATCCTGCTTCTCCCTCTGACCCTCTCCCTTCTCATGCTTTTTCTCTTTCTCTCTCTCTCAAAAAAAAAAAAAAAAAAGTTACCAGCCATATTGAAAGGCAAGCAAACACACAATCTGAACACACCAAGAAAGCATCAGAATCAAACCCAGATATGACAAAGATTTTGGAGTATAAAAGAATTATGGGTACTATGTTAAGGGCACTAATGGGAAAAGTTGACAGCATGCAAGAAAAGAAGGGCAATGTAAACTGAGATTATCCCATGGGTATTATAAGGATAATAAAGGAATATTATAAATAATTCATAACAAATTAGATGAAGCAATTTCTTAAAATATATAAACTGCTAAAACTGACGCAGGAGAAATTTCAATAGACAATAGTCAATTTCAATAGACACATCTATTAAACTTTTTAATCAACAATTAATAATCCTCCAGAAAAGAAAAAAACAGAACTAATTGATTTTACTGGTGAATTCTACTGAACACATAGGGAATCATTATAGCAATAATTGGACTATTCCAGAAAATAGAAGCAGAGGGAACACTTCAGAACTCATTTTATGAATTCTACATTATTTTAATACCAAAACCAAATATTGCAAGAAAGGAATACTACAGAGTGATCTAGCTCATGAACATAGATGCAAAAATCTTCAACACGGTATTAGCAAATCAAATGCAACATGTTATATGCAATACCACAATACAATTCGTGGACTAGCTACTAGAGTTAGCCCAGACTCTATAAGTAAAGGGCACAAGACTGCTCTCAAATCAGACACCAGCCAGAAGTTCAGGGGTCCCCATTCCACTTTCACCTTGACTAAACAGCTACACATTCTAGGATTCCCACAACCCTGTCAGATTTTATAATTTAGTAGAATAATGTACAGAACTCAGAAAAATCTCATGATTTAAATTGGTGTTTTGTTATCAAGGATTCAGATTAGGATCAGCCAAATGAAGAGACCTACAGGAGAAGTCTAGAAGGACCATAAATGTGGAGCTATCAAGTCCTAATCCTGTTGAATTGGAACATATCCTCCTCCTGACTCATCAATGTGATCACCAACCAGAATGGTCAATTGAGTTTTGGTGTCCAGAGTTTTTGTTGGGATCTCATTATATTGTGTGATTGAATAATTGTCTAAGTGACGGTATATAATGTCCAGTGCCCCTTCACTCCCCAGAGCTTGAACTGATATCACCTGGTTCAAAGATTGAGTCATCTAATCACATGGTTGGTCTTATTGCATTACTCTTATCCTTTACTCATGCTGAAACTATTTGGAGGTCCATCATAAGTTACTTTATTAGCAATAACTAAGGGATGATTTCAGGGACCCGCTATGAATAACAAAGATCTCCTATCACTCAAAAAATCCCAAAACTTTAGAAGCTCTATTTCAGGAACCCAGACAAAGATTAGACAACATTTTTATCATACAACAGTATAAAGAAATTACATGCTATGACTTAGTGAAATAATTTCTGATTTCCAAGAATTGTTTCAACATTTAGACATCACAATGGAATCCTCCATATTAACAGGCTTAAGGAAACACAAGACATGTACCCATATCAGTTGATGCAGAAAAAGCATTTGACAAAATCTGATACCCATTATGGTTTTTTTGGGTGTCACCTTGGAGGATGTTTTGGATGAGATTAACATTTAAATTTGTGAACTCTGAGTAAGCAGATTTCCCTCCACAATGTGGATATCCTCATCCAATCACCTGAAAGCCTGAATAGGATACAAAGATCAACTTCCTAGAGCAAGAGGGAATTCTCCAGCAAAATGCCTTTGGGCTTCATCTGTACCCCATTGTTCTCCTGAGTTTCCAGCCTGCTGCTGACATTCAGATTTTGGACTCACTAGTCTCTAATAATCACTCGAGTCAATTTCTATAATAATAAACTTATATATATATACTCACACACACATCATAGTGGTTCTGTTTCTCTAGAGAACCCTGACTACATTTATGACAAAAACCCTCAGCAAACAAGGAATAATTGGGAATTTCCTTAAGTTGATAAAGAACATTTACAAAAAAAACCTTACCTCTAACATACTTAATGGAAAGAAACTGGACACTTTCTCCCAAAAACACCAAAGCAAGTTTTTAGGAAACAATTCACATTGTAAACCTCAGTGTTTTCCTTACAAAGGTCTGCTTGCGGGGCACCTGGGTGGCTCAGTCGTTAAGCATCTGCCTTCAGCTCAGGTCATGATCTCGGGGTGCTGGGATCGAGCCCCACATCGGGCTCCCTGCTCGGTGGGGGGCCTGCTTCTCCCTCTCCCACTCCCCCTGCTTGTGTTCCCTCTCTAGCTGTGTCTCTCTCTGTCAAATAAATAAATAAAATCTTTAAAAAAAAAAAAAAAAGGTCTGCTTGCAATTTGACCCTTGGATAACATCGAAGGGCTTAGATTTTCAAAGACATCTCATTGTTCCCTAACTGATAAGCATGGTTTATAGTACTTAAACTGTTTATGGAAAAAAATATATATATGATTTATTCTGAACATCTCCTTTGCTTCTAGGAGTCTGGAATTTTGACATATATAGGCAGAGGATGCATACATGACCAGTCCCCAAATGATCTATATGCAATAATATTTCATACCTTTTCTTGCATCTAGGTAAACCATATAGCTGATCTCATCTAATAGGATATGAGTGGATTGGCCTGTCTTTTCCATGAAGGCAACTCGATGCAGAAGGTCCAGCATTTGACTCCAAGACCTAGGGGATATCAGAAATATAAAACAGAAGGTGACTGGATGCATGAATCACTGCCTGGGTAGATCCAACTACAGATCAGGAACATAGACTTTATTAGAGCATGAGATAAACTTCTGATAAACCACTGATATTTGGACTTTTGTGTTATAGCAGATAGTATTGCCTGGATATATACAGATAAAATAATTGGGGGAGATATCTATATCTTAGAAGGCTAATATTAGAAAATAAGAAAATCTTAATTTCAGTGAGTTAGATTAATTAATAAAGCCAAATAAAGCAGAATAATTTTAAAAAGCATGAAGCTGAGAGCAGGATTAGGAAATTAAAAAATATATATGTGCTATAGAGAAAATATAAAAAATGAGTACCATTCATTAAAAAGTGATAAAATTGACAAAATTCTTTCGAATTTGATAAAAAGAAGACGGGAGAGGCAGAAAAACATTTTGCAATAAAAAAGGAGATGGATGCAAATGCACTAGATATTCAAAAGCTAGTAAGAATATATGAATATCTTCTTGCTAAAAATTTGAAAACATTTTAAGAAGATAAATGTCTAGAAAAGTGTAGTTTTAACCAAATTGACTCAAGAAGAATTAGAAAATCTGAATATTCCTACAAACATTAAACAATTGAGCCAAGAATTAAGAATCTCTCTTTTCCACTCTCACCTCCCCCCATGTAGGCCCAAATTATTTTACAGATGAGTTCTTCAGGGTAGCTTTATTTCTTCTTCCAATTTCTGTTTGGAAATTCAACCACTGGAGGCTTTCCTAGAGACCCACACTGAGTACTTTTTCCCATTAACAAAAATTTGCTTTCTAAAGGTCATACAGAAAGTGACTGCCATTAGCTAGCTGTCCTAATTTGCTAGTCTTTTGTTGTAATAATTTGGATAATCTGAGGTATTTTCATTCTTCAAAGATTTGAGTTTTTTTGTGCTCTCTGTTTTCATTTGATTTTCCACACTGACCTTTGTCAGCCCCTGTGCATAGTGGTAGTGGAAGTGATTTTATTTAAAAGTATGACTGGGGCGCCTGGGTGGCTCAGTTGGTTAAGCGACTGCCTTCGGCTCAGGTCATGATCCTGGAGTCCCGGGATCGAGTCCCGCATCGGGCTCCCTGCTCGGCGGGGAGTCTACTTCTCCCTCTGACCCTCCCCCCTCTCATGCTCTATCTCATTCTCTCTCTCAAATAAATAAATAGGGCACCTGAGTGGCTCAGTTGGTTAAGCGACTGCCTTTGGCTCAGGTCATGATCCTGGAGTCCCGGGATCGAGTCCCGCATCGGGCTCCCTGCTCGGCGGGGAGTCTGCTTCTCCCTCTGACCCTCTCCCCTCTCAAGCTCTCTCTATCTCATTCTCTCTCTCTCTCAAATAAATAAATAAAATCTTAAAAAAAATAAAAAATAAATAAAATAAAAGTATGCCTGAACAGAGTGAAATCCCTATCTTCTGCTCCATACTTTGCCTAAGGATGCTTAGTTCCCCCAGTGCAATATGAAAACATCTCTGACTCCAAATATTCTACCTCTTTCTACCTACCTCTGGCTTTAATCTTCTTAGCATGGTCACTAGCATTTTATAAAACAGTAAGTCACAGGAATAAAAAGCACAGCATAAGGAACATAGTCAATGATATTGTAATAGCAGTGAATGGTGACAGATGGCAGCTACACTTGTGGTGAGCACAGCATAGTATATGGACTTATTGAATCACTATGTTGTACATCTGAAACTAGTGTAACATTGTGTGTCAGCTATACTCCAAAAAACACCCAACAAACAACCCGCCCCCACACACAATTCTTTGTTTACTTCCTTTTCCCTATAGTCAGGTTCTGTTCTATGGTAATATTGTCATAACTTTTATTTGGGCGATTAAAAAATTCAGTTCCCTTATATTTAATGTTTTCTATAAAAACTTCAGTGTAACCTGGTTAGGCTGTTGGTTAGTTCTCTTTAAGAAATCACTGGCAAAAATCAGTGATAAAATGTGCCAGGTTGTAACACTCTCAGAAAACTGTATTAATTCACCAACATTTTGACTTTTTTTTCCTATTTGCTTTTTTTTTTTAATTTCCTGAATAATTTTCTTGGAGTAAATTGGAGAGAACAATTCTTTAACTAACTGACAGAAAAGTAAGTCACTATTGAAGAGGACTTCAGAGGGATTTATGAAATGTTCTAGATGTAAAATTTGTTTGTGGAAACAAAATAAGATTTGGGAGTGATAAAGAGAAAGATGTGGACTTCTGTTATTTGACTGAAGTAGTGACTTCTCCTTTTCAGTGAACAAGAAGATTAAGCTGTCATTTAACAGAGACGGGCTGGTGTATTATTGGGATATAGAGGAAAGCTGAAATTTCCTCAAAATGTACTGTTGTTTCCAATTAGACCTTCACTAATATTCTTTTTTTTATTTCAAGGTTTTATTTAAATTCTATTTAGTTAACATATATGGTAAAATTGGTTTAGGTGCGTTAATATTCTTAACTTATTGGGTGCTAATGAAATGTACTGATATTAATTTCCTCAAAAGGAAGCTATGTTTTATGAAAATAAATGTTTCTTTTCCTATATATAGAATATGAAGTTTTATTGTCTGGCAATAAAGCAGCCCTTAATAAATCATTTTTAATTTTATTCAATCCCTCCTTAGATAGGAACATTCTTCTTTGATTGAAATTAGAGGATAGACTATTATCTACTGGAGATACAACAATATCACAATCAATAATGTATAAATAACAATCAACAACCAGTTTTTCTTGGGTTGTGGGTCAAATGGAGAGGAAAATAGAATTTAAAGGAGATGTTAGGTTTGCTTCTATATTCTGGATCATATCTATTCTATTTAAGAATTTGCAAGCACTGAGTGACATTAGACTGTTTATTATTCTGAGTGTTGATTAATTATTTTATAATAGCATAGTGTTATTGTACATGATAGAGTCCCTGTAATTTTCCTCAAAGAGGTCCCAGACATCATAGAAGTGTGTTTCTTTGATCATGCAAAATATATTCCATGGCTATGCTAATGAGTTTTGTTTCCCTTGAATTTTAAAAGTTTTTATAAACTGCCAAATATCCTTGCACTAAACATTTTTATTGTTTTTTCAAAAAATCCCAAGAACTAATTTTCACATTTTTAAATAATTATGTAATAAGAGAGACTGGTGTTTATAAAAAAATATTCTGAAACAGAGAAGTCAATATAGTGTATGTATAATTCATAATTTTAATTTATTAGTCTAATCTTAGATTTTTATGAACAAAAGGTATTGAGGGAAATCTAATCCATACAGTTAAGTAGAGATCATAATTTCCTTTGTCCTCTGCATGGTGAAAAGAAGAATCCAATGGGCGAACATTAGAACGGCTCTTTTTTTTTTGGCCTCCTCAGATGGAGAATGCATCTTTGTGCTTACACTGTGATGAAAACATGCAAAGCCTTTATTCCTGTATTATATAACCAAAGTCATAATTTTCTGAGGCCAGAGACTGGGCAAGATTGAGGGTGCAAAAAAAGAAACCACAATAATAAGATTAATCAATCTGCCAAGGACTATACTCATTTCTGTGTTTTATTTTTGCTTTTTTATTTTATTTTTTTAAAAGATTTATTTATTGGGGCACCTGGGTGACTCAGTGGGTTAAGTGCCTGCCTTTAGCTCAGGTCATGAACCCAGGGTCCTGGGATGGAGCGAGCCCTGCATCCGGGTCCTGGGATGAGCTCTGCTTCAGGCTGGCTCCCTGCTCATCAGCGAGTCTGCTTCTCCCTCTCCCTCTGCTCCTCCCCCAACTCTTGATCTTGCACTCTCTCTCTCTCTTTCTCAAATAAATAAATAAAACCTTAAAAGAGGGCGCCTGGGTGGCTCAGTTGGTTAAGCGACTGCCTTTGGCTCAGGTCATGATCCTGGAGTGCCTGGATCGAGTCCCACATCAGGCTCCCGGCTCAACAGGGAGTCTGCTTCTCCCTCTGACCTTCCTCCCTCTCATGCTCTCTCTATCTCATTCTCTCTCTCAAATAAATAAATAAAATCTTAAAAAAAAAAACCTTAAAAGATTTATTTATTTACTTTAGAGAGAGAGAGCATGCACAAGCACAGGGAGGGAAAGAGGGAGAGGGAACGAATCTCAAGCTGAGTCCCTGCTGAGCATGGAGCACATGACTCATGAGATTCTGACCTGAGTTGAAACCATGAGTTAGACAACCAACTGAGCCACCCAGGCACCCCTCATTTCTGTGTTTTATACACAAAATCACATCTGGTATTCCTAACAATTTTGCGAGATAAGTATAAAGGTATTATTATTTCTATGTTAAATTGTAGGATAATTTAAACAATGTTTGACATTTAAACTTACACAAGTCCTTTCAGTCAAGATTCCTAACTACGTGTTCTGAATCCTAGATTCTTAAACCTAAGGGTTTCTTTTCCCTCTAATATTGTCCTGTTTCATATTTTAACTCAAGACACTGAGTAGGAATCAAGAAAGTTGAGTTGTGACCTGGTTTTCTCAAGACAGTTTGTCCCAGCAAAGAATTTCACTGTCCTGTATCCTTGATTCTTTCAAATTGAAATTGAGACAGCTGAGGACAGGTGGAACAGGTGACTAATTTAAGACTGGCGAGGTGAAAGAAAATGATAAATGTTGGCAGGAGGCAGGGGAAGGAGTGCATATATCTGCATGCCTCAGAAATAATATTCTGAGGAGAACTTAATGAAATATAAATTAAAAAAAGTTTAAGCACTGTACCTCAGCCTAATCTATTAGATACAATTAAAAGTAATTTGTAATGTGGTGTTTTATTGATATGCTAATTGTCATATACTATCATTGTGTGATCAATGAGAAACATGAGCAATAAGAAACAAAACATAACTTAGGTGATGAAATTTGGGAGATTTACTCAGTGTTAGCTCTTCTGGAAAACCAATTATCTAAGTTTTCTTTTAAATGAAGGCAAGGGTATCGATCAAATTATAGTTGTTTTTTGAAAATGATAATTATATTTTAAAGATTTGAAGTGTGATATTGGAAAATACTTTGCAAAGAATAAAGCATTATTTTAATTTGATTGATACTTTCAATGTTTTAGGACATATATTCAAAGTCTTTTGAAATATTTTAAATAAATTTCACATGAACAAAAATGACTTCCCCCCCCACAGCCCCCTGCTATCTTTTAAAGAATGAAGATAAAATGAATTCCAAGAGTCTGGAAATGTACAGTGTTTCAAGAACTACAAAAAAAATCACATCATGGAAGGAAACCTCAAGCTCAAAAAGTGACTTTCACAGGGTATTTTTCTGAATGCAATTTTCTTTTATTACTTTTTGGTGAGGAAGAGCATGATTAGTGACAGAGGGGGAGAAAATGCGTTGAAAATCAAAACCCTGAAAATAACATGATAACTACTTTCTATTTCTGAAAAACATTTTCTTGAATTTGTTCTGAAAAATACATGAAATATAGAAATTGCTCAAACATAGCTATTCAAGGGTTTTAAAAAAAAGCAAGTCGATGTGAAAGAAGAAAAAGTGAGACATAGAAGATATAAAAATAGGGATTTCAGGCTAAGTCTACCTATGATATTAACAAATTATTTAATCTTATGTTGTATGATAGCCACTTTTTAAAAATAAATCCAAATGTAAATTTATATACAATGAAACACTAGAGTTTATGACATCTCTTGTGTTAAGTATTAAAAATAATAATTAAAAATAACTGATATAGTATTAATAAGGCCTCAGCTCAGTCTTTGGCATTTGGATATTTGTTTTTTATTTTAAAATATTTTTATACCTAAAACAAAGATTATAGAAGATAGACACATTTATCCAGTTAAGAATAAATTCATATGAATACTGTTCTTAAAAGTATATTTCTTGCCCTCATTTTAATTTATTATTATTATAATGAATAAATTGATAAAATAAAATGACTCCAACAATCAAACCTGAAATGTACATCACCTATGGCTTTTTTTTCTCAAGATATATTCCTAAAATAAGTAGTTATACTTTGGAAATGATGAGTCTACTCTTTCTTCTGTAGGTGTATGTAACTCTAGAGTCTTTCTTTACTCTATCTTCACTGAATGATAGACATCAATAAAAGACTCAGATATCTAAAAGGGAACTCTGGCCACCGTCACTCTCTTGTTTTGGGGAAAAATAAATTCAATGACACTGGTTAAAAAGTAAGTTTCATTCAATCACCCTAATCTAAATCCAACTTTGCTTAACATCTTGCATTATCATTATTTCCCTGCATGAATCCTCTATTCCATACAGAATAATCTACCTTTGTACATTTGTCTACACTGTCCCTTTTGCTTCTACTTCTCCCTGAACTGTACCATTCCTCTGTCCTATAGAGTAACTCCAGTTTTGCTCCACGTAGACACAGTATTGACACAGTTTCAATGGGATCCTGGGACCTTTCCCAACATTGTATCCAAACCTATTTTAGAACGCTTGCCACTTTTTGCTTTGTATTAAATCCTCTATAACTTTTTATATGTAGGTCTTACCTCTGAAGTGAGACTCTAATTTCACTGATGATAATCCCTACCACCAAGATATTTTTTTCACATCCCTTTCAGTGCCTGAAATAGTATCTTACATGTAGTGCATGATTAGAAGAACTTACTCAATTAATAAATGTTAGTGTGAATTTCTGTTTGAAACTAAGGCATTTGAAAAAGTACTTTGAAAAGAATAGATGATTTACAGTAAGAATTTGATGCATTTGACATATGAAAAATTGACTTGATGAAATTATTTGGGTGACACTAACTATCATGGTCCATTTTCCTACTTCCAAAGCTAATATTGCTAGGCAGTAAGACTAAACCATTTGGTGAACCCACTTTAATCTATAAATGGCACATGCATTCTTCACAGGATATAATTTTGGGAGTCCTTAAATGCCTATTTTCTCCATTCACTTTCACCTCAGTCTTTAAAAACGAATCATTACTGAAATAGATTTGATGCTTTTGTACTTTTGAAAGGTAAAGATCCCTCATTTCTGTAGACTCAGCAAAGTGGATAAATAAAATCATTCCTTACTAGCCTAAGAGCACTCTTTTTTTTTTTTTTTCTGTATCAGTGCTCCAAAGAAGAATGTGTTCTGTTATCCTCTCATCTCTACCTTATTTAAAAACAACAAAACTACATCTTTCATTGCTATAAGTCAAAGTTAAGAATACAACTTTTGACATGTTAAAGAGTGTTCATATTCATATTTTCACTTTAAAATGTTGTATTCGGAATCTTTGAAAAAGAGAGTGGGTACTAGTTTTATTTTCAAATGGTTGCGAGCTACTTTTGCCTGTAGGGTTTATGAGATTTCTAAACTTACATTGCAAAAAAATTTACCTTCTGCAGATGAAGTAGAAAATAAAAGTTGAAATGGTTTGTTTCCTTCAGATAATATTTAATTTGCTCTTAATCCTAAAGGATAAAAAAGAGAGAGGGAAAATTTGAATTCAAGTCACATTTCTCCCAAGAACCATTCTGAGATTTCTTCTATTCTCAAAATTGAAAGCCAAGTGAGTTAATTGAATGTTATCATACCTTGAAGCTAAGTACAATTTCAGTTTGAAATATGGGACTCTTTCCTCTTCCCGGAATAATCAGCTTTAGAGTTCTAATTTGTTGAATAGCTAATCAAACACTGTCCACACTAAAAAGCAAAAAGACTTACCCAAAAGTTTTGGATATATGCATGCCCCAGGATACCTATTACCATGCTCAGTTAACTAGCACTTCTTGATGGCTGTTGAAATGAATGAGTCTACCTGAATTTTGGTTTGTTTTCCCTATATATTCAGCTAACCCAAAAAGAAGAAAACAAATCAAATGTATGGATGCAGGTTGATAAGAACAAATTAAACTAATTGTGTATTTAATCTTTCTACATTGCTAAAAATGGTGGACTCAATACATCTTCCTCCTTCTACCCATATGTCTGACTATACTGTGCAGTATACAAAGTATTTAAGTCAAAGCACTTGTTAGTATTTAATAGCTGCACTGTGTCCATTAAATCCTCACTTGTAAAATTTGGATTTATAACTAATAATTTTGTCTGCTCTGTGTAAGCACACTTGTGAATCAGCTCTCATCATTGACAGTAC
Organism: Neomonachus schauinslandi; assembly: GCF_002201575.2. Classification (NCBI taxonomy): domain Eukaryota; kingdom Metazoa; phylum Chordata; class Mammalia; order Carnivora; family Phocidae; genus Neomonachus; species Neomonachus schauinslandi. The sequence continues at coordinate 135,594,793 of NC_058409.1, read as the reverse complement.
TGAAGGTTAGCCTGAGGCTGGATACAAAATAAAGGTTAAAAACTGTTCATTAACTTCCAGGTAAATTGTTCATATGTTGGGTACTAAAATTTTGTATACACCACAAAATTGGATCATATCAATACTATTTTGAATATTCTTTTATTCTTCAAATATTTTTCAAGAAGACATACATGTTTCTACATGTTTGTGTGTGTGTTATGTGAATGCAATTTCTCTCAGAATATTTTTCTTCTTATACCAGGTTATAGAAAGTCATAAGTTAACTTTTTATAGAGTCTTATTTTAAGGATAATTTTGTCTTCAATCTCCACTTCAGATGTGTTTATACAGATTTATCATAGAAAGACTTTCTGATGATACATCTTTAGTGATTCCTGCAAGATCTATTAATTTCCCAGTGTTTGCACAAAGAATACTTGGAATTTAAAAATTCTTGTAAAAAACACCTTGGATAAAAAATTATCATAATTGTTTATATTTCCTCTAACTAGCAGCCACCATTTTGTATAGGGATGGTCTGTAGGAAACTATTTTATTAGAAATAAGTAAGTTGATTTCGAAGTTATATTTTATTTAGATCTATAAGTATCAACTAACGCTTACAAAATGTGTTGTTCGAGACACATGAGTGACTCCATAGCTGATTCTATATGGAATCACATATGATTCCATAGCTAATTATCTGTGATTACTGAATACTCAGAGTTGATATGTAAACTCTTTGCCCACTAAAGTCTTTGAGAATTTTCTTCCAACACTGACAAACTGGAGTTCTTAAAGCAAGATATTAAGTATTAGGATGACTTCAATCTATTTGCAGAACATTTATATATCATTATTTTTTTTCTTGACTCAAAGTAGCAGAATTTTAAAAATGAGAATTAATCCATATTTACAATAATAATATAATTGCCTAGTTTCAGAGTTCATATAAAATATAACACTTGGAATGCTTTCATTAACAAAATTCTAGGATAAATCAACACAGGAACATAGTATTTCAGGACTACAGAAGTTCCATTTTCCTCCATATTATATTTAACATTAGGGGCTTAGAAACAATCCATTATCATTATAATGTATAATTAAAATTAGTTGGATCTGAGGTGTTTTTTTCATATAATAAGGGAAATACTTTCATACTCAAAACACATGCAGAGGACCTTGGCTTTTATGTAAATGATTAAATGTACACATACATTTTCAGCTTTCAAGCCCTCTTGAAATCTATAAATGGCACATGCATTCTTCACAGGATATAATTTTGGGAGTCCTTAAATGCCTATTTTCTCCATTCATTTTCACCTAAGTCTTTAAAAACATAAAGTTTTTACGTTTTAAAGTTACCTGTAACATCTGTAAAGTTACCAGGTGAATATTAACAAAATAAACCAAACCAAACAAAATAAAATAAAAGCCATGAACAGTTTATCTAAAATATAAATCCAAAGCCTAATGTAATGGAGTTCCCAAACCTGACCTTCCTGCTCCTCTTTGCATAGGAAAGTCCTAACACCAACATCCACAGTAGTTCTCCAAAGGTGTACCCTTATTTCAGGGTGAATGTGGTCCAACATTAGTATAATCAGAGTATGTGTCTCCAGAAGTTATTCCCCAAAACCCCTGAGTGTTTTTTTCTGATACAGCTTTATACTGCAATGCATAGCATTATGATATAAAAAAAATGATAAAGCAGCATCTGGAAAGCTACAATGTGGTAAAAAACTTAAAAAATTTTTATTCCTCAGGCTTAGAACACATGTTGAGAATTATTCAAATTAAGCTTACTTACTTCCCATACCTTGAAACTGAAATATAATAGCATAGGGCAATTGCAAACAGAGGCAAAATTTAAAATTTTGCACATAGGTGGAATCAGACAGAAAATGCCATGAACATTTGAGGACACTTGATTATGAGAAATTCAAAGAGTAAAGGAAAAATTCCTCCTTGAGATAATTCTTAATTTGTGGGTTTCAAAATTCCAATCTATCTGAAATACATAAATATGGTAATTTTTGGAGAATAGGACCATTATTCTTATTTTAAGACCAATAGCAACAACAGCAAAATATTATCTAAACCATTTTAGGAAAAAAAAAAAGAACAAGAAATTTGAAGAAAATTAGTTTATTTGGGAAAATATCAAAATAATTAAACTTGTGTATTATGTTTAGTTAGCAGTTGCTACAGTGTTGAAGGTTTTATGAAATTCTCTCATGATAATATACTTTATTCAAAATGTATGTAACTATATATTTGTAAGCTAACAGAATTAGAAAATTAGTGTCTGCAAGCCTTTACATAACAGAACACTTTTCAGTTGGCAAAGCATTTTTACAGATGCTTCTTGATCCTCACACAACCCTGTGAGACAGGCAGGGAGTCTTTACCATCTTCATTTTGCTGATTGGGACCCTGAAGCTCAGAGACTTTGAGGCACGTTTCCAAGGATAATAAGTGTGAATCTCCTATTTTTTTTTTTGCTTCAGTTTTATATTTTTTCCTGTAGATCCCAAACAGATAAGGGCTAAGCAGTCAGTGAGATGGGGACAATCTGAACCTGTGTAAAGGAATAAAGGTAAGTCAATCCAAGGTCTACAAGATTTATGTAAATTGGAGTATCATCTTTTCAGATTACATTGTTATCATGTGAGGTACATATTTTCGATGACTACTCATGCTTTATAAGTAAGCAAATTAGACTGAAGTATAAACCAACCATCAAAATGTCCAACAACTAATTTTAGGTATTGGCAGGATCAAAACTGCTGATGTAAATGTCTTAAAACAAATGGGATGGAATAAATCATCGAATTTTCCAACGTTTTATACAGGATAAGGTTTGTGACTATTTTTCAAATTAAATCTTTCCCTGACATATCAGATTATCTGAGTATATTTTACTTAAACCATTCATTCTATCCATAAAAAAAAGGGAGGGTCTTTTGTTAAAAGAAAGGAGGGCAGGCAGGACAGAGACTTGGTCTCTGTGCTTCAGAGCAGTGCACAATGGGTGCACAGAAGTTGCATACATTAAAGTGCAAGCAGCAAATCCCCATGCTCCATCAATTTTGTATGGAGAAAAGAAGTGGGGAGGGCAAAGGAAAATGGTACATACAAGTCCATGATGGAATGACCTGGTATACTGGATATACCTCATGTCATTTGAACACAAGACGATGCTAATAAGATCTGTCACAATAACAGAGTGTGGGTCTCAAGAGTCCACACAGAAAAGTGGAAAAAGAGGTCCCGATTACCTGCACAAGTTTCATTACGTAGTGTACCACCCCTAGTCATAAGTGATTTTGAATCTTTCTGTTTAGTTTTGCTTTTTGAAAAGAAATCACAAAATATTGAAACAAATATCATCGTTTGGCTTAATTCAGGTATTCTTAATTAAACAGTACCACAGACTTTATTGAGCAATTGAAAATATACACAAGGAACAATAGCTTTTTCTCTGTATTTTTTTAATTTGACTGTCTTCTGATTAAATAACCCAGTTTCAATCATGAAAAGGGCACTTGTTTCTACAGTAGCTGTGTACAGCTTGCTCAGTTCCAAGTATTGTCTCCACTCTTCTTCCTTGCCATTGCTGAGGTTATATCTCCACTTGCTCAGGAAGCAAATTCTAGAAGGTTTTAAGAATTAACCCCCTAAGTTGTTCTTTCAGATTCTATTTCTCCATAGAGTTCAGCTAACTTTTTAAATTCGGGTCCCCAGTCTCCAAGGTAGTGATAATCCTGGTCTGATTGTGTGGTTGCTGAATCCAGTGAGCTGATGGACCCAGCCTCTGATCTCTGACCTTCATAGGCATAAGTCTGAAGAGAGTCATAAGGGGGGACACTGGGGTCTAGGTCGGCTTCTGCCAGTTTTTGCTTAATAAATTCCTGAACATCTATGCTTTCCAGGGTGGACAATGTCTGGTGTCTAGGGGTGAGTTTCACTTCAGGTCTGATATCTCTCCGATACTTGAGCTCCTCAGCAGCAGATGGATTCCTCAAGGCTGTGATGTCAAAGGCCTCAGTGTCTTCCTCACCGCCACCCTCATCATCGTAGGTGACCACATTCTCCCGCACGTCCTCCTCAGAGATGATTAGGGGCTCTTTTTTGCTGCGTCTCAAGGTGATAAAAAGTACCACAATTGCTGAAGAAAAATGGAAAGAGGATGGAGAGTTAGCAAAAAGGAAGGAAGTTCTTGGAGATTTGACATCAGCAACTACATTCCATTTAGGCTTGCATTGTAACACAATCTTGATCTCTGCACTCTCTGGGTAACAGTTGGAGATTTTTTTAAAATCTCAAGGAATGTGAAAAATGATTCTCTCTATAAGGCCTTGGGAATCATTGATCTTCTCTAGAAAAACATAATATTCTCATTTGTCACACTTATGCATTCAGGATTCCTGGCTCACTGTGGTCTATCATCCAGTCTTCACATTGAGGGAAACAGATGATGGAAGAGTATATGGAATTTTGCCTGGAGGAATAATGCTGAGTGTTGTTCTGTGTATAGATTCTAGGCAGATGCACTAAAGGAGGGATATTTTAAGTTTCTGTTAAATAGAAAGAAGGAGCCCCTACCTTAAACCCTTTACTTTTGATGCTTTGTAGGAAACCAAAGCAGGTATATTTTACATGGTTGATCTCTTTTGCCCATTATCTTTTAGAATACTATTATCAGGCATTAATAATTGCATGTATCTATCAAGCTGCACAAAAGATGTTATTTTATTTGTACCTAACTTATGTTTCAGAGGAATTTTTCAGGTTACCAAATGTTTTTTACATAACTTCTTGATTTAATCCCCCCAGCAAAGTATGGGTTTCCTCAAGGAAACTGAGGCTCCAGAGAAATTACATAAATAACTAAGATCCAACTCTAAGATTACACAAATGGCAGATGGAAGAACTTAGACTGTAATCTATGACTTCTCACACCAAAGGTGATGAAGCTTCCATTATCATAATCCATTTTGTTTTTTAAAAAATATGGAACAAGGAACTGAGTTGGGCATGTGGGTTCTTACCAGTAATGTCACAAACATTAGATGAAATGATGTAAATGGATCTTGGGCACTTTGCTTTGGCTGTTTCTCATGTATTTTCAAATCTTTCTATTTGATGATACTAAGCCATTACTGAATAGAAAGAATTACCTCACTTGTACTTTGTGCTATTAAGCCCAATATTCTTTACTTCAGCTCTACAGAATGTTCTTGGCCAGCTGATAATCTAGGTTTTATGATAGCAATTTTTAGTGTATTGTTATTTTAAACATTCTTTACAATATAGTAATCAAAGAAGTACATTCGAAAGGCATGTATATATGTGTACATATATGTGTATAGATATATATATGCATAACATAAATATACATATATAGAAACAGTTTATATATATATAGCATGTGACATACTTTTGCTATATGCACACACATACAACTATACACCCACAGACATATATTTTTACCTGAAATTCACATTTCTTTTTTTTTTTTTAAAGTTTTTTTTAATCTTTTTTTTTTAAGATTTTATTTATTTATTTGACAGAGAGAGAATGAGAGAGAGAGAGAGAGAGCACATGAGAGGGGGGAGGGTCAGAGGGAGAAGCAGACTCCCTGTCGAGCAGGGAGCCCGATGCGGGACTCGATCCAGGGACTCCAGGATCATGACCTGAGCCAAAGGCAGTCGCTTAACCAACTGAGCCACTCAGGCGCCCCGTGAAATTCACATTTCTATATTGTATTTTATCTATTTCTATATACTGTATTTTATCTGGCAACCTTGCTGATATGTATCTTTAACAAATACTTGTAAAGCAAACAAACACCAGGTTAGCTATTCTCTGATAAAGAACATAGCTGGTACCCTAGAAATTGACCTTTTACCTCATACCTCTAAAAAGTACCTTCTCTTACTATATTGTTATCGTTTCCTTGTTTCTCTTTATAATTTAACCCATTTTATGCATATCCATAATGATATAATAAATGAGCCTTGCCTATTTTTAAACTAGATAAAACAGTGTATATGTACTTTGAAGACAACAATAGAAAGAGGAAAAGGAGATTTTCAAGCCAGAAATACAAAGGACAATTATCAGAGAGTTTACTACACATGGAAAGAGATGGTCACAATGTACTGGAGAGTCTAATTTTGCAGAGAAAGGGCAAGTGAGCACCTATGGGAATGAAGAAACAAACAAACAAAAAGACAAAACATCTATAGAAAGGGCTAGAAAATCATCTTGAAAAGTATGGGAAAAAAGGACTCAGTAATGGCAGAATTGAATGAGAGAGATTATGGCAGACATGGGGAAACAGTGAGTCACTGTGTCTGGAGTGATTATAGAAACCTGAAAATGAAATGCAGATGCCATATGTTGCCCTGCTTCACCAATGTTATGCTATTTATTTATTTATTTATTTATCTATCTATCTATCTATCCAAGATTTTTTTTTAAAAGATTTTATTTATTCATTTGAGACACAGAGATACAGAGAGAGAGAGAGCATGAGCAGTGGGAGAGGCAGAGAGAGAGGGAGAAGCAGACTCTCTGCTGATCCAGGAGCCCGATGTGGGACTCGATCCCAGGACCCTGGGATCATGACCTGAGCTGAAGGCAGACGCTTAACCATCTGAGCCACCCAGGCGCCCAAGATTTTTATTTTTAAGTAATCTCTATACCCAACATGGGGCTCCCACGTGAAACTGCGAGATCAAGAATCACATGCTCTACTGACTGAGCCAGCCAGGCACCCCTGAATATTATGCTATATAAAAATAGTTTCTCAAATATGCTACTTATACTTCAAAGACATTATCTAATATAGCACCTTATTTTTAGAAAGAAAAAAAAAGACTTTTGCTGAATGTAGCAAATATGCATCTAATACTTTACTATTCTTTTTAAAGATTTACTCATTTATTTTGAGAGAGAGAGAGAGAGAGAGAGAGTGATTGGGGGAGGGGCAAAGGGGAGGAAAAGAGAATCCCAAGCAGACTCTCTGCTGAGCACAGAGCTTGACAGAGGGTTTGATCCCAGGACCCTGAGCAGAAATCAAGAGCAGGCCCTTAACCTACTGAGCCACCAAGCTGCCCCAATACCTTACTATTTATTTCAGTGTAAAACCAGCTTAGGGCATTCTAATTCAAAACCCCAAACAGCATCCCCAAGTAACTCATTTCATTCCATTCAGAGGTTTAGATTTATCATCCATTATATATTTTTGCTCCTCTTTATGATTAAGTAAGGAAGTTGTTCTAAATTAAAACATCTATTTCTACAGACTTTTTTATAGTAAAATATCTTACTTTTGTCAATAAACGAAGTTATTTTTCTTTATGTTAAAATGGTTGATTGTTGATTTCAAGGGAGTTTATGTGCATGCATAGCAGGGAGAATGTGATCAATATTATTATTAAAGTATGGAGGTAATTTGTATCCTTCCACAATATCAGTGCCATATTTGCCTAATGAAATACAGGGGATAAAGCTGGGATTATTGTGATGATAGCTCATATTTACTTATTCTCCCAAATTAAAAAATATTCCTGATATATTTTGATTCAAAATATAGATATTAATTAAGTTTGAACTTTGAGGTTTTACATCTATCTCTTTCCTAGGCATGGACAGTCATTTGCCAGTGACCAATGATTTCTAGATTTATTCCATATCTATTTAATATACCAACATATGATTAACCATATAATCTGGGACATTTTTGAGAGTGAAAGGGGATTTAATTTACAATTACTCCAGGACATCAGGGCAAATATGGACATGTGGTCCCTCTAGTCAAAGGTAACTTTAAAGAAACTCAGAGAAGAATGTGGAAACACAGATAATAAGGTGTTTTTCCAGTGAATTGCTTTATATTCATGTTTGTTCAGTAGATGTTTCTGGAGCAAATGGTACACAGTAGATACTCTGTGGACTAACACAAGAATAATCTCTGTTAAAGTGATGATGCGGCATAACCTCACTAGGAAAATAATGTTTAAATATAGTTTTAAGTCAGCTTATGGTCATTAATAATACCAAACACCTAATTTTGCTTGATAATAATTTTAACATTCGAAAGCCAAACTAAATGTTTGTAAAAAAAAAATCCCCAAACCCAATATATTTTAGAGAATGAAGATAACAATTACACACATAGCTTTGAGAGTTAAACTCTTTTTAAAAATGGCAGTCAAATGAGTATATTCACATGACTCCCCTCCCTCCACAGGCTATCAACCCATACATGTGAAACAAGGTACCTCTTCTTAAAGTGGGTCATCTGGGAAGAGATAATTTGACAGAGCCATGGCATTGTAAAATAAATGAGATACAGTGCTTATCCCTTTGTTCAAAATTATATAAGATTTTCAGTATTTTGAAATTTTATATAATCTGGGTTGAAATATTAAACTGTAGTATTTGGGGAGGATTTTATTCTAATGACTATTGTATCCTTGGTTAGTATATTTCTTTTTCTTCTCTGAGTTTGGTTAGGATTTTAAATCCATTTTATTCTTTTTATTTAAGAAACAAAATGAATTTATTGAGTTTTATTCATGAAAGAATTCCAATTTGGGGAAACATTTTTATATTTCCTTTCTCATATCATTCTACTCATTCATATATTAATTTATTTATCCATGATTCCAAAGTGCTTGGAGTTCTAAAGGGTTTTGAGTTTTTGTAACTTGAACTGTCAGACAGCCTGCATTTGAATACATTATACACTGACTCCCAACATATTTCCCCAAAATACTTTCCTTAGCAGATATTTTTTTTTATCCATAAATATAACTTCATTCTTTTTCATACCATCATATGTTGATACTAAGTTTGGCAGAAATGAGGTGGCCCAAGTCGGGGAGATTACTTTTATTAGCTCCTGTCCTGCTATTGGTCATACCAGTTAATGGTGTTTCTCACTGAAACTTACTTTTTCAAACCAGGGGGAACCCACAGAGTCACGTGAGATAGCTCAGCTGGCAAGCAGGTTGGCACTTCTCTCCTCGCCGATTCTACCTTTGATCCTAGTCCCTCACTCCCCTCATATCAAATCTACCCTGATCCTCATTGATTAGGAAATTTATATCCAAGAGTAGGAACAATATAGTTTTGCTTACACTAAAGTCACTGGGTTCTATTCTTTGTGGTTTAGGTTAGGAACTCTGGAGGGATCAATATTTGTTCTTGCTTTATTTTATTTTCCGTTTTTGTTTTGTTTGTGAGTTTCTGTTTTAAGATGGTGATGGACTCATCTAAGTCACCTTCTTATATGTGATGTGTGGACTGAAGGGCAGGTGACAGAGGCCTGATTCAGAGCCTGACTCAATGGTTTATTGCACTAAGTGTGATTTAGGCTTGCTCTGACAACTGCTCTGGACCATCTCACAAGGGATGGGATGAGTTTGGGAAAGAAATGTCAGATCCCTGGAAGGGAAAGAGAACTCCAGTTATCCCTCCTCTAGCACCAAATTCTGATTGCATCGTGAAGGCTCACCCTAAATTCTCTCCCATTCATCCCATCAGAAAAGGATCTTAAAAAGGTAATCCTGACAAATCATAACCTGACTCACAATGTGCACATGTACCATTCAAAGTAAGGCCCACTGGTTTTCAGGCACCAATTTCAGATAATCAATATACACATAGATGGAGTCTATAAGAAAACATAAATAAGCACCACAACATTTTATAGATGACTCTAAGGTTCTTCACTAGTTGATACTTTATTTTTATAGATTTGTAAATAGAAATAAGAGACTGAACAGGTCGCCTGAGATCATACAGTTAATTAGTAGCAAAACTAGGGCTGGGTTTATACAAGTCATTTTCACACACAGCTGATAATCAGAACATTTTTCAATATTAAAGTATTAATTTCACAATTTGTTTAGCTGTTAGTTTTTAATGTTATTTCAGAATCACAAAATAAAGTTTGCTACCTCTGGTGTTGCTGATATTTTCCTTGAAAATTATGAGCTTGCACGTTAACAAACATTATTTTAAAATTACAAATGACTACATTCTGAGTCTGTTGGCTAGGTATCTTCTGAATAACAATAAAAACCCTTACAAATGTCATCAAAAATAAAAATTACATCATAAATAATGATTGTTTAAGCCCAAACTTATGAAATGATTCTGCAACCTTTGCACAAAACTGTAGAAACCACTTTGAGTTTCAAAAAAAATTGAAGGAGTAAACATATTAAATAGCACCTCTGTTTCTTTAGTCCTATGGGAGAGCATAAAATTTAGAATGCTCTCTTGTTTACCCCAAAGGAGAAACAACATTTTTATAAAATCTATTAAAGGGAAGTATTATTTCATGAAATAATGTTATTTTACATAATATACCTTAAATGTACCTGTATATTAACATTTTTCAATTAAGTTTTTAAGTCTTTAGTATATAAAAATGGTTTGATAGTGATAGATGAAAATAAAAGGCAAAGATAAGTGACTACTCTGAATGAACTATCTTTCAGAATCAGTACTTTGGATGGAAGAACTTACACTAAAGTCACTGGGTTCTATTCTTTGTGGTTTAGGTTAGGAACTCTGGAGGGATCAATATTTGTTCTTGCTTTATTTTATTTTCCGTTTTTGTTTTGTTTGTGAGTTTCTGTTTTAATTCTAATTTAATTTTAATTTAATAAATAAAATTAATTTAATTTAATTAATCAAACACATAAAAGGTAATACGTAACTGTCTAAAGCAAATAACAGTTGTAACCAATTAACACATAAGGAAATAAAATTCAGAAAGCCTAATTTTCCTAGCTTTCTTCACCTTGAATCTACTGTAAGACTATACCACCGTGAAATACTTCCAGTGGTGGGGCACTGAACCTCCATGCTCCTCTTGCTAAGTGCAATGGGTACATTTATTTTTTTTTTAATTTTTTAAGATTTTTTACTTATTTATTTGAGAGAGAGAGAGTGCACGAGCAGGGGACGGAGGAGAGGCAAAGAGCAAGGGATCAGCAGACTCCCAGCTGAGCAGGGAGCCCAACGGGGGGGCTTGTTCCTGGGATCATGACCTGAGCTGAAGGCAGAAGCTTAATTGACTGAGCCACCCAGGTGCCCCTGATACATTTAGATAACAATTTATTTAACCTCAGAGCAGCTTTTGACACTGTTGAATGCTCTGTCCTCTTTGATAGACTTTTTTTCCTTTGACTTTGATCACATCATACTTTACTCTTATTCCTCCTTCTTCTCTGACTTTCCCTTCACTTTGTCCTGTCATGGCATCCTTCTTGATGCAGTGACCACGCTGGAACTCATCACAGCTCAGCCTTGTTTATTATCTCTCTCTTTAGATTTTCCTGCTGTAGGGACCTTAATAAAGCACACCTCTCGTGCCCCCAGCTCAGTGAGGATCAGGGCCCACATTCAGCAAGAGATGAAAAGTCATCTTTGATCTTGTGCTAACTCAGACAATATCTAATTTACCCAAGATCACTTTTTTTTTTTTTAATTTCAGCTACTTTATTTTTAGCCCTTGCCCTTGGAAACTTGTTCCAAGAAAAAGACACCATGTCATAAACATTAGATATTTGTTCACTGACATGAAATTATCAATGTTGTAGTTTTCAAAAGGAATCTCAGCGACTTCCAGTAAACATTTTGTTAAAATTTTGATAAAATTGATAAAAAATTTTCATCCGGGGATCTGCACCATCTTACCCAAGAGCACTTTTGATTCAGCTAACATTGATGATTAAATAATATTTTCAACTAATAGAAATTTCTACAAGAAATCTATTTCTCACTTGGTGTTTAGATTCATTTTAGAATGATAGCACTATGTTCTTTGAAATAACTTATAAGAGCCCTTTTAATATGGTATTTAGAATTTTTAATATGAATTCTTTTTAAAATGGACCCTTCCCCAAAGGATTTCTCTCATAATCTATCCTTCCTTCTGGTATTTCAACTCTTTCATCAATTGTGAATCAAATTATTTCTAGATCAGCCATGGTATTGAGAAAGCTAATTAAAAGGAAGTCTAAACAGCTATATTTTGTGGTCCAAATTTTGTGTTCCTAATTTTTAAGTTCTGTCAAAATGACTGTCTTTCTCTCTCTTTTCCAAGGCACTGCTGGCCATCGTAGGGTACATTCCGAATCGCCATCATACAACATTAGGAGGCAGGATGACTTACCTAGGAGAATGACAACACAGAGCAGAATAGCGATTAAGGCCCCTGTACTCAAGCCAGCCGAGGACAGGAACGCTTCCGCATGGCAGGTCCGCACGCGCCCATCTCTCTCGCATGCACAAACCCTGACGGTGAGGGTACTGCTGCTGCTGAGAGAGGGGATTCCACCATCAGAGATCATAATGGGGAGATAATACACATCCTGAATAGTTCGACTAAATCTCCTCCGCCTTGTCAGAATGCTGGCTGTGTTATCTATGACAGACATAAGCAAAACAAAATGTACTTAGTAAAGCCGCCATTCAAGATTCACATTTCCTTTAATGGATAAAATGGGGATGTGTGATTTTTTTTTAATTTTAGTTTATGAAATGGACACAGGAACATGAAGGGCGATCATAAAGAGTGTTCTTAAATTGAGATACTGACTTGGAAAAATCAATTGAGCCCAAACTAAAAGAGAAGGGGAAGAGTGGAAGACAGAGGAGTGAAGAAGCAGTCAACATTTTGGACATGGACATAATAGCAAAAAGAGGGCCACTGGTATAGATGATAAATTACGAAGAGACCAGATCAATTGATAAACTTCTTCAGACTTAATTGTGATTTGAAGCATTCTTGTTATAGTAGGTGTACCATAGAAAGTTAATGATGAATTAATCTAGTTAATTAATTAATCTAATTTGATCTTGTGCTAACAAGATAGAATAGTTAATTCTATTTTTTATGTACTTTTAAAATGCTATATATTACATTAAATGCCTGCATGGTCAATCTGTGGATTATAGATTTTGATCTATCCACACAACCTTATAAGGGAGAAGATATTAAATTTCTAATTTTTTAGGAAAAATCATTTTTACTATAAATAATAATTTAAAAAAAATAAGTAACCTGGGACCCAGAGGATAAATTGCCCAAAGTCATAGAGCTAGTGAATAATTAGGATACAACCTCAATACATTCTAGAATCCTGCTCAAAACCACAATGTCAGACTGCCTTTTTACCCATTCATCTCTAATTATACTGAAGTTCTCAAATGCACATAATATAAGGTTATCTTAGTATTGTTATTCCTCATTCCAGCAAGTCTGTTGGCCAAAAGTCCCTTCTGGTATGTACACTTAGAGGAGCTGTGCAGATTCCCCGCATGGAATAACTAGCTACCCTAGCTGTAGATTATCACCTGGCCCTTTGTTGCATCCTTCTGGAGCAGCACATTGTCAATGACTCATTGCTCCAATGATATAAAGGTGGAGCCATTTCTACTGAATGTAGACATAGTGAACGACATGTTTAGTTCCAGAATGTTACTCTTGGGTCAGCTGTGAGGCATTAAATTTGCATAACAGCTCAATTTTTCACTCTGCTTCTTCCTCCCACTGCCCCACAGATGTTGATCTCAAGGACACACTCCTGTTAACAACCTGCCCTCTAAACCCCAGTTCAGAGTTGGCTTCCAGAGAACCTAACCTGCAACTACACCTATGAGTTAAATATTTTTCACTAAAAAGTAAGTGAATCATTAAACAATTACATTTATAAATTCTTTCATCTCATGACTTTTTTTTTCCTGAAAATTAGAATTCTGTTACATTATGAGTATGTTTAAGATAGTCATGATACAATAACCTACAGCTATGCTCTCTTGATTTTACAGGGCCAAATTAATGCAATAGAAAAATAATACATTTTTAAAATATTCAATGTAATACAGGTAATAAAACACATGAATCATATATATGTATTTCTAATCATATATACACACACACGATTATATATGTACACATATACATATAATTGAAGGCTTGTTATAGAGCATAAATAACCTAATGAGAAATTACAAAAGGTTTCTTACCCAGTAGAAAAGGAAAAAAATAATGTATCAATTGTCTATTCTGAAGCAAGTTGAGAATAGAGAAAGCAAAAAGCAGAAATTACATCATGTGTGTTGTATAACTAAAACAGTCACAAGCACTCTCCCAGAAACCTAAGCTTTGAGGAAGCACATCTCTTGGCTGTAGGATGTTGCACCATGATTTATATAGACTTACCTATATGTACAACTCTCTCGTCTAAGGCAAAGATATGAACTAAGTGTTCACAGACGCAAACATGTTTGAGAATCTCACTGCTGGCCTCTGAAGAAGAGATGTAAGGCACTGGTCCTTGATTTCAATAAACATGATTAATAATGTAGAATGACCTAACATGCAATGGTAGGCGTGGACTCCCTTTCATAGCTCTGACCTAATGTTCACTTTACATTCTTAATCTGGAAGCATACTCTCTTTCAGAATAATTATTGGAAATGCAATCAGAAACATAATCAGAAATGAGGCGAAAGCCAGAAAACGTTTCTAGTACACCTTAGGTTCTTAAATAGAAAGCTCTTAGACACAGCAACATAAAAATATTCTTTTTTTTTTTTCCAGCTGAAGTTTTGACTTCTGAAAAGAAAAGAGGATTCAGGAAGCAAAGAGCTTCCTCCCTAGAAAGACTTAGCAGAGCAGAATAATGAGCTCCTGAAAAGGGATATTGTGTATCTAACCAGAACTGCAAAAATGTACTTGACTGAAGGCTCATTGAACTTGAACAGGAAAACTTTGAACTAAAATGAAAGAGGTAGGAAGATATATATGCATACATATACATATGTATCTTATTTACTTTTATCTTATGTGCAGAGAACAAAATTTGTCTTGTTTAAACTGCAAAATTAGGTGTCAAAAGCAACAACAAATCTCTAAACTTGAAGTATAATTAAAGCAGTATAAACCAAGTATTATAGAAAATCTTGACTTCGAAGTTGATAAAAAATTAATATGAGCTGAATAAAGGGCAAGTAGGATGGAACATCTGTGAATGAAAAGTGCTAATTATCAATGCCAAATAAAGGACAGTCTCTAATAACACACCCAAGTTTGGTTCTTAATTCTAATTCTCAATAGTTTGGATGAAGACAGAAGGTCATAGAACTCTTGGAAGCCAAGCAAATATATTTGGTTAGTATTGAAAAAGATATTGAAAAGCTAGCACAAAGACCTTAAACTAAAACAATGTGAAACAAAGATACATATTAGATGGTAAAAATATCATATAGGAGAGATCTTGAGTAACAGTGATTATTTTGCAATATATATCTCTGAAAGCAGAAATAAGGCCATAGGGAGGTCAAAAAAAAAACTAAAACAGTCTTGGAATCATTCAATAAATGTATGGGATATCTATGCATCTCTTAATTGAGAAGACTGCACTGGAATACTGTGCATACTTTTGAGTCTACTAGCTTAAAAGTGCTATTTTACCCCAATGGGTATTTTAGAAGACTTTGGGATGAGAAAAAAGTTAGAAAAATATTTCATATGAAGAGTCTTTGAAGCAATAGTGTGAAAATTCTACATATCCCATATGGATTCAGGTGACCAAAGGGTCTCAGAAAATGGCCAGAAAAATTGGGAAACTCTCTTAGTAATTCATGTCTTTCTGAATATAGTCCGTATATTCTTGATATTCCCAGCAACTATATTTTCAGTGTAATTTGGAAATAGCCTTGAATGTGGTTTAATCTTTCAAAACAGGTGACAGAGCATTCTTTATTTTGATATATATTCTATTTCTTTTTCTTAAGAGGATATGGGCACATACAGGAGGAGGTAGGGAGACTGCTGTGCATATGTAAGTTCTGACTCATGTAGACACTTTAAAAATAGTGAAAGAAGTGAGATTTGGAGTCCTTTGAAAAGCAATCATAAGAATAAAATTCATTTTGGAGCTCTAAGAACTCCAGGGATTTTTTTTTTTTATTTGACAGAGAGAGATACAGCGAGAGAGGGGACACAAGCAGGGGAAGTGAGAGAGGGAGAAGCAGGCTTCCCGCGGAGCAGGGAGCCCGATGCAGGACTCGATCCCAGAACCCCAGGATCAAGACCTGAGCTGAAGGCAGACGCTTAACGACTGAGCCACCCAAGCACCCAAACTCCAGGGAAATAACAGATTGATAATTCATAAAAAATTTTTACAGTAAAATATATTATTGAATAGAGAGGTACACTTGCAACCTCTCTGTATCTACAGGGACAGAAGGACACAGAATATGATACCACGATGCAAGTTGCATATTAGTTCTGGAATTCAGACATAATTTTCTGAAACTACTACTATGTGTCCTATATTTTTGTTTAACCTTTTTTAAAAGATTATTTATTTATTTATTTAGAGAGAGAGCAGGGGGAGGGGCAAAGGGAGAGGGAGAGAGAATCTCCAGCAGACTCCATGCTGAATGTGGAGCCTGATGTGGGGATTGATCCCACAACCCTGAGATCATGACCTGAGCTGAAATCAAGAGTCAGATGCTTAGCCAACTGAGCCACCCAGGCGCCCCTTTTTGTTTAATATTTTGAGAGACCTTGAAAGATTCTAATCTCTGTGCTACTTGTATAAACTGTAAAATAATTTAAGTTAAAATAGGGATGCTTTTTAAATACTCTCTAGTAAGTATAGTTTGGTAAGTATTAAAACTATGTGTTCTTTAAAACACTTATATTATTAGACACCTAAACACTCCCTGCCATTTCATAGGATTCTTTGTCTGATAATGCAGGTATAAAGATATGCTTCAAGCATAGCCAACAGGCTATTAAAATAATATTTCCAAATCCGTCAGAATAGCAGAAGTGTTTGAGATCCCCAGATGTGGATCTTGAATTGAACTAAACTTTTTTTTTTTTTTAATCTGTCTGAAGTGAAAGCTAGGAAATAAAAACTTAATTTCACCAGACAGATAAATATGCATGACTTCATATTGTTTTCATTTATTTTCTGGTCTTCCAGCAGCAATAAGATCATAATTTAACTATGATCGGAGCCCATGCATGAAACAATGCTCTTTTGCTTTTCCGTAAAACTCCTTTCACATAATAGGTACTTGATAAATAATGATTTGAACTACACTCAGCAGGAACTTATCTTCTGTTACAGTTTCCTTATTATGTTGACATGTATTAAGACATTAAAAAGAAAATGAATTTATATATCCTGTAACACTTCAGCAGTATTATCTCCTCATGCTCTCTACTAAACTTTCATTCCTTCTCTCCTGCTTCCTGGCTTCCCCTTCTTTTAGCCTCTAATTGCCCAAATATCAATTTTCAAACTCCAGTTCTTCCTGTTCATTTAAGTTTGTAAACATCCCCCTGGCCTCACTTGCATTTCTGCCAAGCCACAAATGTATGATCCAATATGTCATTATGTTCCTAGTTTGCACCCTGGAATGTCATCCCTTTGACCATCTGCCACACTCCTTCTTGATAATCTCTAAATCCCAGATAAACACAACCATCCAATGTCTAGGGTTTCTGCTTTCAGATTCATAAAAATAAAATATGTTGGCAAAATAGTTATAACCATCTCAATTTGTTCCACCAAGTATGTGGAGAAACTTAGACTATGCTCTCAAAGGAGATTAGTAATCAATCTATTAATATCCATTGTTTATCAGACGCCAGGCAGTAGCTATTCTGAGTTTCTTTTGCCATTTTCTTTTGAGCCCTCATCTTCCACTCACAGCAGGAAAACATCTTCCCCAAAAAGAAGCTACCATCTATTATTAACATTTTAAAACCACATTTGAAACTGCTCAATTCCTCTTTGCTATTCATTATGTCTGTATATGCAAGACTATGTATTAGAGACTTAAAAAAGAATATAAATACATCTGAAGCAAAAATATGAATCTTGAAGAATATCAGCAAATCTGCTCATGAATAACACATGAATTTGCATAAGTGTTAATAACAGTGGAGAAAGTGATGAAAAAAAAGAAGCTTTTAAAATAGAAATCCAACCCAAAATTCAAAATAATTCATGAACATATCACAATAATATAATACTTGTAGAGGTAGATATAAGAGTAGTTTATAAAAAAAGAAAAAATATATATATGAACTATAAGAGAAACCCTCTACCCATTATTGATCACATACCTTTAACAACTACTATTATTCTTAGTAGGGAATGGATGAATCAAAGTAGATGATACTATGTTTGGAATCACTAAACTTATAAACACTGAAGGAAATTGTAAGGATAAATCCTTAGCTTTAAAAAGTGAATACATAATCCTATTTATGAAGTTGTTTAATGTTTCTTCTGCCTCAGGGCAGGGTGGGGAGTACATGACTCCTATAGGAGTCATTATGTCCTTCCAACCATTATGGCAGAGAATAACCTACATTTTCACAAACAGAAACCAAAAACAAAGAGGCATGGAATGGTATATTTGTTCTACTTTTATGTTTTTGCCTAAAGAATATGACTTAGCTGCCCTTTTGTTGTCACCATGAGTAGGAGTATAAAAAGGCGAGAGGAGGTGGAGTCTGACAAATACATTAGGAAAAAATACATAGAAGTAAAAAAAAAAATCAACGGAGATTAAAAATAACTAAGAAGAAACCAAAAGAATATTTTCCTATCTAGAGCAAAAGGGCCACCAAAACAAGTCACTATACTTGCAAGTCACGCTTCCCCATTTTAGGGTCAAGATGGTATGTGAACTCCTTACCCTCTCACAAGTCACGTTTTGAGTTTCTACCTTCTCGTAAAGGACAGTGTGATTCTATCAGGTGTGACAGCACTCATGTTAGTAAGGAGGACTGAGATTTGACTAGGAAGGAAAGGAGATGCCTAGGAGAACCGAAACAGTGAGTCTCAGCCTCACCAGACTGCAGGTAAGTCTGAGCAAGGCAAAACCACGACCACATCCATTATAGGATGTTTGAGGCATCATTTGTAACTATATTCTCAGTTCAGACTATGTGTGTGTTATTTTATTTAGGAATGGGAGAAACTGCTAAATGGTCTCTTGAAGCCCTGTGGATAAAAACAGAATTTTAAATGGTTATGCTCTGTAGAGAAATTAAGCACATTACAACACCAGCTGTGAGTTCTCATTTGAAGGACAAAAATAAACTATGGGAATATTGACTACTACAAATCTGATAATGCCAAAGTACAAAATATACATAAAATCTCTGGTGGTTCCCAGTATGTATCAAACTAAATAACTGCATTTCACTACCAATGGACTGTGAAATCTGAAAGAAAAGGCCCCCAAAAGACACTTTTTTTTTTTTTTTAACAGACAGGACTTTTCTTTTTTAAGATTTTTATTCATCCATTTGAGAGAAAGAGAGAAGAGAGAGAGAGAGCACAAGCAGGCAGAGGGGCAGAAGGAGAAGCAGACTGAGATCATAACCTGAGCTGAAGGCAGACGCTTAACCGACTGAGCCACCCAGGTGCCCCCAAAAGACACTTTTTAACAACTTTTTTACACAGTCCCACAGAATGGGAGTATCTACAATGTGGAAAACGTATATCTAAAGAAGAAAACAAACAAATATGGGTAGTAGATGTTCTTGAAAGCAAATTATCAACAAAATTATGATAAGGATTTTCAAATTTGAAAGGCATATTAAATGTGATTTAGAGCCCTGCAAACAGAGATATGAGTATACATATAGTTATAAATGATCTCTCCCCTAGTAAAATCTGTAAGATTTACAAATGCATTGACAATTAGAATTAAGTAGGCTGGCAAATCTCCTTGCATCAGATAAAACCTAGTCCCTCAAGAGGCAGCATAAAGACCATGAAGCAGAACATATTTACCTGGTAGACTAATGATAATTTTATATTGGGGGATTAGATTACACTTTTATATTACAAAATGAATGAACAAAGTTATTGTGTACACAGAACACTGGTATAAGCTTATACTCACGGACTTTGTGACATTATGGCTACAATTCATTTGCTATAGATATTTGGTTAAGAAGTTGGAATTAAACAATGGAGTTTCGAGGTTAAAATGAAGTTTACCTATCACAATTTAAAGATTAGGTGGTCAGAGACCTCTGGGGGGGTCTCAGTCCATTAAGTGTCTGACTCTTGATTTTGTTCAGGTTATGATCTCAGGGTCATGAGATCAAGAGCTGTGTGGGGCTCTGGGCTTGGTGGGGAGTCTACTTGAGATTCCTTCTCTCCTTCTGCCTCTATCCCTCCTCCCAGCCCCCTCACTCTCTCTCTAAAATAAATAAATAAATCTTTGAAGAAGAATAAACAAATAAAGATTAGGTGGCCATAGGAAAATTTTTCATTTTCATGCTTTTTTTGTTGTTTTAGAGTAATGTAATTTTAAAATGTTGTGACTTAAAAATTATCTCCTGAACTGTTTATTTTAAATAAAACTGTATTATTATTGATATGCTAGTTAATGATAAATAAGGTCATTATTAAACAAACAATATATATTGTAGAAATCCTTCACTTGGTTATTTTCCAAATCAAAGTCTTTAGTATTCAATAGGTAAGGGTCCTAATTTTCCAGATAAATATTGAAGATTTTGGTTAAGTACAAAATTTTCTATCCCCCACCGTTTGGTACTAGAACAACTAAAGGATTAATGGCAGAATATCTTTTTTTTTTTTTTTTTTTTAGGCATGGAATACAGCACAGTGCTTAATACTTATTATGTTCTCAATAGTGAATACAATGCCTGTGTTTCTGCTTTGCCAATCTCCCTGGCTAGATTTTTCTAACTGATGTTACATTTTGTCATCTCTGCGCTGTCACAATTCCCCATCTAATTGAAAAGTATTCTCAGATTCACTCTACCTGGCGGAACATATTCTATCCTTTAAAGTCAAATCATGTTCTACTTCTTTTGTACAGTACAACCTTTAGTGATCTCTTTAAAGTTACTCCAGTTTCACTGCCTTCAGTCTCAAGTTACATTTCATAACATCCTGGTTTCCCCAACTAGATGGCAAGTCCCCTGAAAGCAGGAACTTTGTGTTTTAACTCCTAACATTCTGGACAGCCTAGATCACTCACTGCCTTATACACCACAGACAATGCATGCCATCTTACAGATTAAGTGGTAGGAGAAAACCAATGTTAATCTAAGACCTGACTACAATAATTTCTTTTAGAGGAAAAAAAAAAACACATTCTTTCTAAGGAGAGTAAGAGTGTTGATGAATAGTAACAGTGTGAGTCTCCTGTAGAATGCTGGAAGTCAGTATAAATGTCAAGCAATGAAATGAAGCTCTGTGTGTGTGTGTGTGTGCATGCGTGTGTGTGTGTGCGTGTGTATTTCAGGTGCTTTTCTTCATTTTTAAATTAAATACAATAAATAAGTATATTCTTACTGAAAATATCCAAAGTCCATTTCATGGACATTTCTTAAGAAGCATGTTTTTTATATTATCATTATTGCTCATCCATGTAATTAAACTCTACACTTACATCATTATTTCTGTTTGATGTGTAATTACACATTGTTCATTTTAGAGTTTGTCTCTACCTTTTCAGGTATTTATTCTTATCTTATTTTCATGTGGCTGCTATATCTCCAAATATTTTATCCATGGAATTTTATTATAATTGATAGATTTTAGATTTTCTGAGGCATTCAGTATTTTAAAATACTCTTCCCTAATTGTCATATGAGTGATATCCTAATAGAAAGAGGATTATTTTATTGTAGGTTTGTTTTTTGTTTTTTGTTTTTTGTTTTTCAAATGTCACATAAAGAAGACCCATCGACTATTAGCTTGTAATTTTGCAAATGAGTACTTCAGGACCATTTATTTCCTTTACAATTTAAATTCATTGTCTGGAAATTGGTAAAAGTATTTTCTTATCCGTCAAGTTAGGGAATTTCTCTGGGATTATATATATACATATTCTATCAATCTTAAATATTTCTTTATGCAGAGTAATTTATTTGGGTATTTCTTACTAGTTTCTATCTATATATTTATTTTTTAGTTACTTTGAATGTGTCCTTTATAACTTGTAGCCCTTCATATGTGATTTCAAATTCTTTGTATTTTGATCTCTTTTCAGAAGCATGAAATAGTAAAAATTATCTCCATATCTCCATTTTACAAAAGAAGAAACCGAGATTAACAAGTCAGGAAACGAAAGATGTTGGCAGGGATGCAGAGAAAGGGGAACCCTCCTACACTGTTGGTGGGAATGCAAGCTGGTGCAGCCACTCTGGAAAACAGTATGGAGGTTCCTCAAAAAGTTGAAAATAGAGCTACCCTATGACCCAGCAATTGCACTACTGGGTATTTACCACAAAGATACAAATGTAGGAATCTGAAGGGGTATGTGCACCCCAATGTTTATAGCAGCAATGTCCACAATAGCCAAACCATGGAAAGAGCCAAGATGTCCATCGACAGATGAATGGATAAAGATGTGGTACAATGGAATATTATGCAGCCATCAAAAGGAATGAAATCTTGCCATTTGCAATGATGTGGATGGAACTGGAGGATATTATGCTGAGCGAAATAAGTCAATCAGAGAAAGACATGTATCATATGATCTCACTGATATGAGGAATTCTTAATCTCAGGAAACAAACTGAGGGTTGCTGGAGTGGTAGGGGTTGGGAGGGATGGGGTGGTTGGGTGAAGACACTGGGGGGGGTATGTGCTATGGTGAGTGCTGTGAATTGTGTAAGACTGATGAATCACAGACCTGTACCTCTGAAACAAATAATACATTATATGTTTAAAAAGAAGAAGAAGAAAAAGAAGAAGAAGAAGAAGGAGAAGGAGAAGGAGAAGAAGATAGCAGGAAGGGAAAAAGGAAGAGGGGAAATCGGAGGGGGAGACGAATGATGAGAGACTATGGACTCTGAGAAACAAACTGAGGGTTCTAGAGGGGTATGGGTGGGGGGATGGGTTAGCCTGGTGATGGGTATTAAAGAGGGCACATATTGAATGGAGCACTGGGTGTTATATGCAAACAATGAATCATGGAACACTACATTAAAAACCAATGATATAATGTATGGTGATTAACATAACATAATAAAATAAAAAAAAAAGAAGAAGAAACTGAGATACACTGAGAATAAGGACTTGGCACTGGTCTCACACATAATCAGCAGAGAACCTAGGTTTCAAATAGAGGCAACCTATTTCCAGAATCTACCTCTAAATCATTCTTTTCTGCTTTTCCATCTTATTTTTCTTAACAGATATTTACTTAAAATATCCTCTGTGTCATACATCATGGCAGGAGTTAGGAATACAACAGGTAAATAAGTCAGACAAAAGTCCTTGTATTCCTGAATCTTACAGTCTAAATGGGGAGAGAGCCCACAGTGTGACAATGGCTGTGATTAGGGAGATGCCAGTTATCATACAACCATCTGTTATTTAAAAAAAAAAAAAAATGGATCTGCTTTGGCTGATGACTCTTTGATACTGGGTGTTGGGTGGCTGAGGTGCTGGCCAATTTGCTCTTAAGGGCATTAACTTTTTCCAGTTATGATTCAGAGGGGATGGAGTCAGGGTTCCCCAGACTTTGGTGAAAAGAGGGAAGTGACTGAAGCTTGGTAGATGACAGAAACCAGGAGAGGTAGCAAAATGCCATGGGACTCAAGAGCAGGAGGTACCCAAGGACATGGACCCCACCTCTCAAGTCCCTTGAGAGAATATGGGAAAAGCACTGTTCTCTTGGGCAGTGTTGCTTCTTCTTCCATCTTTCTGATTACTAATTCAGTTTTCAGCAGTATCCATTTGAGTTTTCTTATCTTACCAGAAATTTTAAATTGGCAATGTTTTCATGTGTCCACTCAAAAAGTCTGTATTGTTTTCTCTTTCTAGTAGTAAGTGCATCCCAATATACACTAACTGCCTCTTTCAACCTACTTGATCCTTGTAATGCTTCCACTTAGGGAAATTCTTTGAGCTCTGATTCCCAGCAATTTCTCCAACATCATAAGGGGTAGTGAGTAGATTTGGGCCAGTATTTAAATATCTTCTTGTGAATCTCAATGCCACAGTGCTCTGGGGGTGACTTTCTGGATCTATCCCCAGGCCAAGTTTATTTAGCTGTACCTAGTTGGCCCAAAAGATT
Source organism: Neomonachus schauinslandi (assembly GCF_002201575.2). Lineage (NCBI taxonomy): Eukaryota > Metazoa > Chordata > Mammalia > Carnivora > Phocidae > Neomonachus > Neomonachus schauinslandi. The sequence goes on along the minus strand of NC_058409.1, from coordinate 135,570,661 downwards.
TAGAAGAATGAGTTTGAAATCTATTTTTAGGCTACAATTGCTTTCATCTACTATTCCTTTCAGGTATCTGCCAAGCTGGGCTGTTTTTCACTGTACTCTGTTCACCCATACTTTTGATACTAGTGCATGCTTTGAGCACGTGGTACTTTGGCAGAAGGGATGTAGCAGACATGGGAGAGTAACAGGGCAAACAAAAGCCAGAGAAGTACAAAAAAATCAGTTGAGGTGGTACCTGGCATGGAGTGACAATGTTGTTACCCAATCCAACTTTCAGAAATTTTGCAAAGGATCTTGGTTTTGCTCAGTATATAGGATGGTGTTCTGAACCAATTTCAATTATTTTTTTTTAAAGATTTTATTTATTTATTTATTTGACAGAGAGAGACACTGTGAGAGAGAGAGCACAAGCAGGGGGAGTGGGAGAGGGAGAAGCAGGCTTCCCACCAAACAGGGAGCCCGACGCGGGATCATGACCTGAGCCGAAAGCAGACGTTTAACAACTGAGCCACCCAGGTGCCCAATTTCAATTAAATTTTAAGAAATAAATATCTGCAGCATATCAGTGAACATCCAGGGAGCCAGCATCTCTATGATAATTAGGTTACTACTGAACAGCATCCTTTCTTCTGAGTCCAGTTTATATGCCAACTATTTAACAAAACTATTGCCAAACAGTTCTTGTTTTATAAAATGGAAGTCTAGGTAAAATGGTTTTTGACTGACTGATACTCTTAGTGATAGAAAGCCTGAACATTCCAAGGAAGTATCTGTTTAAGGGCATTCAGGAACTGCTGAAGCAAGATGACAGGATGGGGCAAGATTCCAGAGAGGGGAAGCACATGAACAGGGGGCTGCTGACTACAATCCATTTGCTTGTACTAGAAACTAACGGGAAGATGGAATTCCAACCTGGGGACAGAGAAACTAGAACTTTCAGAAGTCTCCTGCGCCTGCAGTCAAACTGGAAATTGAGGGACCTTAAACACATGGCTGACTTTCCCTAAAGACATTTGTTAAATTAAAAGTTTAAACTGGAAGTTAAATCGCAAGTTGAGCAGAAATGTAAAACTCTAAGTGGAAAAGGCCTGGAATACAAAGAAGAGATTTTTTTCTTTGCCCTCTCTTTGTATTGAACAGGTAATAGTTATAGTTAGTGAGCGGGGCTATGGTCCCAGTACACAAACAAGCCCCCAGTTGAAAGTCCTAGAGGGCCATGTCCTAGCAATGGGGCAGAGATTGAATCTGAACAAAACTACAAATCAACCTTGATTTAGCTCAACTCTGATTGGGTTAACCTAATGATCCCCCTGTCCCAGGCGTCTGGGTGGCTCAGTTGGTTAAGCGACTGCCTTCGGCTCAGGTCATGATCCCGGAGTCCTGGGATCGAGTCCCACATCGGGCTCCCGGCTCGGCGGAGAGCCTGCTTCTCCCTCTGACGCTATCCCCTCTCATGCTGTTTCTCTCTCTCTCTCTCTCTCTCAAATAAATAAATAAATAAAATCTTTAAAAAAAAATGATCCCCCTCTCTCCTTGCTTGTCAGAGAAAATGGTGAATACTCCCTGAAGAAACACATTGTCATGTGGAGACTCTCCTAGGTCTGTGAGCTACATGTGACATCGAACAAGAATTTACTAGACATATCAAGACACAAGGCCATGTGTCCCTTGTACTGTCTCTCCAATGTCCCTGATGAGAAACAAAAACCTGTCGTCTTATTGAGACACTAGAGTTAGTTGACAATGATTGTGAAATTGCTAAGATTAATATGTTTAAGAAATATAGGAAGAAAGAAAGGACAGATAATTTCACTAGAGATTTATATCTCTAGTAAAGGAAAAAATTTCTATCAACCAAAGCAGTCGGTGTTTGGGCTATGCTTTCTTTGAATGGACATATTTCCTTTATTAGGACTGTTGTTTCTTTGAGCAGAATATTAGCTGCATGCTGGTGTTTTCTACTAATACACTCACAGTGTATGTCACAGGGAATACTGAAAAATAGGCCCCAAATAAAGAAAATTTATGTAAGTAGGATGGAACATGCAAAGAGACATTTGTTCTCCAAGATCTGACTTGCTATGAGGACATTAGTGACATGATATGATTGCAGGCATAAACACGGTTAAGGTATTTGTCTCTGGAATAAGCTTAGTATATACTTATGAATGAGTTATAATAAATGTTTGGGTTTTTTTTACAATAGTTTTTAGTAGGAATTAGTCCAATGATGTGTCAAGAGGGATTGAGATTTTACCAGACTCATGTGCTAACAGATTAGTCTGCTACAGATTTATGGATGCTGCCGGAAGATACAAGGCTCCTGGGTCAGATACAAAGGACTTGATTACTCATGTCACAGCATGCAGCATGGACTCTCATTCAGAACACAGAAGATAGTGCTACAAGATAGCCAGAGGGCCTCCTTCCAGAGCAGAGGGCAGGTTTATTTATCACCCCTTATATACATGTAAGGACAACCTCTGGGGCAAAGTCCAACCGAATTTCCTTGCAGCCCATTATAGAATATTGGGAATGTCCTAGTTTAAGGCTCCTCTGCTATGAAGCAAACCCACTGTGTGCATACCATGCACCTGGGCCACTCCATGTCACTCTCTGAGACTTTGGGGTTAGAGGAATCAGAGAAAACATGAAGTTCATACTGCTTCCCATGCCATGAGAAATGAAGCATTCATCCCTGACCCGGGAATAAAGAGCCTTGTGCCAGCATCCATGAATTTGGGTCAAGACTCACTGCTTACCATGTAGGTAAGGTACAATGTCAACATAAAGGTGTGAAGGCTCTTATTATACATCTTCAATGACTACTTGGTTGCTGAACGGCTGACATTCCCAGATTTTTTTTTTATTTTTGACTAATGGGATACATGTGACATTTTTGTTATTGCCTTCTTATGTTTATGTGTAAGATCATTGATAGTTTTGAACACATGTTCATATGTTCATAGGTTTATTTACTATTTTATTATTCCTCTTCTGTTAATTACTTATTTATATCCTTTAACTATTTTGTTTCCTATTTGGAATGTTTATTTTGTTTTGTAAATATATTCATGACACTAATCCTTACTCATTTATAAGTATTGCTATATCTTACCCCAGGTTATAACCTGTTTGTAAGTTTTGTTTAGAAATCATTTGATGCAGAAATATAATTTTAATATTATCACATTTTTTACTGTTTTATGAATGTGCTATTTGTATCTTTTATGCAAAAATCCTCTTCTACCCCATTATATAAAATTTGTTCACCTTGTTTTCTTCTAAAATTCTTAAAATGTTGCTTGTACAAGTATAATTTAATATAATTTTTAATATAATTTATTTTTGTGCATGTATTTGAGAGATTCTAATTTTAATTAGAATTAATATAATTTATTTTTGTGCATGTATTTGAGAGATTCTAATTTTAGTTTCTCTAGATATATAAACAGTTGATCCAATTCTATGTACTTTTTGGATTACCCTTTCCACAATGGTTAGAAATGCTACCTTTGTCTTCTATCAAGTTCATATGTTTATATATAGATTTCGTTATCTAATCATTTTATTTCAGTCCCCTCCATTTGTTCTCCTCTTCTCCTTATCTCTTTCTGTACTCCTACCATATTTAAGGAGTACTTCATTGTTTTGTGCTGGTTTCAGACTATTAATAACCAATATTGTGGTTATACCAGTGCTTGTGATTCTTATTATGATTGCAAGACACTCTTCAGCAATAACCATCAGGAAACTTTGGAAAAAAGGCTTTTTACTCACATGTCCTGGAAAATCACATGGCACATCTGGGTCCACACAAAGACGTGGAGGGTAGAGAGAAAGAGAATATGGGGGAGGGGGCTTGAAGTTCTGCTGTTATTGGGGTCAAGGGCGGGTCCTATGGTTTTGGGGGCTCACTCCATCAATGAATTTAAGACATATAAATGGGAATTTAAAAAACAAGGAGAGAGAGAGAGAGAAGGCCCAAATGATTAGTTATCAAAACCAATTAAGAGCTCTAAAACAAAGAGTCTCAGGGGACAGGGGAAGAGGCCTGGATCTTTATCTAGTCCTATGGCTGGAAATGTGTTTTTCCAGCTAGCCCTCTTTGAAGTGAATTCCCCTTTGAAGTAGGTGCCTCTTTGAAGTGGATGCCTTGGCAATGGAAGTGTTAAGTCATGCACTTGTATTACAAAAAAAAAAAAGAAAAAAAAATCCACCTGTCTGGGTTTACACTCACTACATTCATCTTTATAATGTCTTGATAGCTGTTAGCATATGCCCTCTTTTCTTCTCTTTCTGCTAACTATATATCTCCTTCATCTTCTTTTTAATACATTCTTGCTTTTCTTAATGCTTTGCTATTTGCATTTTATTAACAGATTACTAAATTCAGTTTATCATTAAAATTATATTTATTTTATAGATTAATATGAAAATCTGATTGCTCTGATTCACTAATTTGGTAAATATATTATTTTTCTTGCATGGTTGTATATTTTCAGTAACATTGCTCTTTACATAGGGTAAACTTGAACATTATACATTGGATTTGTTTTCCTCTAATGATTTTAGAAAGGTTTTGGGCTAATTTATTTGATTCATTTTTGCCATTTTAAATTGTACCTGATTTACTACCTATTCATATTTTTTTTAAATATAGAAAATCTATCCATTTTGAGGCATTTAATTAGCATTCCAAAAAATTGGCAAAGTATCTCATTATTACTGAAGGTGCTTTAAAATTTACGATTCTCTTAAATTTTCATATAGACAATTTCATCATCTATTAACAAGGATAATCTTGTGTTTTGTTTCTACTTATTATTGTTCTTTTTTTCTTTTTGAATTGAGAACATTCTGTACAATGCTGATTATTTGTAGTGCCTGAAGTCATCCTGAGATCAGAAGAATTGCTTAGACAAACCTATCAGAAATCACTCATTCTTAGAAATGTGACCTAAATAAAGATCTTATTTTAAGACACCAGGTTTGGGATTTGTTTTTTTTTTCCAGCAATAGTTGTTTCTTTTGAAGCAATAGGCTAAGTATTTCTAACTTTTTATATCAAACTTTCTATATCATTTGAATTTGGTGTATTTCATCTAAGCAGCATATATATGTGTGTGTGTGTGTGTGTGTGTGTGTATTTACATATATTTAAATATGATATAGCTTTGATTAAAAATGATATTCAATCTGATAATGGCCACAGTATGTTTGAATGAATTTCTACTTTCTTCTTTCATTTTCTATGCTTTGACTTTACATCTTTTATTCTCCTTTCTGGTCTTCTGATCTATTGATAAAATAAGTTTTATTATTTAATTTTCTGGAAATCATTCCTCGCTTTGGAAAACACAGATTTTCATGCTGTTAATTTAGTGTTTACTCTTCAAGTTTTAACATATGAAATGAAACCTAATTACACATTTTTTTCTTATTATATTCCGCAGAGATCCTGAAAACAAAGATTGATACAATATTTGCCAAAACATCAGTAGCTAAAAGTAAAAAGCTTATTTTTGTACATTGGTTAATAATGAGTCTTCCTTGATTCCTGATAGCTTACTATTTTTAACTAACTCTAGAGAAGGTTGATAATAGCAAATTATTTTTCATCAGCATTTTGAGCAGATGATTTTTATCAACTTCTGCCATCCATTTTTTTTTTTAACCAGGAATCTAGTTATTGGGGCGCCTGGGTGGTAAGTCGATTAAACAACTGACTGTTGGTTTTGGCTCAGGTCATGATCTCTGGGTGATGAGACTGAGCCCCCATCAGGCTCCACACTCAGCACAGAGTCTGCTTAAGACTCTCTCCCTCTCACTCTGGTCCTCCCTCCCTCCCGCCCCACGCTCGCGCTCTAAAAAAATCATTTAAAAATCTAATTATCATTGCTTTTTAATTATTTTGCATTTTCTTTTTGATAGTGTAAAGTTCTTCCTCCTTATCTTTGATGCTTAACAGTTTTAAATTGTCATATCCAAGTATAGATTTAATTTTGTGCTTGGTTTTGGTATTTATGTTCCTCATAAGGGTCCATATATTTGTATGAGTGTATTCATTTTGGTATGGCTATTCCATTTTTAATCTCATCTTTACATATTACTACCTCTAGCTGCCATGTGTTTAGAGAAAAGGCCATCTTTATATATGGTATGATTAATTCTCCCAATGTTCCAAAGTGAGTATTTTATTTTATTTATTTTGTTTATTTATTTAGTTTTTTGGGGAGCAGAGGGGCAAAAGAAGAGGGAGATGGAGAGAGAGAATCTCAAACAGACTCCATGCCCATCGTGGAGATCTACGTGGGGCTCAATCTCACAACCCTGAGATCATGACCTGAGCCAAAACCAAGAGTCGTACACTTAACCGACTGAGTCCACCCAGGCACTCCTAAAGTGGGTATTTTAAACCCTAATTTATGGATATACAAACTGAGCTCGGAAAGTTAGGTGGCTTGGCTTATCTAGCATAATTAAGCCTACTTGTATAAGCACATGCTTTCAGCTGTACATTTGAATCTTTTCTAGAAATTGTTGTTACCTATTCAAAAGAAATTTTCCCGTGTTATTTATAATTTTATCAATTCCCAATATTTTTTAAAACAGTCTTACAAATGGATTAAAACATCTTTATCCCTACTCAACTGTCCATAGGCCTCACATACTTGACATAGTATAGCTGGTTTAAGCATTCATAGTTATGGTTAAAACAAAGGTTAAAAAATTTACATCAGCATCATAAACCCTTTTAAAAGTGTGCATATGTTTGAGGGGAATTCCTTAAAATGAGCTCCCACCACTAGTGATGTCAAACAATTGAATTAAGCCCTTTTGAGTATATCCATTCATTAAATTCACAAATTCCAGATATAAAAATTTTATATAAAGAACTTTTATATAGTCACTGAGTGGGTCTCAACAATAGTAAAATTTTCTTGTTTCTATTTTACTTACATAGGTTAAATAACTTGAATATAACACACCTTTAAATCCAAGTCAAATTTTCATGATAATATCAAATTAAAATTACTTAAAAAATGTAAAATAAAATCCTTATCAGAATGGAAAAAGAAATAACTGAAATATAAATATAGGGATCTAGATAAAATCTACTAAGGCAAAAAGTTGAGTGTTCCCCATATTATGTAACTATCTGAAATATGGGAAGTATGAATAGAGTTTTTTTTTTTTTTTTTTACATATTTCACACAATTACATTAAATATATTTGGGATTGTAGAATGGGACGTTCAAATGTACATAAATATATAGCAATCAATTAATACAATTTGTCATACACAAACACGCACAAATATGTATTTCCATAGGTAAAGCTGACCATAGGGCAGTTAAAATGAGAGAGACAAACAAGCAGCTTTTTATTTTCATATGAACTTTGTTATGGCCACATGTACAATTTGGTATCCTTGTTATGATAATTTAAAGAAGCTTAGGAAAAATGGACATAATGTTTTAGTGAGTTGACATTTAGTGTATATATATATATATATATATATATATGTTTGAAAATACATCTCCCTGAAGGGTACAGAGAGGGAATTAAAGAATTAAACGTTACTCCTAAATGAATGCACTATTGTTTCTCTCATAGGATTCTGAGGCAAATGTTAAATCCCAAATAACAGCATATTCAGATAAAAGTGATCAAAGATAGTTTTGGGGAAGAAGAAAGTTGATACAAATCAGAACATTGCACACATTGACTGATTCAATGTTTCCTTTACAGCAAAGTGGAGTTTTATACAACCTTGAGAAATCTACCAAATAGGGATTCTAAAACATGAGACTCTTCTCCAGTTACTAAATTATGGTGTTCTTTTTTCCCCCACACAATACAGAAGTTTAAACAAAAGTAATTCAAAATTTCCACAATATTCTGCAATTATGCATATTTTATACCCATATTTTGAAAAATATTCATAATAAGAGGAAATATAATTTGTACACCACATCTTGATAGCCTTGCTAATGCAAGATGAGTTCAAACATTGAATTTCCTTTCTTAACTGTCCCTAGGACATATTTTTCATTTTTCCTAATTTAAAATTTTTCTACCTCCTAGCAATTGCAAGCAGCTCTCATAAACATGTTTGTCAGCTAAGATTTCTCTTAAAATTTGCCCAAGAGCATATCACATGTACATTTCTTGTTTAAAGGGATGCTTCTGAATAAACTCAATGAAAGTTATTTGTACATATGGCTCAATTTTAAATACAAGCTATTCACATTAACATCAAACTGACTTTGAATGCTGATTTGCAAGCTGTTCATGGGTATGTACGAATAAAGCAAAACTGCTCAGGCCTATTCCACATGAAGTCAAAACAGATATCACATAGATTAAAAAGTGTATGTAAATCATGTTCACCTTCATTGTCCTTCAGAGTGAAGTTTGGGTTTATAGATAGGTGTTCATCAAGAAAGAAGTTAAACCTTGGTCCATTTGCAAAATCATCTTTATCCGTGGCACTGATGGTATGAATTACCTGAAGAGAAAAAGCAAACACTAAATTGGAAACTTAATTTGGCTTATTCCTTTGATTATAATTATATTATAGCATTTTTAATTACCGTCACAAAAGGATTTTTAAAAGACCCCTTTATCCACCTTGAGTCTTTTCAAATCCAAGTAATAAATGTCCCAGCTAACTGGTTTGTTCTTGCATCAGATTTTAGGAAACACGTTATGGAACAATTTATAATCATCCACACTTTATTTTTTAGGGTAGCACAAACATTTAATTTTTTTTTCTTTATCACCCACAGTACCTTGGGGCCAATTAGCTGCAAGATGTTATAAGAACACCTGTTTGAGCAAACAGGAAGTATTGTTTGTACAAATATAAATATCCTGGTGTTTGTGTAGAACAGCTTTGCAGTGTATGTTGTTTTCAGTGGAGTCATAATATTTTTACTGTTTAGGGGACCTTTGAGAACATGACCTAGCCCCTCTATTTTAACATAGCTAAGATTAGGAATGTGAGACCCCAAAAAATTGTGATGTGCCCCCAAACTGTTAAAATAGAGCCAGAAGCAAAACCAGACTACTCACATTTTTATGGAATACTTCTCATATACAGTGGTTGAGAGAAAATAATTCTAAAATTCGGACTATGCACATTATGGAGCAGAGGAAGTTAGAATATATACATGAAATATTCCAGGTGGCTTATGAACAGAACACAAATTTCAACAGCGGTAGCCATTACAGTCTTAGGAAATATCCAAACTAATATGCAAGATAATATTTTCCTCTTTTAAAAATTAGTATCCTAATGCTTAGGTGTCCTTTTCCTAGCCCTTCCTTAGAGAAATTAAAAGAAAGAGAGGAAAGGAAGCCATAAAAAGAATGTTTCCTGGGGCACCTTGGTGTTCAGGTGGTTAGGCGTATCCCTTTGGCTCAGGTCATGATCCCAGAGTCCTGGGATCAAGCCCTGTGCATTGGGCTCCCTGCCCAGCAGGGAGCCTGCTTCTCCCTCTCTTTCTGCCCCTCCCCTGCACCCTGCCCCTCTGCTCATGCTTTGTCTCTCTCAAATAAATAAATAAAATCTTAAAAAAGAGAGTGTTTCCTGCATGTGAAATATAGTGTGTTCATTTCAAAAATTGCTATGATTTCTAAAAACATCTTACTCAATTTCATCCCATTTCGATCTTTTCCAAGTGAAATAATATACCAATATGTACGACAGTTAAAAGCTAAATTCCTATCCATGCATTGAGTCCATTAGTTGGTCAGGGAGATGAAGATGAATATAAAAGTACTAAGGAGTCATCAGTGACAGTAAGACCAGAAAAACATGTGTCTTCATAAAGGGGAAGTGAAGAAAGTGCTTTGGGCTATGGAAGTGTTCTATTTCATCCATATCTGCATATGGCTCTCATTGCTCAGAATGTATTTTCTCAGCAAGAAATTTAGGTAAAACTTCCCCCAGCCCCCACATATCCCAAGAAGTCTCTATCATTCTTCTCTTCTGTACTTCCCTTCACACTATTAATTTATGAGCTGAAAAATCTACATATCTCCTTGTTGTTTGCTTTCTTTTTTGTTTAAATTACAGCTGGTCTCTGAATGGATCCTTTTTTCCCCCTTGTTATTGATTTTTGACTTGATAGGAGAATAAATTGATGGATAATTGGAAGCAATCTGACAATTTTTCTCAAGTGTGAAAAGCTCCATAGAGTTCAGAGAGTGTGTAATCTGAGGAAAATACCTATGTTTTCAGGTACTTAACATAAAACTGAAATAAAAATATCAAATTTTCAAGATTGTTTTCAGGGTTAAATAAAATAAATACAAGTTTTTTTTCGAAAATAAATGTCCTATCTCCCCTAATCCTTGCTCGTTTTCATTCTCCAATGCACAATCCTATTTTCTTGATGATACTTCATAACCTACTGATATGTTTGCAAATTCACTTCTTATCTTAGAATGTGATTTTGGAAGAGATTGGCAGAGAACAATTTATTTAAATCAACTAAATTATTTTATATTTCCTGTTATTACTAATTTGGGACAATTATTTCCTTCCCGTTTTAACTTTTTACAAACAAGCTTATTCTATTTGTTAAACACTGATATAATTTATATTATATCTTTACTGTTTTACTGTTATCATTAATAAAATATACTTTCCATTTTTATACAGGTAATTTCAAATCTGAATTTACTAGGAAGCTCACTCATGGCAAATTTATCTTTCTTAAAAACTTCTTGATCTCGTGTCCATAGCAAAAGATGAGCTGATTGCCATGTTTTGCTTAAGAGTCAACCATTCGTTTTGAATTCCTGAAGAATGTTCCTCATGCATCCATACTTATTCTTCCATAATGCTCTGAAAAATTCTTCCAAAAACCTAGAATGTTGCTCAGCTTTTATCTAGAACTCAGAGACAGCCTCTTATTAGGGAATGGTATATTCAATTTTTCTGTTTACTAATCACCTTTTCTCTTTCAGTAGGAGATAGATTTCCATTTTTTGTTTCCCTAGACTTTTATTAGGAAAATCACCTCAGAAGTGAACATGTCTGTGATTTTGAAAAGATGTAAGCTTCTGGCAAATATCTAGATAAGTGCCATGTATACGTCATCAATATTTTCTATGCTTTTGTCAGTTATGATTTATCTACACTGTGCTACCTGTGCCCTCCATTTGTGTAAATTGTTGATGATGTACAATCCATAACAATTTATTTTCTGTCTCTCAATCTTTCTAACTGAACTTAGATGTTTTCTATCATGTGCATATTATGTAATTTGTGCATAAAGTGTTTGATTATTTTGAAAGACCTGAGAAAAACACAGTCACAGATTTATTCTACTAAAGGGGGGAGGGAATCCAAATCGATAGTTGGTATTTATAAATGATTACCAAAAATTATGGTAATTATTGCCCATGGTAATTTTGGTAATACCCATGAATAACGATTCACTTTTAGCAGAAACTAATTAGAATCAGTTCTGTATTTATTTTACCAAATAAATGTATCACCCTGTTTAAATGTATTTTCTATGGTCTATTACTTCTTGAGTACTTTATTAAAGGGGGAAAACATCAAACTAGTCAGTGTCACAGATATATACAAATAATGCAGTCTTCTGTTAGGTAAATGGGCTAGTCCTAACTAAACATTTAAATTAAAAGAATATTCTAGGGGTGCCTGAGTGGCTCAGTTGGTTAAAAGTCTGCCTTTGGCTCAGGTCATGATCCCAGGGTCTTGGGATCGAGTCCTGCATAGGGTTCCCTGCTCAGTGGGGAGTCTGCTTCTCCCTCTGCCCCACTCCCCTCTTGTGCCCTCTCTCTCAGTCTCTCCAGTGAATAAATAAAATAAAAAAAAAAGAGAGAATATTCTATGGAACACACTGTATCTTCTTAATTATTCAATGAATTTGTTTATAATATAATCTCAAGTGGGATCATAAATTTATTTAATAATAACACTAACTTCTGTTGGTTCAATGAGTTGACCTTTGTAAAATCTTGATGTAAAATCTCTACTGATCTAGGTATTTTTTTCATACAAAGTTTATTATTAATAATTAGACGTGATGAACACCAGGTATGCTGGTATTAGGTGATACAATTTTTTAAATATATGTTATGCTTCCTAGGTTTACTTTGTAATGAAACACACACACACACACACAGAGGGGAAAGTCAATATAAATAAGATAGAAAACATTTCCGTCATTTATATTTCAGTTTCTACATGTAGACCCATCTCATTTATTATGAATTCACTTTACTTTGGGAACTGACTTCAAATTTCATGCATGCATGATTTTCTTCTTAATATTTCTTTCATGCAAGGTACTTAAAAGATTTTTTTTTCAGAACAGGAAAATTTATTAACTCAGAGAAATATATTGTTGCAGTTCAGGTGCATTGATACCTGATTCAATGTGAACTTTGCTGTTATATGGGGTTTAAACCTCTGCTTCGCAAAAGACCCGTCTCTCTGCCATGGTCACGTGCTGTTATATTTAGATGCACAGCATCCATAATAAAAATATCTATAATTCTAAAAGCAATCGTTATAGAAAGAGGAGACATTGTACAGCTGGGCAATACAAATATGCTTCAGAAAACCTATTTCACAAATCATTATTTAGAGTTCCCTATTCCTACTCTGCATCAAAATACACAAAGTTTATTCAGAAAAGCTACAAACAAAAAGTTAAATGAACCAAAGGTGGCAAAATTAAACAATAGAAAGATTCAGATCATTTCCCTTGTAATAGGTTAATCATAAAAAATGGCCATACAGTTTGGCAATGGTTTGTTTAAATAAGAGTGCAATAAACAATATTTTCAAATGGCTTTTCATTCCCTCAGTAAAAAGTTTTAATTCATTTTGATAAAACAAATGTTTAGAGAAACAGATACTTAAGCAATATAAAGAACCCAAGTATCTTAATGTGACACCTAAAATCATACAATATTAAAGACAACAATGATGCTAACTATGAATATAGTTTTCAAAGGATAATAACCATAATCACATAAATAAATCGATATACATTAGATCTTAGGGGTGCTAAGTCTTGTGATTGCTTTCTGAAAACAGTAACAGTTCTCTGAAGAAAAGAAAAATACTATATAAATGGTTAATGGGACCCAGAAGATAAAGATACATTTTTGTCACAAATTTAGCCTTCTCTAAAAAATGGAATGGCTTCCCATGTGAGGAGAATAAAGTAATCCACATTTAAAGGAATTTGAGACTCATCTACTCATACACTCATAAAATTTCATGCTTGGAAGGGCCCTGAAATTCCGACAATTTTCTTTATTTTAGAGATGAAGAAAGCATTTGTCAATGTCACATAAATCATTTCTTAGAAATGCTCAAATTTTAAGAGGCCAAATTTCTAAAATTTTAAGGAACCAAAATTTAAATTAAAAGAGTTTAGAATATTTTAACTTCATTTAACTTCATTTGTCTTTCTAACTTATGATCTCTTGTTGCCATGTATATGACGTCTATTTTAAACTCTGGAAAATGTTCCTTTGATTTCTATTTATTCATTAATGATTTAGTTTTTATGAATATATTTATTGATTGTGTTTGTTTTGAAGGTTCCTTATGACTCCAGGCTGCCAGTGTAATTATTTTTCTTTTTTACCCAATAAAAGCTCTAGAGTGTACCTTATGGTAAGAGATTTTCACATTTTTGTTGGCTTAACTCTGAGATTTTCTGGTCTGTTGTTGAGGGATATTTTGATAGAAAAAAGAATTCATGATTGTCAGTTATTATCTTGCAACTGTTGGGAATTTATCTTTCCATTGTTTTCTGGGTCTTATCTTTCTTTTTTTTAAGATTTTATTTATTAATTTGAGAGAGAGAGCATGAACATGTGTGTGCATGGGCAAGTAGGGGGAGGGGGGAGGAGCAAAATGGGGACAGAGAAGAAGAGGGAAAGAGTCCAAGCAGACTCCATGCTTAGTGCAGAGCCTGTCTAGGGGGGCTTGATTCCACCATCTTGAGATCACAACCCCAGCTGAAACCAAGACTGGATGCTCAACTGACTGGGCCACCCAGGTGCCCCTGGGTTTTATCTTTCTTGGATGAAAAATTAGCTTTTGATATTATTCTTTTTAAGGTATTATATCTTTTAAAAATGTTTTTACTTTTAATTAAATTTTCCATTTTTTTATAATTATAGATTCATATACAGTTGTAAGAAATATAGAGAGATGCTATATACCCAGTTTCCCCCACTGGTAACATCTTGCAAAACTATAGTACAATGTCACAGAACAAGAAAGTTCACAGTTTCCTCCTCATTTAATACAAGGCTTCACACAAAGCATTCAATATAATTTTATTGGTATGATGAATGTATGTATTAATGAGTTCATTTTTTGATTTACATTTGGGTTCTGGAGAAAATTTATTTTCAACGATTCTCAAAGAAATCTATTGGTACTTAAAATAAAGCTTTATAAAATTATTTTCACTGTGCACAAAAATAATATTGAGGGATTTTGAGGATTATACCTAAAATAATAGAAATAGAGCTGCTTGTTTTTCTCCCATTCCAATGATAGTAAGGAAACAATTAACTTACCTGGCCAGGTTTTGAATTTTCACAGACAACAATATCATATTCCCTGGCAAGTTCGGGTGGGTTGTCATTGACATCCAGAACTCTAATACCCACTGTGACATGGCTCAGCAAACCAGGATTGTCTGCAAAACATGCAAGGATATATTTAGTATTTCCATGCACACTTTAGAGGCTTGGTTTAAAACAAATCTCCTTAATACTGTAGCTTGTCACTGGCTCCATATGCTACAACAGGACTTTTGGCAAAAAACTTTATGATGGCACTCTTTGCTAGAACTCGCTAACTTACAGAAAAATGAAAAATGAACACCAAGGCATGACATGAATGCTAAAATGATATTTTGTCATATCGAGGAAATTACATGTTATTCAGGAACTGGGGGGGGACGTTGTCAGAATTCATTGTATGCTGTCAGAGTCTAAGGGATGAACAATTGGTTTCATCGTTAATTTAAGAAAAGCATAGCAGTTGGTAAAAAAAATTACATAATCTTTAAAAAGTTTGAGTTTTCAAATTTAAATAGACTTGGAGAAAATAAAGAATTACCATTTTTGCACAAAGAATAACTTTCTTCTTATAGAAAAAAATGCATGCAGTGTGTGATGTTAAGTCATACATGGGGAGAAATAATAATTGAAATCAGAACATAACATAGAATTAATATATAATTCTGGCAGATATCAAAATATTATAAATAACACCTTAAATAACTCTTAAACACAGTCTTTCCATTTTTCAGTAAGTTTATTAGTTCTGAAATGTGAGGAAAAGGCAAATGTTTAGTTTATTTTACATGTTAAAGCTATAAATGCAGAATTAATAATGGGAAAATTAAATATGTATATTTTTATTGCTGATGTTTCTGTCATTATTTTTTAAAAATCCCAAGTTAAAATGGATTAATTTTAAAAAGTATTACTAAAACAAAAGACATAAAATCTAGATAAATTTATCAATTTATCAAAGTAGAACATGAGAAGTTATATTTGAAAAAAGTGGGTATGAATATACATAGACATATACCGAAGATACTAAAACTAGTAAGAATATGGATGGAATAAAAAATGCCATAGGTGGCTCTAAAAGGAATAGAAAATCTGAGGAGTACTACAGTAACTAAAGAAAATCAAATTTCATTTAAAACATAATTTTTCTAAAGCAAAAAAAAAAGAATTCCACTGGTGTGTAAAAAAGAAAAAAAAATCTATCTTTATCAATTTAGTTCCACACTTGCTTTGTATAGCATTAAAGGAAGAAGGAAGGAAGGAAGATACAAAGAAAGAAATGAGGAAGGACATTTTAAAAAGCATAAAAATTATTCACAGGGTTAATGAGTTAATGAATTAAAAGATGGACAAACAAAAATAATCATCTCAACACATACAGAAAAACAAAGAAATAGAATGTAATGTCCATAGATGATAAACACAATGAAACCCAGCAAAAAAACAAAAACAAAAACTCTCAGCGAATAAGTAGAAATGTGCCTTCTCCTGCTGATTAAGGGCACACTAAACAAACAAAACTACAGCGTACATTATTCTTAATGGTGAAAAACTAGAGTTAATTAACAAAGCTATAAGGAAGCTAGAACTCAATCTAACAAAGGATGTGAAAGACCTATATGCAGACCACTTTATTGAAGTGTCATATTAGTGTAGCTTATTTAGACTTCGTTAAAGAAATTAAGAGCTATATCATGTGTGTGGTTAGGAAGACGCAAAATCACAAATAAAACCAACCCTTCTGAACTGACTTGTGTATTCAGTGTAATCTGTTGCAAAACCCAATGTCCATAGAATTAAAAGCTGATTCTAAAATTTATAAGTACTAAGATTATTTAGACTTGTATGGAAAAGAACAATAAAGCATACTTGCTCTACAATTCACCAAGGTTTATCCTATATAGGATATTCACGGCATTACTCTCGCCGGTATACAAATATATCTCTTCTACTCTAAATGTCATATATGATTTTTTTCATGTATTCCTATATTTCCCAACTAGGTACTTGCTCACCTTTTCAGAGCAGACAAAAGTAATCTGTTCTAGAAATCCGAGGCAAGAATAATTTTATTGGCTCTAATCATTAGTATCAGCAGCAGTAATTGTCCCTGAGTAAATAGTTCTCTGTTATTTTCTGAGCAGGCAGAATTATAAGCAACCTTAGTGAAGTTAGGGAAAAAAGAAAAAGAAGGAAAGAAACCTGTTTTGTAGAAGATTCTGGAAAGATTATATCTTGACGAAAGGCTAGAATAAAAGAACAACTAGCATCTGACCGTGTTCAACATTCACCTTCTCACTGTCCCCACTCTGTCTTGCTCATGCTGAACTCTGGACTGGGACTGGCCTTCCACTCATTCCATACTGGGGTATAGGAAACTCAATTCTTCTCAGTTCTTTTGGATGGAAATAGACTCTATGTTGATCGAATATTATTTTATTACTCCAGTGTATAATTACTATTCCATAACTTACTGATTAAAAGCATAGCGTTTAGCATCAGACAAATGCCTGTTTATCTGCAGACCTACTACCCTTATGTGTTCTGTGGGGAAGCTGAACTGAATTTAACCTTGGTGTGGTTACGACTAATTGCCAGGGGCAACCTCAGGAGGTGCTGATGAAGAGTTAGGAAAAACAGAATGTTGGAGTAAGCTTACTGTCATTACCAATGCAAACTGAATACCTGCAGTCTATTTACTAAAAGTAGCATGATCTGGATGCAGGATCTAGTTACAATGTAGCTATAAAGTGCTGCCTTGTCTTTGCCCCCTGCTCAAAATAAAGCTGTTACCTTTCTAGCCCTGTCCGCCATGGTGCTTAGCAGCCAGGGATGCATGGTCTCAGACATGTTTACCAAGTAAAACATTGACTTGAGGGGCGCCTGGGTGGCTCAGTCATTAAGCGTCTGCCTTCGGCTCAGGTCATGATCCCAGGGTCCTGGGATCGAGCCCCGCATCGGGCTCCCTGCTCAGCGGGGAGTCTACTTCTCCCTCTCCCACTCCCCCTGCTTGTGTTCCCTCTCTCGCTGTGTCTCTCTCTGTCAAATAAATAAATAAAATCTTTAAAAAATAAATAAATAAATAAATAAATAAATAAATAAAAGTAGCATGATGTGTAAAAACTGTGCCTTTAATTCCAGATAATTAGAGGTTGAAAACCCACTATGGCTTTGTATCCTCTTGCAGTCTACCTGCCTGCATTCTGGTATTCTCTGCTCAATAATAAAATTAGCTAATTCTAAATTAGCAAACTGGCAAGTTCTTTTAGGTTTCTCTTCTTTCTTTCCCACAGCCACTGGTTTAGTATGTTACCCTTCAAATGACAATAACTTTACCTATAAAATGTGAACATATTCACGTGTGTTCGAAGCATTTTCTTCTGTTCCTTAAGTTCTTAATGCAACATTTCTGTTATTGCTATTGTTACTTTTATCTTCATGCTTTATTTCTAGCAATTGGTTTTTCTTTAAATAGATGTATAATTGGCATACAATATTAGATTAGTTTCAGGTGTACAAGAACATAAGTGATTTGGCAATTACATACATTACAAAATGCTCACCATGTTAAGTGTAGTTACCATGTGTCATCATACAAAGTTATTATAATATTACTGATTACATCCCCAGGCTGCAATTATTTATTTTCGAATTGGAGATTTGTACTTAATCCATTCAGCTGTATTGCCTACCCACCCTCCTGCACACCTTCTTCCTCTCTGGCAATCGTCAGTTTCTTCTCTGTATTTATGTGTCTGTTTCTGTTTTTGTTTGTTCAATTTTAAGTCGTTTTGATGGCCGAGTAAATAAAACACATTGGAATCTGACAAATTTAAATATGAATCCCCTTTCCAGCCCTCTATTTAGGAACACGAAATTTGGAAAGTTATTTATTATTTCTATGCCTTCATTACTTAATCTGCAATGAGTTATTTAACTTGCCAAATTGTGTTTTTGAGAAACAATTAAGGTAATCATGTAAATTTTAAAATACTGATCCTGGGAGAGAGCAGACTGCACATTTGAATTCTTTCTGAAGATCAAAAACAAAACAAAGCAAAAACAAAACACAATGTGCTGGCAATCCTATACATGTGATTTTTAGCAGCAACTACACTATTTAAAAATCATCCATGTTTTACCCAATACCAATGTAAAAGCAGCTCACATTAGCAGAGTGCTCTCTGTGCAGATAGTGATGCAGTGAAAGTCTTGGTATACGGTATTTCCGTGCAATTGCTAGTTTGATGCTATGATTTTTAGAGGATTTTCCATAACTTGGGGAACAATCCATTTTATCCAGTGAGCTCATTTGATAAGTCTGATACATGCATGTCGCTAGGATGGGCTCTAGCAAACAGAGCAATGAAATATACCACTCCCGTAGATTCCCCATTATCAATAGAGAATGAAGAAAACAAATTAAATATTAATATTTTTTTCAATTTGTTCTCTTTACAATTGTGAGTCTTAAGTGTTCAATTTATTTTTATCCCACAGTCGTTATGACTTACATATTTCCCTCCTAAAACTCTAAATCATGACCATTAGAATATGTGGTATAGTTTACTAGGGAATTCAATAGATGTCTAATCTAAATATTCATATTCCAAAGTTAGTATTAAGTACTTTTAAATGTATTAATTTAGACTAGTGCAAATTTTCTTGTCAGTAAAATGTAGATTATTTTCTTCAAAATGTGTTTTCATTCAGTCAACATGAAAAACCTCATATATTACAATAGTAAATTGCAGTGATTATGAATTTAATTAAATAATCACATTTATATCTGTCTATGATTCATAAATTCCCATGCTTATGAGGATGTGTTTCCAAATGTGTGTTACAAATGTGTTTAATTGATGTTTGTTTGTTTGTTTGTTTGTTTGTTTTCTGGTCTGTGTTTCTTTGGTTTCTATTAAAAGTTTTCATTAAAAGCAAATATGTATAAACCAAACAGTCTGAACTTTCATGAATCATGCTAGGCTAATATTTTATTAACAAATATGTTTCTAATATTTCCTTAAATAAAAATAAGTATATAAAAATAAATTTTGCAAACTAGTACTCAGATGAAACTGAAATTGTTTTAAAGATTTATTTATTGATTTTATTAAAGGGGTGGGGCAGAGAGAGAGAATCCTGAAGCAGACTCCCCACTGAGTGTGGAGCCCGATGTGGGGTTTGATCTCACCACCCCGAAATCATGAACTGAGTGGAAACCAAGCGTCAGCCACTTAACTGACTAAGCCACCAAGGCATCCCTGAAAATTCCCATTCAACCTATTTGTTTTGAAATGAGACTGTTCTGCTCTTTTTAACTGGTATTTTGAAATTTATATGTAAAAGTCATATATCATTTTTAGGCAAAATTAACTAAGATAAAATAACTAATAGATGATAGGTACTCCTTACTAATATGAGTGTTTAATCTATTTAAGAACTGTTTTATGGCTAAAACCATCACAATGCCTTGTACAAGCCTGGTGTGCTGCAGATGCTCCTTTTCTCTCCTCCCTTCCTTCTTTGTATCCTGTTTAAATACTGAGAAACCGGATATTGTATTCAAAATAATTTGTTATAATGGATAAGTAAGAATTCATATCTGGTATCTAATTGATTAACTCTTAAATGTTTCTTTCTTGTTGCCAAATAAGAAGGTTTAAAATAAAACATTCTATGACATTTATAAGATAAAAAATTTAACTGCCCCATACATTTTAAATCCCTTACTTATTTTATAGTAGTTCAAAAAACCTGGTAGTTGTCTAGAAGCTCTTTCAAAAATTACTAAGTATTTAGATGGGCGCCTGGGTGGCTCAGATGGTTAAGCGTCTGCCTACGGCTCATGTCATGATCCCAGGGTCCTGGGATCGAGTCCCGCATCGGGCTCTCTGCTCCTTGGGAGCCTGCTTCTCCCTCTGCCTCTCTCTCTCTCTCTGTCTCTCATGAATAAATAAATAAAATCTTTAAAAAAAAATTACTAAGTATTTAGAAACACATCACCCCAAACTCAGTGTATTTATGCGGTTTTTTGTCAGTTTGCTGTATCAAATTTTAGTAATGGCCCAATCATCATAAAGAATTCACTTTGAAGTGAATTACCTAAAAGGAGTCTCAACTCTTATGATATTTTTTTTTCCTCCTTACCCCTAAATCCTCCAGAAATTCCCAAAATGTCTTAGTATTTTTGCCTGAGACTAAATAAGTGGGAAGCTGCTAAAGTTTAAATTATGCCTCTGATTTTAGGAATAAATGCTGTTTTGTTCTTTAAGTTAGAACCATAAAGTCAAAGTAGTTCACCTCTAAGTGAAACTAATTGCATCGGGATGATGCATTTGCTATATAAATTGAAAAATAGTTTAAAAAAATCTGTTAAAATTGGCCCATTCAATTGCATGAAAGAATCTAACAAAGGTACCATTTATTTTCTAATTTTTGTGATAATTCAGAGTTTTTACATTTATTTTCCAAAATTCAGATTTTGGCCAGAAATAGCAACTGATACCAGACTAACCTTGGTCTATTCATCTATAGTGTCTGTGATCATCGAGTTTTCATCTTTATTGAGTCCCCACAAATTCAGCTTGTGATCAAGTATCATGCTATCCTTTGAACTACATTTGCAATCATGTGTTTTTATGCTGACAGAAGTTCACTAATAGAATGGACCATCATTTTGCATT
Organism: Neomonachus schauinslandi; assembly: GCF_002201575.2. Classification (NCBI taxonomy): domain Eukaryota; kingdom Metazoa; phylum Chordata; class Mammalia; order Carnivora; family Phocidae; genus Neomonachus; species Neomonachus schauinslandi. The sequence continues at coordinate 135,549,374 of NC_058409.1, read as the reverse complement.
TTTTGGGGGGTAAGTAATGTAAGGATAATAAAATTTTTCTTATCTGATACAGTCAGCATTCAAAAGTGGTTTTGTTAATTACAGAAAACAACTAACATAGGACATCCTTAATGAAAATTATATATATATATGTATATATATATATTTTTCCAAACATTTGTACTAAAATATCCGAATATCTAATCATTCAGCAATCTCAACTCTGGTGTAGAGATAAGACCTTATCTCTGAGAATGGATCTGCTGCTGCTTGGGGTTCAGCATCACCATTCTTAAAAAAAATCACACTTACTGCATCATCTTTGGGCCCCAAATTTATTCCAAGGGAAGGAAGGACATGAAGATATGTTCAAAACAGTTTAAAAACAGTAGCATTTTAATGAAATTCCCTGAAATATTATAATAGTCTTATTTTTAGCTAAAATCACTTTTATCAAGTCTTAGGAAAACTTAAGCTTGAACTACACAAATCCTGATTCCATTATGCACATCTATGACATTATTTGGTGTAATATTTAAATAAATTAAATAATTACAAAGATAAGGTTAACAGGTTTTGAAATAGAATTTAAGAATGTAAAATTCAGATTTTGGCCAGAAATAGCAACTGATACCAGACTAACCTGCTGTCATAAATGACTATAAAACTGAAATTATATGAACATATTCTTCTCATACTTTGGCAAAGGGATGCTGAAGAACTATGCTACTTGAGAGTAGAGAGACCCATAAGCTGAGTGCAAGGATCTCCTCCAGCTTTGATTACATTCATCATAACCACGTGGGATATATTCAAGGAAGGAAAGGCTGGTTGTTTAACATTTAAATATCAATGAATATAATTCACCACACACACATAATTATTTCGATTGATGCAGAAAAATATAACAAAACATAACATCGTATTTGATTTAAATAGAAAAAAAAGTAATCAGTAAAGTAGGAATGGAAGAGACTTCCTCAACCTGAATAATTGTATAACAAAAACCTATAACTGTCATACTTACAAGTGAAAGATTGAATGTTTTAATCTAAGGATCAGGAAAAAAAAAAAAAAAGGCAGGGATATATCCTGTAGCAATTCTCCTGGGAATCATATTAAAGCTTATAGTCAGTGCAATTAGAGAAAGAAAGAAATGTTATGCCAATTGCAAAGTTAGAAACAAATCTATATTTCTTTAGAGGGGATCATCCGTGTACAAAAGACCAAATAATCTACAAGAAGCTGCTACTGCTAATATGAGAGTTACCAATATTGTAGGATACAAGCTTATATTAACATCTATTTCTACAATAATAAAAATAAACATTTAAATAAATATCAAATTTATGTAACATGAAAAAAAATGAAACCAAATAAAATATGTTCAGCATCTGTATGCTGAAACCTACAAATATTACTAAGATAAATTTAAAATGCCTAGTTAAGTGGAAACATATATTATGTTCATAGATAAAAGACTCAGTATGTTTGAGACATCCATTCTCCCAAACGTGAACTATAGATTAATTGCAATACAATAAAAATTCCAGCTGATATTGTTGAAGAATCTGACAAGCTGATACTAAAATTTATCTGAAAATGTCCTAAGTTAGCCCAAACAATTTTGATGAAAGAATGATGCTGAACTTAATTTTAAGTGTTAGTAAGTAGCCACAATAATCAAGACAATGATATAGCATAAGACTCTGTGTGTGGATGTATGTACAGTGTTATATAATATATGCTTATATGATTAGTGGTACATACAAAAGAAACAGTTAATCAAAAACAAAAGTGGTCAAGTTTTAATGGACAAAGTTGCCATGATTATTAAATGGAGAAATAGCATTTATAACAAATAATGGATTCACTGGAAATTAAAATGTGAAGTAAAAAAAACTGTGAAGTAAATTAAACTTGATCCTTATTGTATATAAAATATCACTAAAAGTAAGCCTTAGACCAAAATATAAAACCTTCAATTTAAATATACAAGAACAGATAGGGTAAATATTTTGTTACCTTGTAAATAATTTTAATAAATAATAATTAGTAAATAATTCCCTAAAATGTGTTGAGATTCATATACGAGATATTAAGACATCTTTTATGGAACCATTAAATTCTTACAATTTCAAGTAAAACAAAAGCTGAGACTTTAGGGACAGTTAATATAATTTTGGAACTGAATACAAGCATATTTTAGAGTGGAATTTTACTGCATAAAATGAAATATATTTAGGGAGCTTTAACTCATATATTAAACATACATACTAATTTCTGGGTCAATCATTGATTATTATTATGTATTTATTAAAAACATGTTAAACATTCTCTTTGAAAAATATTTGAGAATACTTCTAAGAATATATTATATGCTCTTGGTATGTGTACCCAAGTTACATATATTGAGAAGTTTTCATATTTACAATAGGAAACATGTACAAGACATGTTATATCAGCAGTATTAATAATATATGAAGCTACAACAATTGAGATACATTGGGATTTTTATTTATTTTTTATTTTTTATTTTTTTTAAGATTTTATTTGACAGAGAGAGACACAGTGAGAGAGGGAACACAAGCAGGGGGAGTGGGAGAGGGAGAAGCAGGCTTCCCGCAGAGCAGGGAGCCCGATGCGGGGCTCCATCCCAGGACTCCGGGATCATGACCTGAACTGAAGGCAGGCGCGTAACGACTGAGCCCCCAGGCACCCCTACATTGGGATTTTTATTTTTATTTATTTTTATTTTTTTAATTTAATTTACTTTTTTTTTAAGATTTTTTTTTTTATTTATTTGAGAGACAATGAGATAGAGAGAGAGAGCATGAGATGGGGGAGGGTCAGAGGGAGAAGCAAACTCCCTGCTGAGCAGGGAGCCTGATGCAGGACTTGATCCTGGGACTCCAGGATCATGATCTGAGCTGAAGGCAGTCGCTTAACCAACTGAGCCACCCAGGCGCCCCTACATTGGGATTTTTAAACATGAATTAAAATAGATTTATTTTCTCATCATAGTGAAAATGAAAAAAAAAAAACAAAAACAAAACTTCAGCTGTATTTCTTTACCTGGACGAATCTTAAAAACATAGCACTGAGGAAAAAAACAAAGAAAGCGCATATAATATTAACCTATCTATGTATAATATCCATGAGCCAAAGATGTAGTTATGTACATAAATATATATATATATATGCCCAAATGTATTTGGTAAAACTATAAAGAAAAGAAAGGGACAAATAATACTAAGTTCAATATTGATAAGCTCTGGAATGAAGAAGGATGTAATAGTGAGGTGTATTTACTTATTTATTTATTTATTTTATGATTTTATTTATTTATTTATTTGAATGAGAGTGAGTGAGAGGGAGTGCCACAGGGAGGGGTAGAGGGAGAGGGACAGAGAGAATCCCCAGCAGACTCCATGCTGAGATCTCACTACGCTGAGATCATGAGGTGAGCAGAAACCAAGTCTGATGCTTAACCGAATGAGCCACCCACTCACCTTTAAGGGGTGTATTTAAAACTTATTTCTTTGAGGTGAGTGGCTCTTAAATTGGTGTTCATTTTATTATTACGACGGACATATACTTAAGATATCAATATATTTGACATATATTATAATTCTAATTGGAAACATTTGGTACAATTACTTTAATTTATCCAAATATTAACAGAGATATATGTGTGTATACATAGCATACACACACCTCATATATGGATACACAACTTCATTCATGATAGCAAGTTATGGGCTGATTTTCAACTAAGCACAGTTTTCATTGTTTTATTTATCAGTGTCTTCCTTTATGGGTTGTACAATTTGTATTTTTATAAAACTTTCTCTATTCCAAAGTCACAGTAATGTTATCCCACATTTCATTTAAAATTTTATGTTTATCTTCTATGCACTGGAATTACTTAGTTTGCATAGTTGTAAGGTACGTAAGTAAGTTTACTTTCTTTGCAGAACCAGATATCATAGCTCCGTCTTCACCTGTTTGTTGAGGTGTCCATCTATTCTCTCTACTGACTTGCAAACAACTCTGTCTTGTAGCAATTTGACCATATGGTTCATAGAAAATATATCTTGTATCAACACATTTTTTTAATTGTTACGTGGTTTAGTATGTCATTAATGTCAATATATTTTGCTTTCTATGCTTGAAAATGGTATGTATTCTTTAGGGGCCCTGGGTGGCTCCGTCAGTTGAGCATCTGACTTTTTATTTTGGCTCAGATCATGATCTCAGGATTTCGGAATGGAACCCTGCATCAGGCTCTGTGCTCAGTGGGATGTCTGCTCCAGGATTCTCTGCTCCCCCTGCTCGCACTTTCTCTCTAAAATAAATTCTTTTATTTTAAAACTTTCTATATCTTTATATCTCATATGTGCCTATTACAAATAGCATAAGATGATTTTATTTTTCCTTACTACACTTCAGTATGGTAATTTTTTTTAATAGGAGGGTTTATTACAATTACACCACTTTGGTTATTAATATATATTTTTACCACTTCATTGTGTACTTCAAATTTGTCTTAAAATTTTTTTATCACTCCTAATATTATTTTCCAGTATTTTAAGGCTTTATCCTGTTATGTCTTCTAATTTTAAATCTGTATACTAAATTTATTTTCTTCTCTTAACCCAGAAATATTAACATGCTTGGGTATCTCCGGAAAATATAAGAACAATAAACATTTTACTCTTTCTATACATTGTAATAACTTTTAAGTGCTTTAATTTGGATCAAGTTTCTCAAATTTGTGCCTGTAAGTGATGATGGTGATGATGATGATGATGATGATGATATTTGTGGGTTTGTTAATCTGTCAAATTTGACATTTTGTTATTACAAAGAAAGGTGTTCTCATGTGTACCACTTTCTTTGTCATTATTCCTTATTGAAACTTACACCATCCTTTTGAGGTAATTTTCTTTCTTTTTAATGAATTATTCAACAGCAATGTACTTTCTCAATTTTGGTTGTTTGAAAGTTTTTCTGTATCACATATTTTATGTGTCTGTTATTACAGTTATTGAGGCCAAGGTGATCTAAAATGATTTGTAAGAAGTATCATATACACAATTTCTGATGGGTAACATTTTCACATTTTCATTCCCTCTACCCAGAACTAAAGTAAAAAGAGAAGATATGTATTACCTTTATCCTTTGTTTGGCAGTGTATGTATGTGTGTCTATCTTGAGTCATTCATTATGAGTATCATGTTTTAGAGTCTTAATTTATTTGGGAATATCTTATCTTAACAACACATGAAACAACAGACGTTGGAGAGGATGTGTAGAAAGGAGAACCCAGAGAATCCGCTTACTTGTGTAAGCACAAGTAAACAGAGCTTCAGGCAGAGGGAGAGGGAGAAGCAGGCTCCCCGCTGAGCAAGGAGCCCTATGCAGGACTCAATCCCAGGACCGTGGGATCACGACCTGAGCCGAAGGCAGATGCCTAACCGACTGAGTCATCCAGGTGTCCCTAAGAGTGGATTTTAAAGAGCATGGGGATAGAGAGTGCAGGGTGTGAATACAGGCATCTCTTTCAAGAAGTTTATCAGGAAAGGGAATCGGATAATACAGTTGTATCTGGCTTTGGAAACACTAAATCAAGGTAATTTCTCAGTTTTTGTTTGCTTGAGTACATTTTATTTTCAGATAGAATTAAAGCCTATTTTTGAGGACAGAGGAATTATGGAGGGGGAAAATGAAGTTAAAGGAGAGGAATTAATTGACAGTTCAGTGACTGAGTGAACAAAAGATGAGGATTTAGGGCCTACATGGAGGGGTGGCCATAAACATGGTGTGGAGTGCTCACTCACAGCACCTTGAAGGAAGCCAGATTTATAGAAACTAATGCCCACAATATTAGCTAGGCTTCTAGATCTGATGGCAGGAAACTGTGGAAACCCTTTTCTGATTGTTCTTTTTGATAAGCACTAGAGAGGCAAGATTATCTGATATATGTAAGGAAATTGGAAAAGGTATTGGAAATTTGAAGAGCCAGGAAAACTATAAAAGAAATATTTAGCCGTGCTGCAAATAATTGTTTCAGTTATTCAAGTTCCTTTTGAATAAAGACATTTGTTCCCATTCTTCTAGAATTTGATACTGAGTTTGGGATAGTGCAAATTTTAAGAACTCAAATGTATCGGCATATTACACAAAAAACAACAAAAAATAGAACATAGTATATATTATAATTGCATCACCCAAATTCTCCCCATGGGTAAAACTCAAAAGAGGTTTGAATGGAATTGGCCTGCAAGTAAAGATAAGAAACGGGCCTTGATGGGCCTGAGCCAATGTGAATAACCCCATACATTTTGCCATAATTTATCTACTTATGGGCACATATTATGTATTAAATACAATTTTTTTTAAAGATTTTATTTATTTATTTGAGAGAGAGAATGAGATAGAGAGAGCATGAGGGGGGGAGGGTCAGAGGGAGAAGCAGACTCCCCACTGAGCAGGGAGCCTGACGCGGGACTCGATCCCAGGACCCCAGGATCACGACCCGAGCCGAAGGCAGTCGTCTAACCAACTGAGCCACCCAGGCGCCCATATTAAATACAATTTTTAAAAACAGTGAATGGAGATTAAGTTCAGACCTAATTGGAGCAACATTTTTTAAAATATTTTACTTATTTATTTGAGAGAGCGAGCGAGAGAGAGCATGAGTAGGGGGAGGGGCAAAGGGAGAAGGAGAAGCAGACTCCCTGCTAAGCAGGGAACTGGAAGTGAGGCTCCATCAACCCCGCCCCCGCCCCGGATCATGACCTGAGCTGAAGGCAAATGCTTAACCCACTGAGCTACCCAGGCACCCCTGGAGCAATATTTGTAATGAATGTCTGAAGTGACAATTTATCTCACTGTGGATGTGAATGAGGATGCGTGAAATCCAGTTTCAGGTGGCATTCATCCTGTTACCATACAGCAAGTTAGCACAGGCCTTCTTGCTTGTTCCTATAATATAGCAACACTAAAGTAAAAGATGAGATACCAAGGAATGCAAAAAAGAAAAAATCACAGAAAAATATTTATAGGGACCTGATCAAAGTAACCCTGAAGCCTGATTTACCTATGAACTTTACAGGTATGTGGGCCAATAAATTTCTTTTAAATTTAGAACAAATTTAATTATTTTTAGATATTTTGTACATATCTGTTCCATGGCAACAGGTAATTAATACACTAACATATACATTATAAACAAATATTTCATAAAAGTATTTTGTTTTATTACTTTTGATCCTTGGTTAAAGCAATACCAATTTCTTTGGGTGCTCTTCCGTTTGTCTGCTAGGAAAAAAGTGTCAAATAGGATCCTTTTGTATGTTAAGGGGAATTACTGATATGAACACACTTGTGAAAGGCAATTTATTATATCAAAATAAGCACGCTGACAATAGAAAAACAATGTGTAGAAGCTAGAGGGACTTAAAGCCACTCACTCTTCAGTAATGGAATTTTGTATTGGTAGATGCCGCTGCTAACAAAAATTTATTTCAGGCAAAGAGGAATGAATTCATAAAATCTAAATTTAATTTCCATCACCTAAAGTTACAATTAGATTAAATTTGAAATTTGTGGGTCCTAATCTTTGAATATGTTTGCATGAGAATCGAGGAAAAAAAAAAAAAAAACAAGAGTCAACAAATAAACAGCCGTGAACATTGGTTTCTAGACTGAGTTATGCATATAATTTGTTTAGAGAAGTGAAACAGAGAGCTGAAGAAAACATTGTAACAGTGCAAAAAACAAGTAGTGCTGTTCTTTAATTTGTGAACTCTGGTAAGACCTGAAACCTTTTAGACTTATTAGAAGTATGAATACAGTACCAGCTCCCTGACTTTGGCTCCTTTGGAAATACAACTGTCAGCCAAGCAATGAACAATGGGGGTCCCATTTCAGGGTATTGATCAGGATACGCTCTCACATATGGTGCACAGAACAAGGAGAAATAGTTAGAGAAATAGATATTTTAGGCAAAATGGGAAATATATATAATTTAGTGATCATTGAACTGTGTAGTAAGTCATGAAGTTTTTGGGCAGTAAAGGTAGGTACAGAAATGAAGGACAAAAAGTATTCATGTATCTAACACAATTTGATGTGTCAGGAAATGTTCTTAGTATTTGTGGATACTATGATAAAGATAAATTAGACCTGATTTTTAGATTTGGGATGTTCACAATCTAGTAGAGGGGAAAAATATTACAATAAAATGTGATAAGTGCCATATTTAAATCTAATAAGAGATAAGTGCTCGATTCAGCCATGCATAAAGTTAGAATATAGAAGGAGAAGCTGTAAAATTTGCCTAAGAGGTTGAGGAAGATTTCACAGATGTTGTGACATATGAAATAGTTCTTAAAAGTAAATAGATGTTTGTAAAGCAGAACAGAACGAGCAGAGGGCATTGAGAGATGAAGGGATTATATAATTATTGAAAGAACATGGCCTGTTTGAGGATCTGTGACTAAAAGTATGATATACGTTTTTCTGAGAATTAAGCTGAGAACAGACAGGGCCAAATTTTATAAAGAAAAATTCAGGACGTATGTGTGTACTCATGCCTTTGGTATTAGTACTAAATGGAGCTATGACATAAATTAAGTTGTGATTGGAAGCAATGTTTCTTAATAATAATTTACTTTAGAATAGCCTAAGCCAGTGATTTCCAAACTTTAACATGCAATAAAACCCTAGATACTGGACTACAACAAGTTTCTATTTCATGGTGTGTCCAGATATTTGGTCAGACGCTTTTCTGTTTGTTTCTATGAGGGTGTTTTTGAATTAAATTAACATTTAAATTGGTAAACTAAACGGGCATCTGGCTGGCTCAGTTGGTAGAGCATGTGACTTGATCTTGGGGTCATGAGTTCGAGCCCCATGTTGGGTGCAGAAATTATTTAAATAAGTAAATAAATCTTAAAAAAAAAAAGATAGACTAAAACACATTGTTCTTCATGTGAGTGGGCCTTATCCAATCAGTTGAAGACCTGACTAGAAAAAAAAGGCTGACCTTCCCTTGAATAAGAGAAAATTCTTTTGCCTGATTGCCTTTAAACTAAGATAGTGGCTTTTTCTGGTTTTGGCTTTTGGACTTGACCTGGGACATTGGCTCTTCAGAGTTTTGACTTCCCAGCTTCAATAACTGCAGGAACAAATTTCTTAAAATAAATCTCTTTATTGATTCTGAATCCTTCTAGATTCAAATCCTATTGGCTCTGTTTCTCTGTAGAACTCTGACTAATACAGGTACAGTTGGAAACAGAATGCAGGCTAACCTTTACTCATCCTTCATCACAAGACTGAATCCATGCAGGGGCACCTGGGTGGCTCAGTCGTCAAGCATTTGCCGTCGCCTCGGGTCATGATCCCAGGGTCCTGGGATCGAGCCCCGCATCGGGCTCCCTGCTCAGCGGGAAGCCTGCTTCTCCCTCTCCCACTCCCCCTGCTTGTGTTCCCTCTCTCGCTGTGTTTCTCTCTCTGTCAAATAAATAAATAAAATCTTAAAAAAAAAAAAAAAAAGACTGAATCCATGCATTATCCTGTCTATTAAACCTTCACTGATCCTCTTAGGGAGGCTAAACTACCATGGTGTTATGTTTCTCTAGCCCCTAAAAACCTATTGCCACAATAATTATCCATAGTGCAATCATCTATTTACCTTGTTTTCTGCATGAGCTTCTTGAATTGCTCCAAAGTGAAATAGGGTCCTCAGTATCCTTACTGCCTAACATACGATACTGCCAGGCAAGTATCATTTATTAATATATTTTGAGTGAATTAATCAATGTGTAGTTTAGGATAGAAATGATAAATTATACCATACCAAAGTATTGGAATGGTGGCTAAGAAAGTAGAAAATGCCAAGTAAAAAGAGAATGATTAATATAGTCAAATATCACAAAGAAATCACGGAGTGATCAGAAATGAAAAGTACTCATTGGTTTAGCTATTAGTAAATTATGATCATAACATCAATTTCTGAAAAGCAGTGTGGATAAAATTATACATTATCTTGACCTGAGGCATAAATAAGGAAATGGTAGCTATTTACTTGAGAAAACTATATTAATAACTATATATCGAGTGCCTAAAAGTCTCACTATTTTACTAGAGAGTCATATAAAAGGAAAAGTAAGTCATAGCATACAACCTTGAAAGAATATTTATTATCCAGTAAAAAGAATAAGCTTTCATTTTTCTCTTTCTTTTCTTTTCTTTCTTTCTTTTTTTTTTTTTTTAAGATATTTTAGGGTTATCATAGGCACAATTCTAAAGATGACAGAATAAGATTCCTGTTCCTTGTTCATTCAACCAAACATGAATCTAGGTACTGCTGTGAAAAGATTTTGTTGATGTAAAGTCCCAATTCAGTTCACCTTAAAATACAGAAATTATCTGTGTGGGCCTGACCCAATAAGGTGGATACCTTTATTTTTATTTTATTATTATTGTTATTATTATTATTATTATTATTATTATATATTTTTTTAGAGACAGAGAGAGCATGCATGTGTGGGTGTAGGGTGGGGAAGGGCAGAGGGAGAGGGAGAGAGAGAATACTAAGCAGACTCCATGCCCAGCATGGAGCCAGATGGAAGTGGGGCTTGATCCCTGAGATCATGACCTGAGTGAAATCAAGAGGTGATTACGTAACCAACTGAGCCACCCAGGCACCCCAAGTGGATACCTTTGAGAGCAGAGACTTCCCAGCTGGTAGCAGAAGAGAAAGTCAAAGAGATTCAAAGGAGCAAAAGGACTTGACACACTGTTGGTTGTTTGAAGAAGGAAAAAAACACATGAGGAGAAATGCAGGCAGCCTCTAGGAGAAGAAAGCTGCCCCAGCTGACAAGGGATGAAAATGGAGACATTGGGGCGCCTGGGTGGCTCAGTCATTAAGCGTCTGCCTTCGGCTCAGGTCATGATCCCAGGGTCCTGGGATCGAGCCCCGCATCGGGCTCCCTGCTCAGCGGGGAGTCTACTTCTCCCTCTCCCACTCCCCCTGCTTGTATTCCCTCTCTTGCTGTGTCTCTCTCTGTCAAATAAATAAATAAAATCTTTAAAAAAATAAAAAATAAAAAATAAATAAAAAAAGAAAATGGAGACATTACAACTACGTCTTAAGGAAGTAGACCCAGGCAATGAGAAGAATAAGCATTAAAGCAGATTCTTCCCCAGAGCCTCCAGATAAGAGCCTAGCCCAGCTGACACATGACTTCAGTCTTGCCAGACTTTAAGCAAGGAATCCAGTTGAACCTACCTGGACCTCTGACCCACAGAAATCATGTGGTTATTTGCTACTCCAAACCAGAAATGTAATAGAAATTTCTAAGTAGCTAAATTATGGATTACATGAAGGGAAGGCATTGTTACCTGTAACAGAAATATTCCAGGTATTTATTTGGAAAGCACTCTTCCTCAACAACTGTGATATGTGATGAGAATACAACACTTTCTACTTCTCTAATCGAAGGCAGCTTATTGAATTCATCTGATTCTTAGTGTCTTCATTAAAATCCTAGAAATAATCTTCTGTCACAGAATGCATTTTAAAGATAAATAACAAAATAAACCTCAATTAGTTAAAATATCTAACCCAAACTTGGATTCAATGAATATCAGCTTCCCTTAAAGGCCATATTAGGAAGAACACAGATCTAGGAGTCAGAATACTTAGATTCATATTTCGTATGAGTCCCAATTTCCTTATCTATAAAATGAAAATAATACCCATCCTTTCTATTCCAGAGATTTTTATTAGGATGACACATCTGTAAAAATACAGTGTACAAAAGCAAGATAGCTATCAGTTATTCACCAGTAGCAGGGAAGGATATCATAGACCAGACACATATTTTCTGTCTTTACCATATGATGAGGCAGCTGAATAGTCACTTGGACTTAGAACCAAAGGATAAAAGAAAGCAGACTCAAACACCATGTAAATAAGAACTGCACTGCATTTGGGCCCTACCTACATGTTGAGAGGCCCACACACTTTTTGTGACACCCCATATTCTCACATCAGTCCCTTAGCATGTGCCCTGTTCCCCTGGAGGAAGGGGATTTTTTTTTTTTTTCCAGTGCACAGAACTGGTTTTTTTTTATTATTATTTTTTAAACAAATTTTATTTATTTATTTATTTATTTATTTATTTATTTATTTAAATAATAGCCAACTTTTATCACAGGCTTCTTATTTTCTCTTAAATCCTGCTTCATTGTTTCATCTGCCCAGAAGGGGCACCTTTGTCTTACTTGCACAACACTCTAGGTAGGCCAAAAAAAAAAAGTTCTTTAAAATATTAACTTCTAAATGTCATTCCATAGCACACCAAGTTCCTCAGAAACTTACATTAAGAACAGTTCTAAAAACCTGATTTCAATTCTGCAAAAGAATGCCAAGCGAATGAAGCAACGAGTCACAGACTGGGAGAAAATATCTGTAAAATACACATCTGATGGACTACTTTCTAAAACATACACAGAACTCTTATTACTGATGAGAAAACAAAACCTGATTAAAAATGGGGCCAAAGATCTTAACAGACACCTCATCAAAGTAGACAGACAGATAGCAGATAAATGTATGGAAAGATGTTGCATATATACGTCATCAGAGAAATGCAAAATAAAGCAACAATGAGATGCCACTCTATACCTTGGAGTCACCCAAATCTAACGGCAAATGCTGATGAGTATGTGGAACAACAGGAACTCTCATTCATTGCTGGGGAGAATTCAAAATGGCATAACCACTCTGGAAAAGTTTGTCAGTTTCTTACAAAGCTAAATATAACCTTAGTTTGACCCACTAATCGCACTCCTTGGAATCTACCAGAAGGAAGTGAAAACTTCTGTGCATATAAAAACCTACACATGAATGTTTTTATTGTTGTAGTTGATTCATAATTGCCAAAACGTGGAACCAACCAAGATGTCCTTCAGTATGTGAATGGATACACAAACTGTGGTACATTCAGACAATGGAATGTTATTGAGTATTAAAAAGAAATGAACTATCAAGCCATAAAAAGACATGGAAGATCTTTACTTATTACTTATTACTCTTCCCTTATTACTAAGGGAAGAAGCCAATCTTAAAGGCTACATATTGTATATTTTTTTAATTTATTTTTTATTTTTTTTTAAGATTTTATTTATTTATTTGAGACAGAATGAGAGAGAGAGAGAGCACATGAGAGGGGGGAGGGTCAGAGGGAGAAGCAGACTCCCCGCTGAGCAGGGAGCCCGATGTGGGACTCGATCCTGGGACTCCAGGATCATGACCTGAGCCGAAGGCAGTCGCCTAACCAACTGAGCCACCCAAGCGCCCAAGGCTACATATTGTATAATTCAAACTATATGACATTCTGGAAAAGGAGAAACTATGGAGCCAGTAAAAAACAAAACAAAACAAAACAAAACAAAACAAAACAAACACACAAACAAAAAACACAGTGGTTACCGGAGATCAGGGTGAGTAGAGATGGATAGGCAGTACACATGGGGTTATTAGTGCAAGGAAAACACTGTGTATGATACTATAATAATGAATACATACCACCATACTTTTATCTAAACCCACAGAATACCAGGAATGAAACTTAAGCTAATCTATAGACTTTGGATGATGATGATGTGTCAAAGGTGTTACAAATATATCACTCTGGTGGAGGATGTTCATAATGGAGGGTGTTATGCATGTGTAGGTGTGGGGACTATTTGGAAAATCTCTGTACCTACCTCTTAATTTTGCCGTAGACCTAAAACTGCTCTACAAAAAAATAAAGCCTTTAAAAAATCCATTTTATAAAAAACAGCAAGTACATTTCCAAAACAGGATATACTAGTAAATGCTTTTCTAATGTGGCTGAATTTGAGGTTAATGTTTACAAGCAACTGTATACAGAAGGGCCCCCAGTGATATTTAATAAAGCAATTATGCCAAGCAATTGGTGTATGAATGTGCACTTCCTAAAGAAGTCTCCAATATGTCTATAAAACCTTAACTATTGCTCATTCTTTCTACATATCCATTTATAATTAGGATTGAATTATTTTTAGTAATGCTTATTGAGGTGTCCCTAAGGCTATTTTTTTAAAATTATCATCTATATAATTGAGTATAATGCGATCTACTATACCTTTTTACTTAGTAGGTATGCATTAACTAATTTCCCATATGAAGTACTAACAAATAGTAAAAAAAAAAAAAAAGAAAAGAAATATAACTTATTAAGTATGTATTTAAGATGTTACTTAAGTAAAAACGAGCATTCCTTTCAGTGATCATTGCAAATAATATAATTTTCATGGTACATATGAACTGATGTATATTCACAAATTAGTTTCTACTTGATGCAAATATTATTTGGACTAAGGTGATATTTAGAAGTAATCTAAAGTATGGTTTCTTATTGAAATACCTCTGGAGTGACATTTGAATTTATTTTAAAGTAAGTTCCTGTTTTTTCTAACAAATATCATTTTCTCCAGGGATTCTTCCCTTCCATCTTCTATATTTGGAGCCTGTTTCCCAAAAGTGCATAATCTTTTCTGAATCTTTTTCAATGCCCTTATCATTTCTTGGATATATTAACCCATTAATTCCTTTATTTTTTCAACTGATACTGAATGAGCTCTTATCATTTGACAGTCATTTAATTGTCATTAGGTGACAAAGAGCATGCAATTCTACTCCTAGTCTGGTTATTTTGAATATGAAAATTAACCAGAATGATCATAAATGAATCCACTCATGTATTCTTTATAACAATCATTTAAAAGTAACTAGTGAATGTTATTTTCAAAGAGAATATTATGTTGAAAAAATTATCTAAATGGAAACCACTTGAGCTAATTTTGCAGATGTAAAAACATAAAAATTCAGGCAGGATATAAAAGGCTGGAGTAGTCTAATTATTGACTGGTAACAGAGGACATTATGAAAGTGCATAAACCATAAGGAGCTATCACCCCATACCCACTAGAATGATTATAATCAAAAGATACATAACAATAAATACTGGTAATCATATAGAGAAATTGGAATCCTCACTGCTTTTTGGAATGTAAAATGTAGCTACTTTGGAAAACAGTCTGGCAGTTCATCAAATAATTAAATACAGAGTTTCTATGTGACTGAGCTATCTCACTTCAGGGTATATACCCAAAAGAAATAAAAAACATGTCTATGAAAAGCTTTCGTATTAATGCTCACAGCAATATTTTTCATGGTAGGCAAGCAGTGGAAACCACCCACAGAGCGAGCCTCACAATTAGGAGGCAAACCGGATATTTTGACTCAGGGATGGGGATGAAGTGTTCTGTGATGTCAATTTTCCACCAGTATGCTAAGATTAAAGCAAAAAAAAAAAGTATGAGATTTATTCACTGCATCTGACAATGAGTAACTGCATCTAATACATTCTGTACACTCTGCTAGATGCTGGATGCCGGCACCACAAATAAAAATGGTGAGAGCCCTGCTCCCGAGAAAATCTCGGTATAAATCTTCATGTAAAAGTGACATCTTTTTTTATGATACATAAAGTAGTTTACCATTTTCCGAAGCAGCAACTGTGATGTTGTACCATGAAGTTTCTTCTCTATCAAGGACCTTTGTAGTCCTAATGGTTCCCGTATTGGCATCAATGTTGAAACATCTGTCATCTTCAGCACTGTAGTCAATGAAGTACCTAGGGAAAAAAACAGATAGCTCTTCTTTTCACTTGATAATATAACGAAGAAAGTAAAACTAAGACAAGGGCAGTATTAAATCAGATATATTCAAATATTTAAATGTATATTTTTAGTTTCTGTATTTGCCTCCTAAGATTTGCCTGGCAACTTTATATTTGCATAGAACTGACATCAATTATTTTTGTCTGCCAACCCTTAATTAATGTTTACTCTAATTACTAATTCAAATTAAAAAAAAAAACACCTTTCTGAATTCCATTAATAGAACAGTAGATAGTAGGAACTTTGGGATTAATAAGGGAGAGACAAAAAAAAAAAATTGCCCCTGGGAAGTCTATAGTACTTTGGAAAACAAAACAAAACAAAACATTAAATCTTTAATGAAACTTCTCATTGCTACATATACAAAATTTTTAGGATAGTAGGAGATGTCAGAGATTAGTTTATCCCGGAGTTTCGTTATAGCTGACATTTGAAGATAAATATAAAATAAAAATCAAAACATTTCAATTAATTATCATTGTATCTGCATCACCTAGCCCCTTGTTGAGTGAGAAAATGAGAAAACAACTAAATGAGAGGTAGGTTGCATTATTGCCTACAAATCATCTTCCATCTCCAATGCATAAGATGTTTCAGATTTTTCTCACATTAGATTTTGCCTCCAGCCTACTTTAGCAAATAGATGAACACCGGGTATTTGTAGGTGTCCAATCACTAAATTGTACACCCAAAGCTAATATTACACTGTATGTTAACTAACTGGAATTTAAATAAAAACTAAAAAAAAAAAAAAAGAATGAGGTGAAAAGTGATTGAAAGTAATCATCATCATCATTGAAAGTGATGGTGTCCTGTTCCATATTTGGGCCAAGGTTTCATAAGACTTTGCCTATTCTTCCTTATGCCCTGCCACTGACACAAAAAGAACATGCTGGGGCTAGTCCACTAGTCCCAGAAGGAAGATGAGAGACACAAGGACAAAGTTGTTCCAGTTCAGGTACCCCATCCTAGAGGAGAGCTACCTAGTAAATGAGCAGATGCATTATTGAATGCACTGGAGTTAAGCAGAGCTGGCGAATAGAAGCCAGCCTAGTTTAGCTGGTCTTCAACTAGTTCAGGCACATACACAATGGTTATAAATTACTC
Organism: Neomonachus schauinslandi; assembly: GCF_002201575.2. Taxonomy (NCBI): domain Eukaryota; kingdom Metazoa; phylum Chordata; class Mammalia; order Carnivora; family Phocidae; genus Neomonachus; species Neomonachus schauinslandi. The sequence continues at coordinate 135,532,499 of NC_058409.1, read as the reverse complement.
ATTTCTTTTCTTTCTTTCTCTCTTTTTTAAAAAGATTTTTATTTATTTATTTGTCAGAGAGAGAGACAGAGAACACAAGCAGGGGGAGCAGCAGAAGGAGAGGGAGAAGCAGGCTCCTCACTGAGCAAGGAGCCCGATGTGGGACTCAATCCCAGGACCATGGGATCATGACCTGAGCCGAAGGCAGACGCTTAACAACTGAGCCAGCCAGGCATCCCTCTTTCTTTCTTTTGTAACTACTTGTTTCTCTGCCTCTAAGTTTTGGAATTTTACATTATCCAGCAACAGTTTATTCACATAAATATGAATTAAAAATATAGTAAACAGTCATAATATTCTCTAGAAATGTTCCAAACTATTTCTAGAACTATTGAAGGAAGTGTTTCCTCCTTAAATCTCAAATACTTCTCCCCTCTTCCTTAACCTCAGCTTAAGTAACATTTCATCTAGACCTGCAGAACAAAAATGAACTGATTAGGCACAAAGTACTAGGGGAAGAATATTTGAAATCCAGGAAACCAAAATGACCCTGAGATCATGACCTGAGCCGAAACCAAGAGTTGGACACTTAACCGACTGGGCCACCCAGGCACCCCCACTGTGGCTACTTTGATTCTTAGATTGCAGAAAGTTAAAAACAATTCAGAAAAGAAATGATGTCATCTTGAATAAAGGTGGAAAAAGTAAGAAAATGGACAGAACTGTAAAAAATAATGCTATATATTGAATACAGCCTATAAAACTTTTTATTTGAGTGGCATTAGTAAAGGGGGAAATTACAAATGATTCAATTTAGTGTGTTTTGTGTGTTTGTGTGTGTATGTGTGTTTGAGCTACCATGTAATTGATAAACCTATTTACTGAGCTGAATAGAGGTAGGAGAAACAAACAAACAAACAAACACCCTTTGGGAGAAAAAAAAAAAAAAACAACTGGAAAGTAATCAATGATTTTGACACATTAGGCCTTAGAAGCCAATTAGATAAACGTGTGGAATAAAAACTAGAGAACTGGATATGGGGGCAGAGTTTAAGTTCACTTTCTGAACAGGAAATATCCATTTGAGATATATCAGCCTAAATTTAAGGTTATGGGAAAGGCATGATTTCATCTGGGAGAGAACTATAGGAGAAAAGTGAAATATTGAGCACTCTAGCACCCAGACTTTTGAGCCTAAAACAGCCCAGCATATGTCCAAGAGTGGGTGCTAGCAAAAGGAGAGGAAGAGTCCAGGAGAGGAGGCAAAGAGGGAGTGGGTGGCACAGGAGCCAAGAAAGGAGAATGTTTCAAATGAACAATTATAATGAATCCTACTAAGAGGCTGAGTGAGGTTAGTAAGGGTTATTGGATTTGGGAAGATGGACATCATTAGTTAACTTGAAAAGAATAGTTTCAATAAAATATAAACTGTTTTTTTTGTTTTTGTTTTTAACAGTGAATTCAAGAATATATTGAATGTGAATCTGTGAAGCCCGAGTCAGGAAATACAATACCATGCCTCTCCTAGGTGTAATGTATTAACAGAGTATATAGAACACGGTGCAAAAGTGTGAAACCTTATAACAACCTGTGGATACACATGCACACACATGACAGAAGATATTAATAGCATCATGCAGATCAAAACTGTAGAGCATCCTAAGAAATCCCATTCAATGAAAGTAACACCTTACAGAGCTAGAATACAACCCTTGCAACTGTGTGATCAAAAGAAGAACTAGATCATTTTGCATAGATTGTTCTAATAATAACTGTATGTTAGTTGAAGAAAGCTGAAACTAAAGAAGGAATTTAAACAGGAAGAGGTACAGGTATAAAGCAAATCTGATTCAGAGAAAAGACAGGAGATCCAGACACTACAGAACAGTGGGAAAGAGCAATGTCATCGGGCTTTCCTGAAGCATTAGGTCCTTGTGCACTGAAACTGATTTTGACTTGAGTTTATATCACAAAAAGATCCTTCTCATAATATTCTTTTTCCAGAGACACTGATGTTGAGAATGAAGGCAGGATTGCCTTAAAGATGTGAGAAGTTTCATCACACAAAAAATGATAACTTCCTTTAAAATATATCAGTTGGAAAACTGGTTATCACATCATCTAAAGTTAGTTGTCATTAACCTGCCTTCAAGACACTTTCCATTTTTCGGTACCCTAAGAACCATGATTTCTGTATTGGAAAATTATATCTAAAGTTAAAACATACTCAATTCCAAAGTTTCCTGCATCAACTATCAGCAAAACTCAGATTACATTGTTATCAACACACCCCTATGAAATATGGGATGACATGCCTCATCTTAGAAATCTGCTAGCTACAGAACTGTCGGTGTGGAAAAAAAAATTGGGGGGGGGGCGCCAGGGTGGCTCAGTTGGTTGAGTGTCCAACTCTTGATTTAGGCTCAGCTTATGATCTCAGGGTTCTAAGATGGAGCACTCAGTGGAGAGTCTGCTTGTCCCTCTCTCTCAAATAGATAAATAGAATCTTTTTTTAAAAATTAGATTTCTTCTGTTTCCAAGCTAAATTAAGACTAAGACATGGATAGTGTTTGTATCAGGGCAATCTACTCTCTTTTAGGCACTTCACACAGACTTTCTAATGTAAATGCTAGCAGCATTCTGAAAGCATACTTTCAGAATAAAAATGCTTTTATTTGAATTAAAAAATATGTTTAAATATTTTTTAAATGGTAGGTATAATGCTAGGTATGTGTTTTCAGTTTCATGTTATTTACTTGTTAGCTTTCTCTGTGACCTAACTCTCCTGAGAAATCTACAATTTAAGGGCTAGATATTAGGGGATGCTTGGATGCAGAGTCTTGAACGTGGAGTTGCAATTGAATTTCAACTCAAGTAGAACTAAAGAGTTCTGCTTTACTCTAACCTTGGATTTCTGCCTAACCATACAAATAAAAACTGGAAAAAAAAAGAAAAAATGAAAATGTAAGAGAAAAGAAACGATTTAAAACTATTTTGGGGTTTTAAATGTAGAATCATTCACTGCTAATGATTTAAAATTAGGGAAATAGCACGGATCCATAAAAATGTTTATCAAACAAATAAAAAGTAGATGAAAATATTCTCAGTAGGTAACTTTTTAAAATATTTTCATAATAAAATCCATTTGCTTCCTTCCATAAACCTTCAAAAAGGTCAACACAACATCTTAATACTTTATGAACTCATATATGAATATTTAGATTTTTTTATAATGCTAATGTTAATTTGACATTTTCAGGGATATATAACAAGCATAAAATCAAGTAGCCATTTGTGTAGATGATGTAAATTATAAATTGGGATTAATGATAAAACCTGAGAGAATAGTTCTGAGAAGTTTTTTAAAAAATAATATTGTCCATTGCTATAAAAAATGAACTAGCATAAACTGAGGCAAGAGTATATATAACTTGGCAAGATGTTATTCTTCAAATTCTACTTTGTCTCTTCATATAAGACTATCCAGGGATGATAGATAAGATTGAAAAGAAATACTCATACATGAATTATTTACAAAAGCTATCTAATAAGAAGTAAAGAAAGCTCACATTCATGGAGCACTCACAGTGTACCATAATATACTTTAAATGTTTTCTATATATTAGATCATTATAAACTCAAAACAACTGCACAAGACAAGTACTATTAATAGCCCCTTTTTACAGAGGAGTAAAGTGAGGTATGGAGCGATGAAGAATTTTATTCAATATCATGAAGCTAGTTAGGGCAAGTGATTAAAATACAATTTAAGTCCATCAAGTAATATTTATAAGCTCCCTTATTTTATTTTATTTTAAAAAATTTTTTTAGGATCCTATCACTGTTATTTTATTTTATTTTTTAATTTTATAATGTTATGTTAGTCACCATACAATACATCATTAGTTTTGATGTAGTGATCCATGATTCATTGTTTTCATACAACACCCAGTGCTCCATGCAGTACGTGTCCTCCTTAATACCCATCACCGGGCTAACCCATCCCATCCCCCCACCCGCCTCCCTGCTAAAACCCTCAGTTTATTTCTCAGAGTCCATAGTCTCTCATGGTTTGTCTCCCCCTCTGATTTCCCCCCCTTCATTTTTCCCTTCCTTCTCCTAATGTCCTCCATGCTATTCCTTATGTTCCACAAATAAGTGAAACCATATGATAATTGACTTTCTCTGCTTGACTTATTTCACTTAGCATAATCTCCTCCAGTCCCATCCATGTTGATGTAAAAGTTGGGTATTCATCCTTTCTGATGGCTGAGTAATACTTCATTATATATATGGACCACATCTTCTTTATCCATTCATCTGTTGAAGGGCATCTCAGTTCTTTCCACAGTTTGGCTATTGCAGACATTGCTGCTATGAACATTGGGGTGCATATGGCCCTACTTTTCACTACATGTGTGTCTTTGGGGTAAATACCCAGGAGTGCAATTGCTGGTCATAGGGTAGCTCTATTTTTTAAATTTTTGAGGAATCTTCATACTGTTTTCCAAAGTGGCTGTACCAACATGCATTCCCACCAATACTGTAAGAGGGTTTCCCTTTCTCCACAACCTCTCCAACATTTGTTGTTTCTTGCCTTGTCAATTTTTGCCATTCTAACTGGTGTAAGGTGGTATCTCTGTGTGGTTCTGATTTGAATTTCCCTGATGGCTAATGATGATGAACATTTGTTCATGTGTCTGTTAGCCATTTGTATGTCTTCTTTTGCGAAGTGTCTGTTCATGTCTTCTGCCCATTTTTTGACTTGATTATTTGTTTTTTTTTGGGGTGTTGAATTTGAGTTCTTTATAGATCTTGGAAGTATTTAAGGCTTTATCTATTCATTCAAAAGTATTTATTTGAAGGAGCACAAGTAAAGAATGAGGGATATTTAAGAGAGGAAATAATAAGACCTGGGAATTAAACATGATTTAGTTAGGGAAACAGAAAAGGGAAGAATTTGCAAACTAACATGATCAATACTCAGAGTTTAAAATCAGAGACAAAGGACACTTGGGTGGTTCATTCGGTTAAGCGTCTGCCTTCGGCTCAGGTCATGATCCTAGGGTCTTTGGATCAAGTTCCCTTGGGCTCAGGTCATGATCCCAGGGTCCTGGGATTGAGTTCTGCGACATTGTCCCTGCTCTACGGAGAGTCGGCTTCTCCCTCCTCCCCTCATCCCACTCATTCTCTCAATCTCTGTCTCTCGCAATAAATAAAATATTTTAAAACAAAACAAAACAAAAATCAGAGACAAGAGTAAAATTCTAAACAAAACAAGGCTTCAGAAGTGGTTTTTGCAGCGATGACTAGAGAGGCATCTTCAAAGGCTAAATACACAGAAAGGCTCTTGAAGATACATAGAAAAGAAAAAAGAATGTGTAGGGGACTTTATCAAGAAGAAAATTTCCGATTTTCAGATACTTTAGAGACAATAACCTCTTGAGGCCGCTGAAAAATATCTATATTCTTTTTCTCTGTCTACAAGATGTAGATCCTGGCCTTGATTTATTCAAAACACAAAGATGAACTCTATGGAAATTTGCCTCTAAAATAGATCCAGCATATGTGTGAAAATGGTGTTAAGCACTAAAGAAATTTACACACGTTTGGAAACCAAGTAAATGTGATGCTCATAAATCTAAACCACTTCTTAGCTCTGTGACTTAATCAATATATCACCTCTCTGAATTTTCTTTGTAAGCAAAATGCAGATATGACCTACATCCTAATTTTATTGTGAGGATTAAGTGAGGTAATATTTGAAAGCATTTTATGGTTGGATATCAAATGATAGGCCTTAATAGATAAATATCATTGTTTCAATGTCTTTTAGGATGGTTTTATGTCTTGGAAACCTTGAGTCTATTTTGATTAGAAAGTTCACAAATAGTAAGTGCTGTTTTTTGTTTGTTAGTTCTTTTCTGTTTTGTTTTTCTGGCAAAGTGTTGTAAGCACAATAGGATCTGAATAAGGATTATTATTGAAGGAACAAGATTTTCCATGTAAATAGCATGAACTACTGTTTGTTTCTAAAAAATCTATCAGAGAATGAAATTATCTGTAATTCCTTATTTGGTGCATATGAGTCATTTTCATTTGGAAACTATATGAGAATAAAGCTCTTTTGCTTTCACTCATTATATTATAGGTGTATGACTTTGGCTCATAAGTGAATCAATAAACTAATCAATTATTCAACAAATATAAAGAACATGTTGATACCTAGTATGAAATTAATTAAGGCATTTCATAGTAGCTTTTACTTCTTTTATACCCATTTTGGTAGAAACAATCAAGCCAATAAGTCATCATACTTCACTTATTTAGAGCAGTATATTTTCATATAGAGACAGTTTTTTTTTATGCGTTTCTAGTATCTTTCATACATACTCCTAATATTATATTTGAAATTTGTTAGGTTAATTTAGGAAACTTTTTTTTTAAAGAGTGCTTAGCTTACTTTCATCTGTCATCAAGAAATACCTAAATATTGAAAAAGGACAGATTCATTTATACTTCCCACAGTATTTCACTGAACTCATTGTTCTAGATATAATTTTAAGACATAATACAGTGACACTCCATAGTATATCTAGTTAATTCCTGGGACCAATCTACAGGCATATTTGGTCAAAGGTAAGCATGACAGAGGAAATGTTGAGGCAGATACAAGGCTACTCTAATATGATGATTATGACACATCATTAGATCTCTACCACCACTATGTGTTCACTGCATTCTGCAAGAATCATCATTGTAATCATGAATCATCAAGGTAACATCTATATTAAATGCTATTTGGGAAATTATATGATCAACGATCAATAAGATGCTGTGTGTGAGGAATTGGTAATCTCTTGGCTATCGACTAGAGTAAGAGAAATTAAGTTTGTGCGAGCTCATATTTACCTGGTAGTCCTTAAGATCCCTCTAACTGGACCAGTTCCCTATGCAAACCTTACTTAATTTCACACTGACACATACATGGGCCCATGTAGCATAGGAAAATGTCTTGCAATGTGGCCATCATAAGTTATAATCCTGGATATAATTTTTATTCCTACAGTTACTCTCTTTTCTGTCATACAACATATGCATCATCTCTTATTTCTAGTAAATATGTATTAATGCAATAAGTAAAGAGAAAATGCATTACCCTGAAATATGATGAAAATTCATTATTCAAATTAGAATTTATGGATCAACAAATATGCAAATTATTGGCCAGAGCAAACAGTCAATCTCAATAATGATTCCCTTCATTCAAGTATTTTCCTTAACAGAAGCAACTTTAAACAAATTACCAGTTCATCATTTGGCACTCAATTTCCCTTTGATTATGTAGATAGAAACTCAAGATAATTATTAGTCATGTTAAAGTGCACTGGAACGTTATTTTTCACTTTGATAATAAAATTTCAGTCCTCAGAGGCACCTATTATTTTCATTATACTCTGTCCATTTTACTGTAAGAAATTAATTTAAAACTTATGTAATGGAAATCTATTTTTACAGTGATTTACCTAGAGAAACATCAGTTGGCTTAAAGTATAGGAGACCTCTTTCAGTTATCACAATTTAGATGCTTGTAGATATAGAATGTGAGTGGCAGAGAAAATTTATTTGAGATTTTGCCTCCCAAACAACAGCTTTTATAAGTTTTACTGACTATGATCAATAGATGGGACAAAGTTTAATCAGTATGCACCCTGTGGGATATTACAACAACTTGGCCTCATCTTTAACAAAAAGTCACACACTTGCAGTATAGCTTAGATTCATTAAATGATTTAAGGTTCCCTTAGCTTACTTTGGGGATGCAATTTACTCCATAATCCATGTATCCAGAAAATAATCTTTCTGGAAAAAAACATAAAACAAAAAACAGAAAAACACAAGTACCATTTACCACCTGATAGTGTGTATTGTGCTTAATAAAACAGGCAGCACATATAGGACGCAGATATTTTAGAAGCTTTTTAACTTCCTGAACCAAGACCCTGATCCAAGGAAACAAAAAATATCTAAAGAAGAAAAAAAATCTCTGCCCAAAAATTGTTTCCTCAGTTATTCATGCCTGTAAGTAACTAAGATATCAGAAATTCTAATACTCCTGAGTTCTAGAATGCTATGGAACCATGTTTAGCAATTATCATTTATTTGAAAAAATTACATGCAAGCTATTTGGGTGTTTAGTCTCCGGTCAGTAGACTAGCAAAGCATCACTAAGCCAGGGCTTATGTATTCATTCCAAGGCTCAATGAGTTATGCTTGCCACCCAGAAAATAAGTTCTTCTTCTGGGGTCCGGACTGTGATTTGGGGTGGGTACCACCACACGCTAGGCTGTCAGATAAATTTGAACCCCCAAATGGAAAAAAAATCTGCAGGAGTTTTTGTGTCTTTATTGAAGCCTGGTAAAAATGACCACATTCTTATCCAGTCTCTATGATTAGTTAGCTGTGTGAGTCACTCAGCCTTCTTGGTCGAAGATACCTGTATCTTTATAAGAACAGGGCTGTCTCGGGGGCACCTGGGTGGCTCAGTGGGTAAAGTGTCTGCCTTTGGCTCAGGTCATGATCCCAGGGTCCTGGAATCAAGTCCCACGTCAGGCTCCCTGCTGAGCCTTCTCCCTCTGCCCCTCCCCCCTGCTCATGCTCTCACTGTCTGGTGTTCTCTCTCTCTCTCTCTCAAATGAATAAATTAAAAATCTTAAAAAAAAAAAGAACAGGGTTATCTCCATCATCTTTAAGTCCCTTTACATTCTCAAATGTCATATTCACATGACATTTTATAGTCAAGTTATTAGTCAATGTAAATGTGCTAACCATATATAATATGATACAAAACACAAGCCAGAGACAAAGACTTCTAGCTTTAAATGGGAGCCTCCTTTCTCTATCTCTGCCCCGTTTGCATTAAATGTCTCTAATGAGTTCTCATTTTTTTTTCTTTTAAAGATTTTATTTATTTGTCAGAGAGAGAGAGAGGGCATAAGCAGTGGGAGTATCAGGCAGAGGGAGAATCAGGCTCCCTGCCAAGCAAGGAGCCCAATGCGGGACTTCATCCCAGGACCCTGGGATCATGACCTGAGCCAAAGGCAGATGCTTAACCACTGAGCCACCTGGGAGTCCCAAGTTGTCCCCTTTGTATCAGAAGACCATGATAGTTTTGATGAGGGTGGATTAAGTCTTCCTATTATGGAACAAATTAAGGTATCCGTGACTTAAATGAACTAAACTTTTACAAATAAATTTTGTCTATAGAATAAAAGCTCATTTTGTATCAGATGATCTTTTACATGAATATATTTTGATAATTTTTCATCTTCTTTTCAAGAGTATGAATCCTGCATGCAAACCTTCTTAAATATTTGTTTTTACTCTACTTTTCAATTTTGCAACATGACCTTGTCATTATTTTGAAATATTTCTAATTTTTTGCTGTTATGGCATTCAAAATTAATGCAATATTCTAACTCTCATCTCATCATGAACTATGTGAAAATTCAGAAATGCATAGGAAAACAAATATAACAATAAGTATGTGGTGAATATACTGTAAGCGTTTGTTCACTGAAAGTACAGCTAAACTCAAAACAGATTGAACAAACACTTCTAATTCTCTGCAACTAGTCTTTTTTTTTAAGATATTTTAGAAAGATTTTTTTTATTTTGGCAAATATTTCTAAATCTGATCACAATTTTATTTCTTTTTTTTTTAAAGATTTTATTTATTTATTTGAGAGAGAGAATGAGATAGAGAGAGCATGAGAGGGGGGAGGGTCAGAGGGAGAAGCAGACTCCCTGCTGAGCAGGGAGCCCGATGTGGGACTCGATCCCGGGACTCCAGGATCATGACCTGAGCCGAAGGCAGTCGCTTAACCAACTGAGCCACCCAGGCGCCCACAATTTTATTTCTTATGTTAGCATGTAAATAGGCTATTGTCCCTAGATAGTGTCATGATGAGCATTTGACATGATTATGCAAAATATTTAATATTTCCTCTGACTGTTTTAAGGTTATCATACGAAGAAAAAAATAAAAATCTTAACAATGAGTAAATGTACAGATAAAATCAGATTATGAACCAGAGTGGAAAAGAAGTAAAGATGTGAGAGGAAATACTTAGTCATATAAATTTATAGTAAAGCTTTTCATCATATGAGAAATATTGAGGACTTCAATAATTTTCTTTTTTGTTGAACTAAATCAAGTCTAATGTCTTAGACTTTATAATATGAAGAAACTCTAAAATTAAGAACAGTTTTGCTCTGGAGATGCTAGAGGTAAAATAAGACTTGACTGTCTTCAGATCCCTTTTCCCATGTGTGAAACACATCTACGTGAATACGAGATCCCACGTACTGGCATTTAATTAATGGCTTTCTAAACATGCAAAATATTCATCTGCTTCCTACTTTATGATATGTGACTTCTGTAAGTGCAGTTTTTATTGTTTTTGTTAGTTGAGATATATAAGATGTAGCAGAATGTTGCTAAAAACAGGGTTTGGGGGGAAAAGTAAAACCGGATCCAAATTCCTAGTCTGCCACTTTACCACTATGGAAACGGGGTCCAATTACTTAACTTTCTGAGCCCTCAATTCTTCATCTGTAGAATGGGATGAATAATACAGACACTTTAGGGTTCCTACAGGGGTTTTTGGCATGCTATATAAAGCCCCTGGCCCACAGATAGCAAGCAATGAACAATCACTATTTTTAACAGTCACTTTCTAGAAAGCTCTCTAGCTTCTCATGTCCAGTATAGAATTGCTCATCTCTCAGTAGCTACACAGGAAATTCCTGAATTCCATTTGTAATATACCAGCAAGTGAGTACAGTCTGTTTAAATCAAGGGTTTCTTCACTGCTAGTAAAAAGCCTGATTCTGATTTCATTTTCAAAATACAAGGTGATGATTAGATTGCTGCAAATTGCACAGTCTTGTTTTAAGAGAGACAAAAGCTAGACCTCGTATGCTCTTAGAAATCTGAAGAATCTTACTAATAGTTTAGAAAATTGGAACACAAAGACTGAAGTCAGGAAGTTTGCACAAATGCCTATAAGACTCAAACTCCCTTTCATTATCAATTCTGCAAACTTGGAATTAATTGCATTTCAGGGCACATTGCAAGGTACATCTTTTCAAAGTAGGTTTCCTTAATTAGTACAAACATTTGGTCCCTGAGAAAGGTGGAAGTATAGCTTGCTTTTCTGTTTGTTAATGTTTTCTGTTTTTTATTCACTGTTTACACCTAGAGGCCCGTGTGAATGACACATTTTATTAAAATCAAGAATAAATATTATGTTAATTATGCCCCCAAACAGCAGCTATAGAGTCTAGTTATTTTAAGGCAGCATTGGAAGGATTCATTTTAGTTTTCTAACCAAAACAAAATAAAAAGGATAATGCGTATTCTAATGGATTAGTATGTCTCAATATTAGTGTTTAGAGACAATATACCAATCGTCCTTGTATCCCAGAAACTGGGAGAACATATGTAACATAGCAGGTGTTCAATTAAAAGCTTCTAATAATATGGAGCCATTACTGAGGTAATCAATAATATCATGGGACAATTAATTACATATAAATAACATTTTATTAAATGAACTGTAGATGTTGAAACATCCACATGGCTATGCATGTATGTGAAATATACATACTGGTATGTAATCCTCAAAAATGCATTTTCAGGGGCGCCTGGGTGGCTCAGTCAGTTAAGCATCTGCCTTCAGCTCAGGTCATGATCCCGGAGTCTTGGGGTCGAGCCCCACGTCGGGCTCCCTGCTCACTGGGGAGTCTGCTTCTCCCTCTACCCCACACCCCACTCGTGCTCTCTCTCTCACTTGCTTTCTCTCTCTCAAATAAATAAAATCTTTAAAAAAAATGTATTTTCAGAATTTCTTTCCACGAGAATAATTACTCCTTCAGTTTTACCAATGGACAGCCCAGTTTGGTTTGCTCTATGTCAGGGTTTCACATTTTCAGCATTATCGATATTTTGGACCAGCTACTTCTCTATTGTGGGGACTCTTTGGTGAATTGTAGGATGTTCTAGCACCATCCCTGGCCTCTACCCACAGATGATAGTATTCCTCCCTCAGTTGGGACAACCAAACATGTCTTAAGATATTGCCAAATATCCTCTGGTGTGTGTGTGGTATTGTCCTTGGGTAAGAACTACTGTTCTTTGTGGAATGAGTGTTTTTTGTGTATGTTGGGATATATAGACCAACACTGAAAGAAGTTTGTGTCTGACCTCAATTTTTCCTCCCTTTGGTCTACCATTTTGGAAAATATATTCTATCCCTCATAGCGTTTTTAAAATTTGTTATGTTGTAAAAATGTATTACAGAATACATCATTATTATCAAACTTGAGTTTTCAAAAGAAACTCTTACCATTATTTATCAAATCTTTTCACATCAAACTAAGAGCATGAAATATTTTTCTCAAAGTGTATTGTCTTCTTTTGATAAAGGATGGCCACATTTATAAGTATCTTTTAGAATGCTCTAGTTTTTAATGTTGTTAGAAGAATTTTTACTTATTATTATGTGACAAAAATATTGTTGAAATATGGCATTCCATGGAATAATGAAGCATAGTGGGCTTCTCCCTCATTTGACAACTAAACACATTGACTTAAATATCCATCCCTTTGATCAGAGATCAATTTCTAAAATTGGGTTTATGCATATTATTTTGTATAGTTTGCCTATCCTGAAACTTCAAACAATGCTTAACTCTTGCTGTAAGTGTGACAGAGGGGTTATCAATTGACAAGGTGTTGTTTTTGTACTCACAGATGGAATAGGATTGTTGAATATGTACATTAGTGCACAGAAAATTGTTTCTGTCCATGCATGAGTGCCGCGGGCATTTCTTTCTTTTTTTTTTTTTTTAAAGATTTTATTTATTCATTTGAGACACAGAGATACAGAGAGAGAGAGCATGAGCAGGGAGAGAGGCAGAGGGAGAAGGAGAAGCAGGCTCCCTGCTGAGCCAGGAGCCCGATGTGGGGCTCGATCCCAGGACCCTGGAATCATGACCTGAGCCGAAGGCAGATGCTTAACCATCTGAGCCACCCAGGCGCCCCGGGCATTTCTTTTTTAACTGAAATAATAATGCTTATATAAAAGAAAATTGAAACCCTTTATAAACATAACATAGATATCAAGGAGAATATTTACCATAATAGCTTTTGTTAAAAAGGATAATAAATGAAGAATCTGAGAATAAGGACTTGATAGGATCAAGCCAACAAATTTGTTAAAGATTTCAAACTTTCTAGGGCCTTAGGATTATCCAAGGTATAAATACAAGGTAACTAAAAAGCCTTGTACCAGTATGTGACCCTTTGATTTTTATCATAATTGAGACCAAAAAAGGAAAAGAAAAAGGAAACACCTTTCTGGTCATGCAAGAAAAGCTTTCATTATCCCTACTGCATGACATACCACAATAAAAAAATATTATTTACTGATAACTTACTGAATTTGCTTGGTATTTTATATCAATTTAACTTAATTCTGTCAACATATTTATACAACATCGTTATTCCCTGCTCATATATTTGAGATTCAGCAAGGTTGATTGACTAGAAGATGATACAGCTAGTAAGTCAGACACCAGAATTCCCACCCTGGTCTTTCCATCTTCAGGAAGTAAGTACTTCTCTAAATAGCACTCTCTGCTGCCTTGGAATTTAGAAGTTAGAAGTTATAGAATGACTACTAGATGCAAGCAACTCTGTTTAGCATTTCATGCACATTGCTTCATGCATTCTCACAATAACTCTGAGAGACAGATGTTAATTTTCTCTTCTTACAGATAAGAGTAGATGATTTCCTAAATGCACACAACTACTGTGACAGAAACAGGAGGCAGAGATGAATATAATTCCCAAATCCTTAGTTTGTACTATAGCTATACTTCCTATCACTAAGAACTCAAAATTCTCTAGTTAAATATTTCTACATAACGTTTCCATCCAATTACGCTCACATCTATTAAGTCAAATGAAAAAATATAATCTATGTGGTCAACAATATACAATTGATCCTTGAAAAACACAGGATTTAGAAGTGTTGACCTCCTTCACCCACACACCGTAGAAAACACGTATAACTTTTGACCCCCAAAAAAACTTAAATACTAAGCCTACTGTTGACTGGAAGCCTTACCAATAATGTAAATAGTCGATTAACCCATATTTCATATGTTATATGTATTAGATATTATATTCTTACAATAAAGTATGCTAGGGAAAAGAAATCATTATTAAGAAAGTCATAAGGAAGAGAAAATACATTTGCAGCACTATTATAAAAAAAGCCATGTATTATAAGCAAAAATCCATGTATTATAAGCAGACCTGTGCAGTTCAAGGCCATGCTATTGACAGTCAACTGCATTCAAGGAGATAGTCACATGTATTCTAAATTTGACAGAAACCCATCGCTACATTACTCAGTCAAGGAATCAATTTTCTAATTTAATTACCTTAATAGAAAATAACTTGGAAATAAAATATTTCACATTTTGTTATTCATTTTAAATTATTGTGAGAGGCAATAAAAATTTTTAAATGTCTACAAAATTAAGGCATACCGTACCTTACTAAGCTATTAGCACTGTCAGGATCTTGTGCCAAAACTGTACCAACAACAGTCCCGATTTTGGCATTTTCATAGACTTCCATGACATAGGAAGGCATGGAAAAGAGTGGTGGTTCATCCACATCTCCAACAATGATCTTCAGCATGGTAGCATCTTTAAAAGGACCCAAGTGAGAAAAGCGGAAATCAAGATGTGTATTTGCTCCTTCTATGGTGAGAGTATATGACTTCTTTTTCTCATAGTTCAGTGGCTGTTGGGAAAAAATACATAAGATTTCCAATATTATAACTATCATTGCATTTCAAACAAACATTTTTTTTCGCATTTTTGAAAACAAACAGATGTGGATAGATTTAATTCAATCTATTTTCATTTATCAACAGACTATGAAGTTTGTCTTTATAATAACATCTAAAGCAAAAATCATGAAAACTCAAGTCTGAATCAACTGTAATTTTTCAAGCTATAAATATGATGATAACTAGGAACAAAAAAAAATATTTCCTACAGACAAACAAATACTGTCTTTTGGAGATTCTCATTCTTAGTTTCTAGTAACGTCTATCTTCTCTTCAGTTTGCATTAGCACTCTTAAAAATATTTGCTACTGGGGTGCCCGGGTGGCTTAATAAGCGTCTGCCTTCAGCCCGGGTCATGATCCCAGGGTCCGGGGATCAAGCCCCGCATCGGGCTCCCTGTTCTGTGGGAAGCCTGTTTCTCCCTCTCCCACTCCCCCTACCTGTGTTCCTTCTCTCATTGTGTCTCCCTCTGTCGAATAAATAAATAAAATCTTTAAAAAATATATTTGTTACTAATTTTTTAACTTTAAAAAATAGATTTTTGTTTTGCATTTAAACAATTTATGTTCTATCATTGATTTTTTTTTTTTTAATCTATCCTCATCTTACTTTCGCCTTGCTGGTTTTAAACTTGGTATTTTATTCTACAATCTGATAAACTTTTAAGTTTTCAATTCAACATTTCCTTAGAATCTTAGTAAACTATACAGACTTTTGAATCTTATGTTTATTGTTTTAATTATATTTATTTTGTTTTGCTGGTAATACCATTTCATGTTTTTTTTAAAGATTTTATTTGTTACATGTTTTGTTTCCATATTCTTTAATATAAAGTTTTGATCTATTTTATTTTTTAAATTATAATCTTTTTTTTGTTTATACCATTTGTTTTTTAGCTTTGAGTCCATATCAATAGTTTCTCATAAGCCTTTTAGTTTTTTGTCTTAATTTTTAAAATCATCGAGCCAATATATATATTTTTCCTATTAATAATATAGGTCAGCAGTCATGGATTTGACTTACAATAATGAATAAAGTCCTCCAAGTGTTTTGCTCCAAGGAACATATGGTTTAATATAGGATATAAAATAGTAAATGGACATTTATATCACTGTACTTAATGCCATAAGACATACTAGATATTATGAAAATAATAAGTATACAAAATCAGAAATAGGAGTACCTGTAAGCAGGTAGGTATTGTTTCTAAGAAAAAGTACTTTTTCATATAACTGAATGTAATGTGTTAGACATGATGCATATAATAGACTCTATGACCTAAAATGAGCTCAGATTTAGGATTAACAATGTCAAAAGTTTTCATAGTGATAGTGCAAAGGATCCAGACATCAGCCTTTTCAGAGCCAGGTGAAGTATCCATTGGTGCTGGTCTTCCTGATCAATATCTATGAGAAGAAACAGAATATTTTTTCATCCCTATATCTGCCACTAATTTTAGTGCTAGCATGGTGCACTAAATCTAACTAGCATGCTCCAGTCTTGCAGCTTTCTTTCTTGAAAGATCAGAGAATGATTATTTCCTATGGAGGAACTCAGATAGTTTCCTTTACCCTAACAGCGAAGGAGAAACTGATTAGAAAGAGTGTCCTTAAAGGGATTTTATAAACAGAACATCAAGCCTACTGATGATTATTTCCCTTATCTCTTCTGAATTGCCTTGGAAAACTGGCCTTCCTGGAGACTGAAGATAGCATAGAAGGTAAAACAATTTAATTTCCAAATGAGATACTAAGAACCTAGAACCTATCATACGTCTCAGGGACATGGATGAGAGTGGGCCATTGAAATATTTTACAAGTTTTTATGAGACAAAGTAAAAATGTAAAAACATTTAAGGACTCAAATTCTTAAAAGTAGACCACAGATATCATATATAAATATATATATGCATATATACATATATATTTATATATGATAAAATACTATATATTTTAGGTTTATATATTTTAAAGAAGGGTTAATTGGTTCTGAAGTTTATGACTCCATCAATTGGGAATCATTTCCTTCTGAGGGAATTTAAAATAGAAATCAATTTTCCTTTTTCCTTCCTTGACTTCTCTCCTTAACATTAGTAAATGAGAATCTGTCTTTGACTAATTCAGCAAATCTCATCCAAATTTAAATAGCCTGATCTAGAAACAGTACCCACTTGCTGCCTATCAGGCATTGGGTAGCTGGATATGACCCTTGTTAGGTACAGAGGAGTGTGGGCTGCCAGAATCCAGGTAGTTTGTTCATGGAAAGCAACACCCTTGGCAGGTTTACCATATGTTTAGATCAACGTAATTTCTTAAAGTCAACCTGCTACATCTGGTAAACTTTATAATGATTAAGGTTCTTCTCTTTGAACTTACGTGTTTGAGACCTTAAAAACAAAAAACTACCCAAAAAACAAAATAGGATTTGTTTACTAAATAATGCTTAACATCTCTTTTTCATTATAACACAGGATTTCAAAAGTCATCTCCATTTATTCATTGTCATAGGCTTTTACATCTTTGTGACTCTCAAGGAAGTTTGTAGAGGCAATTTTGGCCACCTCTACACCATCGGATATCATTATCGAGCTGTGCGTTCAATATGACGGGCGTCTCTTGGTTTGTTTATGCAGGTCCTTTGGCAACTTAGATGTCATTTATCTTAACACTAGCCTACCTACTGCTAAGGTACAGGCTGTTTATATAGACACATGGTTTCATGCTTATGATTATCTAATATATATTTAACTACCCCAAGGCGGGGATAATCACTTTGTAAGACTTGTTTACCACAAGATGGATGGCAGATAGATGGATAGGAATCCAGCTAGAGCCACTAAGGAATGAGAGGGTTATTTAAGATGGAGACAGGGATTTAGAAGAAAATGAATTAATGGAAATGGAAATATTTTTACAACTTCATTTATGTAGAAAATCTGGCTCTGCTAAATTGCAAGTACAGAAAAACTGAGAAGAAATTCCACCATTTATTCTTGGACTGTAGGATTATGCATAGCATATAAAGTATGGTAACTTTTTGTTTTGCATTAAAACTACAATAGTATATAGATACTGGATTAGGATTAGGATTATTATTTTTGCTACTTCTATAATTTTGGCAAAGCTGTCCAAATACTCATCATCCACACATTTTAAATAGATCTTCCAGTAATTTCCTATTAATCATATAGTCCTGGGAAATTATTTAGAACTCTGGGTTATACTTTCCATAGTTACCAGATTTTTATTTTAACCTAAAAATGGTATATTAAAAACAGTATACCAGGAATGGTGAAATCTATTCATCTAAAGCCTGGTTCTGATAAGAAGATAGTGGAAGGAAAATTATTAAAAGAAAAAAAAATTGAGGGACACCTGGGTGGTTCAGTCAGTTAAGCATCTGCCTTTGGCTCAGGTCATGATCTCTGGGTCCTGGGATCCTGTGGTGGGCTCTCTGCTCTGGCAGGCTCCCTGCTTGGTGGGGAGTCAGCTTCTCTCTCTCTCTCTGCCCCTCCCCCTATTCATGCTCTCTCTCTCTCTCTCTCACACACACACACACACACACACACTCTCTCTCTCTCTCTCTCAAATAAATAAATAAAATCTTAAAGAAAATTCACCCAGGCTATGGGTTACCACAGAAAGCAAAAACATAAAATGTCTGGTTGATGTTTTTTTTTAAGATTTTA
This sequence comes from Neomonachus schauinslandi, assembly GCF_002201575.2. Classification (NCBI taxonomy): domain Eukaryota; kingdom Metazoa; phylum Chordata; class Mammalia; order Carnivora; family Phocidae; genus Neomonachus; species Neomonachus schauinslandi. Next base: position 135,513,902 of record NC_058409.1, on the reverse strand, counting down.
TTTATTTATATGAGAGAGAGACTGTGTATGTGTGTGTGTGTGAGAGAGAGAGAGAGAGAGACAAAGAGAGAGAGAGAAATAGAGAGCACAAATGGGGGGAGGGGCAGAGGGAGAGGGAGAAGCAGGCTGCCCTGGAGCCTGAGGCAGGGCTCGATCCCAGGACCCCGGGATCATGACCTGAGCCTAAGGCAGATGCTCAACTGACTGAGCCACCCAGGCACCCCTGGTTGAGAGTTTTTAAAACACAAAACATATGTTTTTCCTATCTTAAAGCAAAACAAAAACAGATACAGAATAGCTCCATAAACATGAGGCATTATTTATGAACTTGATAAGGGGGATTGTACAGCCAGAGATTGTTCATGAGATTAAGAAAAAAAATTTTCCAGTTCTATATTAAAATGTCAACTGTTCATGCTTTTAGGTCTTTCTGTCTATATGCTGACAACATTCGGACTGAAGTGATGAAAACACTCAAGCTAAAGAAAAAACTGAGGGAAGAGTTTTTCCTTTTAGAGCTATCTGAAGACTCTTTGAAAGAGATGTCTTTGAGAATTTGCTCACCCATTATCTACTCCATAAATTCTGCCTCACCAAGATATTTGGTGTGGGGGATAGAGCTTTATAATTTAAATATAGTTTATTTCATTTAACAAAACTGCAGAACTATTTCAACTTTCTGTTTTGGGAAAACTGTATGTCTGGATTATCAGTTTAGTGTTTAATAGGTAAGAATAAGATAAAGATATTCTACCAGAGATTACTAACATAATATTAATGTTTAGGAAGAAATATTCCAGGAATACCATCAAATTCTTTTTTCATTTTTTATAGAATTTGCCTTGGGTTCAATTCTCTGGACAAGTTCAGTTGTAGTTTAAGCTCTGAGAGTTACAAACACAGACTACCACATCAGCGCATACTTAACAAATGCTATGCTTAGTGTTGCCAAATTTAGTAAATTAAAATTGTTTTTTGAGAGAGTATGTGTCAATTATCACATGGGACATACTTAGTTAAGAAATTATAATTTATCTGGAATTAGAACTTAACTAGGTGTCCTGTGTTTTATCTAACAATGTTAACTATGATACAATCATGACAATCATAATTAATAACTAAATATGCCAGAAAAACATAGTTACCACAAATACAACATGGATATGTATTAACAACTCTCAACTATAAAAAAATGAGCATTAACCATATGAAATTGCTGATATTAACAATGTATGACATACACAAAAGATGATTTTATACGATTCAGTGTAAGATATTTGTTTTTCTAACATTAAACCATCCAAACATTCCTGGGATAATCGCACCTGCGATATGCTCTCTTTTACTGGAATGGTGCTTAGAATGATTTCCTAGGTACACAGAAATGAGGTTGCTTAATATTTCTATTGGTCTGTTAGGTTTTTGTCTTAATGCATTAGTTTCTGAGGACTGCCACAACAAATTACCACAAAGTAGACGGCTTGATTCAACATAAATTTATTCTCTCACAATTCTGGGGACAGAGTCTGAAATTTGGCTGACCTGACCTTTCTCTGGGCTTTAGAGAATATAACCCGTTCCTCACCTGTTCCAATTTCTGTGACTGCCCTGGCTTTCCTGAGGAAGAAGACATTTACAGCATGGTTGGGAATTCAATTTACATTCTAATTCAACCACTTGTAGGATGAGACCCCAGGCTTGGTGTTCAGAAATTTCCACTCTGCCGCTATGGGCCATAAAGATTTCTTCAGGAAAGACATAGATTTCAGGTCCCTCGTGCCACAACTATACTGGTTAGATGATGTATCCCCCAATATAATATTTCCTCATTTTTAATGTTCAAAATTGTTTGCCTGTGACCTCCACACTTAAAGGACAATGCAGTTAAATATAACACCCTTGACTCACATTTATTTTACTTAGTATCTGCTACATATTACTCCATGCATGCCTAAATGTAATTTCCCGTGCAAAGTTTTTCCTGACCCTTCTTCATCTTTGAAAAGTTGGCCCTCTTACCTGTGAGCTCGTAATAATGTAAGTAAACCTGTATTGTTAGCATTTGACATCTGGTATTATAATAATGTTTCACATCTACTCAGTTTTCTCTAAGAGAAAGAGTATTATCTAATTCATCTTCATATTTCAGGTATCTGGCATAATTCCTAGTGCATGGTGGGTGATTAATAGCTCTTCCTCCCTCTCAAACATAGCTGTATTTAGAGTACAGAAAAGTACTACTACATGGTTTATATTTGAAGGAAGAAAAATTCTGTATTATTTCTAAAATATGCATAGCTGACACCTATGTGTGACCTAAACAATTAACATATACTAACTCATTTAATCATCACAACGCTTCCATGACTTATAATTGCTTCCCATTTACAAATGAGAAAATCGAGGCACAGAACAGCTAAACTTGCCCAGGAGCAGCAACCAGTAAGTGGTGTACATGGGATCTGACTTCAGGCCGTGGGACTCTACAGGCTTTCCCCCTAAGCACTACGCCATATAGACTGCCTGAAATCTTTAGCACTTAAACAGTGTAGTATAACATTCCAATTTGGTGACTGAAGATGAACAGATTTTTAGTGGAATATAGTGTCCTCACCATTAAAAGACACATTTACACATCTTTTCAAGTCTTTGCTACAACACTGAAAATGAATTGATAACTTCATTAATTATAATTTTATTAATTCTGGCTACCAGAACTCTGCGTGCCTTTATAATTTCCTTAATTCATAGACTCAGAGAGCTAAGAAACTTAAATGCTTTTCGCACAAAATCCTCTCTCTCTTCTGTCCCTGCTAGAAGGGCTTATTCTGGTATAATATTAACTTCTCCAGCCACTGGGGCTTCTCTTACTTTTCCTTAATTACTGCTCAATATCCTAATGCAGTTCACTGTCAATGAGTTGGCTCCAATTTTCATTTTAAATTTTAGTTTCTTAATTTCATGCTATTACTCCTCGTAATCACTTTTACATATCATTGCTCTCTCTTATAAAATAATACTTTTCCCTCTAATATTAACACATTTCACATTACTGTAGATAGTTATCGTTCTCATCAATCATTTTTCAGCCAGCTCTACATATATGGGACTTAACTGTTTCTCATTAATCACTTCTAGTATTCATTAAATCACACTGGTATATTCTTCCTCTGGACTTATATAACCAACATAAGTAGAAAGATGCTGAAAACAGAATTCAGCCAAGTTGCTCTATGAATCCATTCTTCTGGGAGTTCGAGAAGGTCCTAAAATTCTTTCTTTCTTTTTTTCCTTTTTCTTTTCCTTCTTTTTTTTTAGTAATAAGAGAAGAGACTCCTTATGACCTCACCTTGGTCCAATTTCTATATTGCACTCTCATCCAGGTTTTATAATGCAAGAATGGGAAGATAATAATGGAATTGATAGCAATATTTTAATACATACAAATGTCACTTTAATCATTCCACAAAATGGCCAAATTCTGGAATAGTAACTGATACTATTATTAATTTTTGCTTTCTGAAAAAAAGTGTATTTTTAAACGACAGCATTTTGCCAAAACATGAGGAAAATGGCATGGATTTGAATAATGTTTCTTCAGTTAGACTTTCTTACTATGCCTTGGTTTGTGTCCTTGTCAAAGATCTTTCCTGGATGTTAGACATTCTGTGGAAACTAGAACACATGTATAAGCTTTTTTGTATATATTTCTCCGTGCAAAAGAGTGTAATGTTCATTCTATGTGTATAATTCTAAGGATATTGATACAAATAAATATTAAATGTTTGCTTACTGTCATTTGAAGACTGTAAGAATAAATGGGACATTTTAATTTCAAATAACAAATACACATATATTTTATAATATATATAAAGTATATTTATATATTGTTTACATATATTTTTATACAAGCAATATGTGTGTGTATTTCCATATGCCCACACATATGAAAACTTACCAATAATCTATGGATATGATTAACTTAACTTATCAGGATGTTTCAACAGGTTACCAATTTCCAACTAATGTAATAAATTATATTATAGAAATATATGTGTAAAAAACAGTCAACCAGGGTGCCTGAGTGGCTCAGTCGTTAAGCATCTGCCTTCGACTCAGGTCATGATTCCAGGGTCCTGGGATTGAGTCCCTCATTGGGCTCCCTGCTCAGCAGGAAGCCTGGTTCTCCCTCTCCCATTCCCCCTGTTTATGTTCCCTCTTTCACTGCTTCTCTCTGTCAAAGAAATAAAAATTAAAATTAAATTAAAAAAAAAAAACAAAAAACAGTCAACTAACATCCAAAGTAGTTTCAACTGGTCCCCATCACTTCCTGGCCATGCCTATATATGAGTGGTAAGAACAAAGTTGCCCCAAAGTAGTTTTCTGTCAAAAGTCATTTCAAATCTAGTGATAGATTTCACTGAATTGAAATGTGGACTCCTCTCTTTAACTTCTGGTTGAGCAGGAGAACTACTTTCCAGATATTAGACCCTTATAAGAATAAAAATAGCAGCTTGGATGAGTTTTTTAATAATAAAATCCCTAGTGAATGTTTGGTTTTTGTAAATAGTTCATTAGAATTAGAAGCCTATTTTTTTTAAAGATTTTTTTCTTTATTTTAGAAAGAAAGAGAGAAAGAGAGAGAGAGAGAGGGTGACTGTGGGGGAGGGGGAGCAGAGGGAGAGAGGGAAAGAAGTCTTAAGTAGACTCTGAGCTGAGTGTGGAGCCCCAACTTGGGGCTCAATTCCAGGACTCCGAGATCATGACCTGAGTCAAAACCGAGTCAAGCGCTTAACCGACTGCACCACCTATGTGCCCCAGAAACCTATTTCTTCTTAAGAACAAAGTGTTTTCATGTGTTTGTCTTTGTGGGCATTTGCAACAGGTTGGGATGTCTTACTCATTGCACTTTGTGGCTCAGAGCCCCAAAACTTTACAATCCAATGGCCAGAACAATCTGATTTTTTTTCTATCAGTCAGTGCAAAGGTATACTAAAGAAAAATTCAATAAAAATAATCCACTAAACAACCAAAAATGTGGTTATTTGGAATAGATCTAGTATGGTTATAATTGAGCATATTTCATATTTTTCTTTCTTAGGATTAGCTTAAACTTTATAAAAATACTCCTATAAATTGTTATGTTTACTCTATGGTCCATTTCAAATCATTTGTTAAAAAAATGATAGCAATCTTTTTACACAGTGAACAGTATGAAGCTTAAAAAAATACAAAGTTTTCAGTCGCAAAAATATTTAGCAAGCATTGGTGACAGATATACTTATAGCATGTGTAGATACATATCCATGGAGATTATCAGTGCATTCACAGTGAATTTATTAGAATAAGGTCTTTCTACTCTATCAGATCTAGCATATTTAAGAGGGATCTAGAATTGTTACATTTTCTATAGTGAGAAATTAGTGAAATGCCTACTCTGATATGTAAAATAGAAAAGATAATCCAGAGAAGGATATTTGTGACTGATATGTACCTGGAAATATTGAACTACAAAGATAATATTAAACTTGAACTTTGAAAAAAATCTTTTAGAGGAGAAGGAAAGAGAAGTAGATTACCAAAAAACATGAATGACAACATGCATATGTGATATAATATACACAGAATATTTTTTTATGTGCTTATGCATGAACTGGATAACATTAAAGGAGGGGACAATAATAACTACATGGAGTGGTCTGAAAAGTGTAATTAAGACTTGGTGCAAATAGAGGAAAAAAGGAAGACAAGGAGAAAAGTAGAAATTGAAGTATTATTGTAATTTTTTGGCAGACACAGCTTAGATCACAACTTTCACATTTTTATCCATTTTTTAGTAAACACCTTGTAAAGTGCTTTAATAAGAAAACAGCAGATTCAAAGACTTGAAATAATGCCATAGATCTTACAATGGCAGGACCAAAATTTGTATTTCCTTTGATAGTAAAGATCCTTAATTTCCACTACTCTTCATTGACTTGAAGACCAAGATTAAGTGTTTTTGGCTTAAGATAATAGACACTGTCTTTGTGTTTAAATACATCTGAAAAAAGAAAATGATATTACAGATGGTATTTGCTGAAAGTCAGGAGAGTCAACAGGGTTGGATCTTTGAATTAAAAAAAAATGGAACAAGTACTATAAAGAGTACAAATTGATATAGAGGCCACAGGAAGAGAATCTGAGAAAGGTTGCTAAGAAGCCTGCATCTTTAGCTACAGAGGTTTCTGCCAGAGGAAAGAGGGCATCAAGTTGCATTCATCTTTTTTTTTTTCCCCCTTTCCACCCAGTCAGGCTCCATTAAACAATGAATGAAAGTTATCAAAGTGTATTTACAATGTACCACACCATGGACCGGTGAATTCAACTTGGCAATTTTCTGATAAAGGAATGATATGGAAAGGAATGGGCTGATGCTCTGCAAGCCAATTTAGAAAGCAGTGCTGATTTTGATCTCTGGGAAGATTAGCAGTTCTGCCTTGCAGGCTAAGGTGAGCTGCATTAGAAGATTATATAAGGGACAGATTTTAAAAGACTGTTTGATCCATTTCCTGCCACCTGAATGAGTACCTCTTTTTTTTTTTTTTTAAGATTTTATTTATTTGAGATAGAGTGAGAGTGAGAGCAAGAGAGAGAAAGAGAGAGAAAAAGCAGGAGCAGGGGAGAGGGGAGGGCAGAGGCAGAGGGAGAAGCAGACTTTCCACTGAGCAGGGAGCCCAACTTGGGGCTTGATCCCAGGGTCCTGGGATCCAGCCCCGCACTTGGCTCCCTGCTCAGTGGGAAGCCTCTTTCTCCCTCTCCCACTCCCCCCTCTCTAGGGGTGTTCCCTCTCTAGCTGTCTCTCTCTCTGTCAAATAAATAAATAAAATCTTAAAAAAAAAAAGAGGTGCAGACTATATCAAAAAATAAATTCATGGAAAAACAGTGAAAGAAAATTTGAACTCACTAACTGTGGAGATCATTTTGAGTATATTCTCACTACCATTTACACAATTGAAATAATTCTTATCTTGAAAATAACTATTGTATGTTAATTAGATATATGTGCATGCATATGCACACAAACCATTTTGCCTTTGTTTTTCACAAACACCATCAAATTAACCGAGGCCATGTAGGGTGGTGAATCCCCATTGTTCTTAATCCCATGATATATAGTGGGATGTATTTCAGATCCTTTATGTAGTCAAACCATCCATCACCCTCACTTTTTGCAAATATGTTGTAACTTCCCACTTTATAAAGACCATAGTTCTCAATAGGCAAGAACTGCTCCCTTCCCCCACCTTCCCCACACCAGCTGGATCATTGCAAACTTATTAGCAACCATTTACTTTGCACTTCTATTTGATTTACTCAAGAAAGGAGCCAGATCATCATGGGTTGTTTCTTTCTACCTGTGATCAAGATCCTACACAGGGTCATCTTTACCCCAGTCCATCTTTTTAAATCAATTAACTCTTTAGTATGCTCAATTTCCTGTCTCTATTGACTTTTACTCATCTGCATAGAGACACACATTCAGTCTCTCAACTTACAACTAAAATCCTCATTTTATCATATTCTCATTTATTTGTTTTTTGTTTGTTTTGTTTTTTAAAGTTTTTTCTTCAAAGATTGTATTTATTTATTTGAGAGAGAGAGAGTGAGAGAGAGAGTGCATGAGCAGGAGATGGGGCAAAGAGAGAGGGACAAGCAGACTCCCCACTGAGCAGGGAGCCCAAACAGGGCTCAATCCCAGGACCCTGAGATGACCTGAGCCAAAGTCAGATGCTTAACTTACTGAGCCATCCAGGTGCCCCTCTCATTTATTTGTTTTACAACATTTCTCATTACAATCTCAGGAAAGAAAGATTAAAATGATAAAGATTTTAGGTGAAGACATCAATATTTTACATAGACTAGTGATGACTACTGTTCTGTAATATTTAAACACTCTAAAATCTACTTTGCAGGTCCCTTTTGTAGCATCTAAAAACAAATTAATCCTCAATTTTAATATAAAATGGTATTTATCAGAAGAATTAATAAAATTTTATATAGTTCAAATAGAAAAATATATACAAAACACACAAGTAAATAATTATGTAGATAGCTAGATGATAGATGGATAGATGGATGGATGGATGGATAGATGGATAGATAGACAGACAGACAGATGATGGATTCACTTCAATATCTACCGTAGCACATCAGGCTAAAATTTCTCAGCCCGTGTTTTGAATACATTCTACAGTAGAATCACTGAGAGTATTTATTAAAAAGTCCAATTCCTCAGCTCCATTTCAGTCTTTCTGAAAAAAATATATGAAGGTAAGGCCCAGAGATCTGAACGTTACTAGATTTCCAAGCTGAAACCATTCAACATTCAACACACACTGCTTTAGGACTTATGTTGAAATCCTTCTTTGTTAATTTTCTATGTTCCACTACATTTTTACAAGGACATAAACATATTGTACTCTAAAATCAAAAAGGTGATAGATAGATTTAGTCCACTGACAAATTCTTAGCAAGAAAAAAGAGTCAGGAGGAGGTTAATGGTTTTGCTAAAGCTGTCTTGATGAATCCATGACTGTCAAACAAAACCGTCTCCCAGTGAGTGTTAGCTAACATGATGAAGACTTTTACATTGGTTAGAAAAGTCTCTTAATGTTACTTAGATTAGTAAAACATAGAGTAATGGCATTAATAGAACTGACAATCATGATAAAGCTGTTATCTGAAAACAAAGATGGCAGGTACATTCACAGTATATTCTACATTAGATCTTCCCACCATTAAAAAAATTCTATGTTCTGAGAGGTGCTCCAAAGAGGCAGACATAGTCATAATTAAAATGTAACTACATCTTAAAGAGGAAATATTTATCATTTTAATGATCTGACAATATAGACTATTGACACCAACATGGATCATTTGTGGAAAAATGGGTGAATTGCTTAAATCAGAGAAAGTATGTTCTTTTTACCTTCTTTAAAGAAAGTATCCCTTCTCTGGTCTCCTTGTCAGTGGAGATGGAGAATATCCCAATACCATCACCGTTAATGATAGAGTATGTCATGTCAGCATTTGAACCAGTGTCTGCATCATTTGCTTTGATTTTCCCAACAGCTGAACCAACTTGAGCTGACTCAGGAACATACAGTTGATAGTGCTCTGAAAAATATTTCATATTAAAATCATTTGATGGTAATATCATTCACAAAAAAAGTTTTACAAGAAAAAGACATGAAAATGTTTAGACCACACACTCAAACACTGTATTAAGTACAAAATTGTTTAGTACTGAAATGCTAGGTTTACATAAACTTTAAAATATATAAAAATAATTTGTAGATATCTTAATATAAAATATTTTATTAGCTCTACATCCCTAGGCAACAGAAAAAAAGGTAAGGGAGATCAAATTTGTATTCTTATGTTGAGCAAAAACTAAATTAGTCAAGTATTTCTTGCATTTCTCCTTCCATACAGCATGTGAAATTGCATCTCTCCTTCCATACAGCATGTGAAGTTAAAATATAAGAGTTTGAAAACCTGAAATTCAAAACTTGAAATTCAAAGTGAAAACAAAGAAAAGAATATAGCATACCTATAAATATGATTATTATTCTGATCAATAAACTTAAGTTTAGTGAAATGTATAAGCCATGACAAAGAGAGATAGTAAATTTGTTTATGCATTTAATTGCCATGTATTCCAGGTCAGCTTCTGGAAAGAATTTGAAGTGGTTTTATAATAAAGTCATAAATAAAATAAAATTAGTAAAATTAGTAAAAATAATGACTAAGTTAAAGAATGAGAAAAATAAATATAACTACATAGGATGATGTAATATTTGTGATTGAACTAATTTTTATACTATATATATTAAAACACTATTGATTATATATATCTCATGATCTGATTTGCAAAAATATATTTTTCAGTATGTCCTGATATTAAATGTTTACACTGAACAATTTAAAAATTTTCAAAGTTTGTCCTGATACTAAATTTCTTCAGAGAGAGCTCATAGAACTTTCCTTATAGAAACTTATGAAATAGATATTAAGAAGCATGAATCGCCATGTCGTTACCAACTGTTTTATTGACAAATTAGAAACATATCTATTAAAACAACTTATTTGTTATAGCAAATTTCAAATAACAATGTAAATAAGAGGAACTTTGAATTAAAATATAATTGTATAAGAGTTTCAACCAAGACTAAATGAATGGTGATTTAACATTCTGCATGGATATAATTAAACTATACAGGTAAGTGAATATGGAGCCTGTATGAAAATAATTTCCCTAAGCCAATATTTTGTTAGTTATGGTATGATAATATCTTTTTAAGTTAATATATCTGGTAAATGTATGGAGTACTCTAATTTATTTCTAAAGATACAATTGTATGTTTTAAAGTGCTATATGTGGATACCATGGATTGATTTATGTATTTGTGTTTATTCATTATTCAACAGAGATTCTTCACAGTTTTCCTCTATAAACATTTGAGATGCTACCTGACATTATTTTTTTAGTTCAACAATCCTCACCAACTTAACATTTCCTGTATATACCAGCCTCTTCTGTGAAACACATATCCCCTAACGTTAATCATGTGTTTTTATCAGGATTTGTCATATTGCTAAACACTCTACCCGTCTTGATCTATTTAATTGACCTGTGAAGAGCATAAGGCCCCAATTATTACAGGACCCCCCTTTCTGCTTGCAGTTGATTTGTGAAAGGGTAGGCAGTTGACTCACAATGAACCAAAGAGGGGACATCCCCCAAAATGTTGGTACTGGAACTAGGAAAGAACTTTAGTCTCTCTTCGGTGGCAAAGCTAGGAAATGTTGGAAGGGGTTTCTGACGATAGTCATGTTTCCAAAATTCATGTTGAAGTACCTAATCTCAGGGCACAAATTCAGTATCAGAAAGAAGCCATAATTCTCAGAATCTTTTTAAATATCATAATGATCCTAGGCAGTTACATATGAAATAGGACACTGTTCTGTTAAAAAAAAAAAAAAAGAGAGAGAGAGAGAGAGAGAAAAGAAATTAGAACATATCTCCTATTTCCCGCCGTTGAGGTAGAAAGGCTAGGTTGTCAAGTTCCTGGTTGCTAAGGTCTCTAAGTTGCAGCTTAACTTTCCACAACTCTATAAGCCTCCCAAAGGACTCTCAGCTAGTTAAAACTGGGGTGATACACTTGCAAACAAAAGAAGTCTTAGTTCACAGAAATAAATAAGCAAATCACAGAATTATTATGGTGGTAGTGTTACGAAGCAGGTTGTTTTTACAAAGACAGTTGCAAAAAACTGTATAAGTTGGTCATAAAAGATTCATGTCCCAGAAAACATTTAAGTCACATCTTAAAAGAAGGAGCATATCCCTGGAAGATAATCATGTTCAGGAAAAGAGCTGATACTTGTTGATACATTCTAAGAATTGCAAGTACAGTAACTCTTCCCCAATCACTATGCCCCATTAGACAAATTAGAATATATTAAGATTAATATTTCAGCATTTATACACTTTCCATATAGTTGAGAATTTGTGAATTGTAAAATGTATTCAAAATGTTTCCTAATAACTAGAAAATAGCTGATAGATGAGATTTATTTATAAATCAAAAGAGGTTTTGGATATTTTTTAGAATTTCTAAGGACAGAATAAATAGTCAGGTTCCTATAAAATGCTATAAATTCCAGAAGAATAAATATGGTGAGGCTCTTTAAGAAAATATATACTGAATATATATATACCAAAATTAAAAAAAAATAGGCATAGAAGAATGGTACCACAACATAATAAAGGCTATAACAATAAGCTCATAGCTTAACAACATAGTCAATGATGAAAAATGGAAAAACTTCCTTCTCAGATCTGGTTAAAAGCAAGAATGTCCAATATTTCCACTTCTATCCAACACAGTACTTGAAGTTTTAGCCAGAGAAATTAGAAAGAAAAAAAAATAATAAGAGGAATCCAATTAGAGAGGAAGAAGTAATATTATTTCTGTTAGCAGATGACAAGATCTTATAGGTAGAAAACCTAAAGACTAAAAATATATATATATATATATTAGAATAAACAAATTCAGTAAAGTTGCAGGATACAAAATCAAAACACAAAAATCAGCTGTGTCTCTGTACACTAACAACAAACTATCCAAAAAGGAAATTCAGAAAACAGTCCAATTTGCAATAGCATTAAAAAAGAATAACACACTTAAAAAGAAATTTAACCAATGAAGTGAAATGACTGTGTACTAGAAAATACAAAACATTGATGAAAGAAATGAAAGGAGATAGGAATAATGGAAAGACATCCTGTGTTTAAGGATTGGAATACTTAATATTATTAAAATGTCTATACTACTTAAAGCAATGCACAGGTAATGCTTTGCCATTCTAATCACAATTCCAGTGGTTTTTTCACAGAAATAGAAAAAGAAACTCAGAATACGGAACTACAAAAGGCAGAGAATTAATGAAGCAATTGAGAAAAAAGAACAAAACTAGAAGCTTAAAATGTCCTGATTTCAAAATATATTACAAGGCTACAGTATTTAAAACAGTATGACATAGCATAAAGATACACATATAACCCAGTGAAACAGAATACAGAGCCCAGAGGTAACCCAAGCATGTAAGGCCAGCCGACCTTTGATAAGAGTACCAAGAGTAAACAGGGGAAAAATAGTTTCTTCATCAAATGGTATTGGGAAAACTAGATACACACATGCAAAAAAAAAAAAAAAAAAGAAAGAAAGAAAAGAAAAGAAAAAAATTGGACCTCTACATTACAGTTTCCACAAAATCAACTCAAAATGAATCAACAACTTAAATATAAGACTTGAAAATGTAAAATTCCTGAAAGAAAACATAGGGAAAATTTCTTGACATTGGTTTGGCAATTATTTCTTCGATATGACATCAAAAACTCAGGCATCAAAAGCAAAAATGGATGGGTGGGGCTACACCAAACTAAAAACTGCACAGTATAGGAGACAATCAATAGAATGAAAAAGCAACCTACAGAATGGGAGGAAATACTTGTAAACCATGTATGTGATAAGGGGTTCATTTCTGAAATATATAAAGAACTTCAAGTCAAAAGCAAAATTAAAAAAAAATAAAAGAATAAGCCAATTACAAAACTGGCAAAGGATTTAAGCAGACATTTCTCCAAAGAAGACATACAGATAGCCAACAATTATATAAAAAGATGTTCAACATCATTATCATAAAAATCAAAACTACATTTAGAGATCACTTCACACCTGGTAGAATGACTATTATCAAAACACAAAAGACAGAAAGTGTTGGTAGCATTACGGAGAAATTGGAACCCTTGTACACTGTAGGTGGGAAGGTAAAATGGTGCAGCAGCTGTGGAAAACAGTATGGAGGTTCCTCCAAAATTAAAAACTAGAACTACTCTATGATCTAGAAATTCTACTTCTGGGTACATATCCTAAAGAACTGAAATTAGAATCTCAAATAAATGTCTATATTACCACGTTCACTGTAGTATTACTCACAATGGCCGAGATATGGGAACAACTCAAGTCTCCATCAATAGATGAATCAATAAAGAGAATGAATAAAGGACCTCTCTAATAAGATAAGAAATACCAGCAATTTGGAAAATAAAACCTCTGAGTGCGTGTGTGGGTGTGTGTATGTGTGTGTGTAAAAGGTGATATTCTAGTGAGAGAACTATAGGATTAATAGAAGAAGAAATTAGAAATATATATGTATCATATATATAAGATTAATAGAAGAGGAAATTAAAAATCTATACCATATAATATTATATTATATTATATATTATATATCATATGCTTTATAATATGTAAGAATATTATATAATAAATATATTATATATGTATATATAATTGCATACAATATATAATAAATACATATGTAAGTATATTAGATAATATATAATAATATATGTAACTATATAACATATATATATTATGATAAATGGAGATTGAGTCAATGACCTCTGATGTCTCTGATAAAAAGATCACAAAGAATATCAAAAATAGACTTGCTAGGAATTTAATTTCGAAGAAACAAGATCTTTGGGACCGGAGTCCTTCTAAGGAGCCTAGTATATGATTGATGCTTAAGTGTTTTATTAATAGTTATGTTTAGCATAAACACAAGATTCACATGCACCTTTGCAACTTTAATCCATTAAATACTTTTATGTGTCACATTGTTAATATAGTTTGATTAACCATGGGAGGAAATATATTGAATTATCCTAAAATAAGAAAAGATATCAGACAAACCTTACTCTAAATACTAATTCTAACAAAAATGCAAATACCACTCATAAAGACATATAACATATAGTATTACCTTTAAGAATTCTGAAAGCTGAGAGCCAAACGTCCATGAATAGATATTATCATCTTTGAATAATAATAATTACATCTGAACCTTCATTTACCTGTTATTTATGAGAATTGTCATTCTTTATAGACTTGAAGAACCTTTGGGAGAAACTTTAAAGAATATGATTCAAAATGTAAATCTTTGACTAACAGCCTGAAGCTTTGCCATTTCTATCCATGATATGGCTCAATTGCCTAGAAGGAATAGTTTACTACTTAGGAAAAACATGCACTTTTATCTAAATCAGATTAACAAATGTCATAACTCCTAGAATCTTGGAATACATGGTGAATGATCTTTTGCTTTTCATATTATTTTTACTCTGTAATTACTCCCTCTGGGAAAAAAAAAATGCCCATCTTGGGTAATTTATAGCACAGCCTAATCAGCACTTCTATGGCTGCCAAAATATCCCTCAGAGTACTCTGCTCAAGTTCACAAAAAGGTTATATGCTATGTAACATTATACATTTCCAAGAGGATGAAAAAGGATTAAAAACCTCACTGCACTTTCATACAGGCGTGTAAGCATATACACATATATGCTCACACATAGTGTGGGACTATGTATACAAACACGTGTATGAAGGTGTATCTCCATTCCATTTATGTATTAGTGAGAGACAGGAAGAGAGACAGGGAGACAGAGATTGTGTATTCAAGTCTCAAAAATAAATTATATAAATAGATATGTACAAATTTAAACCAAGAGACTTAACTTTTAATTCTCTCTGTTGCAATTAAGGGGAAAGTTTTTCCCAGCTCCCTCCTTTTTCTTAGAGCATTTGTGAGAGAAACTGTCATATAGATAGGTAGATAGATGATAGATAGAAAGATGATAGATAGATGATTGATAGATGATAAATGATAGATGATAGATAATGATGATAGATATAGATGATAGATGTTAGATAGATATAAATATATATATCACATAGCTACAATGTACTTATACATTTAAAAATTTTATGTCAGATATAATCATAGATCTAGTTGATATAATGAAGGGGTTGATTTAAACAATACCTGTTATAAAAAGGATTATGTATAAAAAAAACCCAAGTCATTCCATATTTGTTTTTAAAATGCAGGAATTGGGGCGCCTGGGTGGCTCAGATGGTTAAGCGTCTGCCTTCGGCTCAGGTCGTGATCCCAGCGTGCCGGGATCGAGTCCCGCATCGGGCTCCCTGCTCCTTGGGACCCTGCTTCTCCCTCTGCCTCTCTCTCTCTCTCTGTCTCTCATGAATAAATAAGTAAAATCTTTAAAAAAAAATAAAATAAAATGCAGGAATTTATTTTTCAAATTTTTTAGTGAATAAAGCAGTCATTGTACTGCTTTAGATGTAGCTCTGCTTTCTTAAAATATAATTACATCTAATAATTGTGTAGCCCCAGTACACTCATAGTAAATACCTTGATTTTATTTACACAAGCTACAAAGAACAGCCTTAATTGTTGTTTTAACAGTCATCACGTAAGAAGGATATTCTTTCCATCTGAATTGTGTAGCAGTAAAGAGTTTCTGGAAAAAAAAAAAAAATCCTTCCTGGTAAAACAAACTTTTGTTTTGTTGAGGATTGAAGTAGTTAATGACTTGATATAAAATTGCGTGATACATGGGCGCCTGGGTTGCTCAGTTGGTTAAGCGACTGCCTTCGGCTCAGGTCATGATCCTGGAGTCCTGGGATCGAGTCCCCGCATCGGGCTCCTTGCTCAGCAGGGAGTCTGCTTCTCCCTCTGACCCTCCTCCCTCTCATGCTCTCTGTCTCTCATTCTCTCTCGCAAATAAATAAATAAAATCTTTAAAAAAAAAAAAAACTCCATCCAGAACTATAGACATCTTGGTGATATTTGATATAAAGACCAAATTATTATTAAAGTTAGGAGTGAAAGAAAAAAGCTGGCCTAATAGCATGAGTCAATGACCGATTGCAGTTTTCTCTTCTGCTGAACTATATCCGCATCTTCTCAAAGTTTATAATCGTGCGAATGTGGATACAGTGGTTGGTTTGGGGGACGTTTTTGTATCACGCAATTTTTTTTTTAAAGATTTTATTTATTTATTTGAGAGAGAGAGAATAAGAGACAGAGAGCACGAGAGGGAAGGGGATCAGAGGGAGAAGCAGACCCCCCGCTGAGCGGCGACCCCCGATGCGGGACTCGATCCCGGGACTCCAGGATCATGACCTGAGCCGAAGGCAGTCGCTTAACCAACTGAGCCACCCAGGCGCCCTATTTATTTATTTGAGAGAGAGAATGAGATAGAGAGAGCATGAGAGGGGGAGGGTCAGAGGGAGAAGCAGACTCCCTGCCGAGCAGGGAGCCCGATGCGGGACTCGATCCCGGGACTCCAGGATCATGACCTGAGCCGAAGGCAGTGGCTTAACCAACTGAGCCACCCAGGCGCCCCTATTTAAAGCATTTTGCCTATATATTTAGTATGTCTTGATTTGTTTATGTTTTCAAAAATCTATCAGTATATCTAACATTGTTATATTAGCACTCTCTGTTTTTTTTTTTTTAAAGATTTTATTTATTTATTTGAGAGAGAGAATGAGATAGAGAGAGAGAGAGAGCATGAGACGGGGGAGGGTCAGAGGGAGAAGCAGACTCCCCGCCGAGCAGGGAGCCAGATGCGGGACTCCAGGATCATGACCTGAGCCGAAGGCAGTCGCTTAACCGACTGAGCCACCCAGGCGCCCTGGATGGAGTTTTAATATTAAAACATGTTGAGATATTTTAATCTGAGTCCTGAATCTTTCTCAGTCATAAAAGTTTTCTTTCCCCAAAACATTTTTTTTTTGTCAGTTTTGAAGTGATATTTACCTTTCATAGTTTCCCTCCCTGTCCTCTTCCCTATGTCCCTCTCCTTGTTTACTGTATAGAGATCTTTCTTTTTCCCTACTTTCATTATTTTTATAGCAGTTTTTAATATTATTGGTTCTTTTCATATTTATTGCTTCCAAGACTGATCTTAATTAAGCATTTTCAGTTTTATAGCACTCCTAATTTATTTCTCATATCTCCTTTTACACATTATCAGGGAGTCTATTTTTGTTTTTAATTATTTCAACAAAAATATATTTACATCAGAACTTCAAGTGCTCTTTTCCTAGTGTATTGAAGTTATTTCTCTTTCTGCTCTATTAAAAATGGTAACTAGTTCTAAAAAGAAAGTTGGATGTTTATAGTTGGTTTATCCTCAGATTTCTGTAAAGATGATCTTTTCTTTTATTGCAATAATTTCATATGTTGCTAACTTTTCTGATTTTGATACAAAATCTCATAAATTATATGTATAATTATTATAATTATGTTTAAAAATTTTGATTTATTTATTTGAGAGAAACCATGCAGGTGGAGTGGTGGGGAGGGAGGCAGAGGCAAAGAATCTCAAGCAGACTCTAAAGCTGAGCACAGAGCCCAAAGAGGGGCTCGACTGCAAGACCCTGAGATCACGACCTGGCCTGAAACCGAGAGTTCAACGTTTCACCCACTGAGCCACCCAGGCACCCCTTAACTATTATGTTTTTTTAAAATACCAGGTAACTTGTCATTTCCCAAGGTTTATATCTTTTGTTTAAAAAAATGTTTATGTAGTAATATCGATCATTTTATGTGTAATGTATTTCTTTTTTGAATCTTTCCCTCTTCTGATGCCAAGAAATAATCTTGTATTTTCTTTTAAAGCATAAACAGCACATAAGTCTTTAATCAATTTATAAATGTCAATTTATCTACTTTCACACTGATGGTCAATGGTACCACTGCCTTCCATTTTCTTTCTTTTTTTTTTTTAAAGATTTTATTTATTTATTTGACAGAGAAAGACACAGCGAGAGAGGGAACATAAGCAGGGGGAGTGGGAGAGGGAGAAGAGCCCAATGCAGGGCTCGATCCCAGGACCCTGGGATCATGATCTGAGCCAAAGGCAGACGCTTAACGACTGAGCCACCCAGGTGCCCCTGCCTTCCATTTTCTAATTTTTGTGGAAATATACCAGGCCCCAGGGTACACATGTGTGTGCTTCCTAAGTGCTCTGTGAAATCCACTGTATCTATTTGTCAAACCAAATGGATGTTGATATCTGCTTTTTCTCCCCCATTCTGATTTTTTTCTTTAAAAGTTCTTTGTTATTTATGAATTTGTACTCACCCATATGAAATTTGGGGTCAGCCTAGGTTTGTCAACTTGTTCAGTAAATGTCACTTACCTCATGCTGGCATAATTTCAGGTTCTGGGAATACAGTAAACAAAACAGACAGAAGTCCTCATCCTTACCAAGTGTACATTCTTACAAGGGAGAGAGAAAATGAGCAAGACACATGATAAAAAATATATACTAGATGATACAGTGATAATTCTAAAAATACAGATGTAGCATGTTTATTAGCTGTTTATATGTTGATTTGATTAATCACCAAAATATCTCAGTAGTTTACAACAGCAAATATTTAATTCTAGCTCGCATTATATGAAAACTATGAACAGATAAAGAGAAAAAATCTTTGTTTACAAAGTTGCCCAGAAAAACAAGTCTCTAGGTTTTGTTTTTATCATGTCTTTGATGATCCAAAATCCTATTTAGGCATGTACTTTAAAATTTTTCTAAGGTTTTTAACAGACTTTCTCAAGATTTGAATTGTAAATGAAGTCTCTTTGACTAATTAGGCTTGTTTATTTGGTATATTATGTTCTGGTATAAGGTCATCACTTGATATTCTGATTATTGAAGTGTTATATAACTGAATTTTCTTGTCAAATGCATTATAATGAACTCTCATGTCAAACTTTTAACCATGTCCATTTTTAAGTCTTTTGTCATTTATAGTTACTGTTCTGATGCTCTTGTGAAATGTGTCATCTTCAAGGAGATTCATGAACAGGATTTTTTTTTTTTTAAGATTTATTTATTTTTTTATTTTAGAGAGAAAGTGTACAAACAGGGAGAGGGACAGGGGAGAGAATCTCAAGCAAAATCCTTGCTAAGCATGCGGGGTTTGATCTGAAGACCCTGATATCATGACCTGAGCCAAAATCAAGAGTCAGAATCTTAACCGAATGAGCCATCCAGGCACCCCAGATTCACAAAAAGGACTTTTACAAATACAGGTACTTGATATCTTTAAAATCCTACAACTAAACTGGGTAAGAATTGCCAGAACCTGCATTCAAACTGAATAAAATTGGTTACATGGGACTAAATGAATTGAGGAAGATGATTAGAGTTTTTATGACTCTTATTGGTTCTCTAATGTTTGCTCTTCCAAATTAAGGAAATTTTCTCCTAAAATATCTATGTCTTATGAGAAATATGGTAAAGTATTCATTTGTGAACAAATTAAAGCATTTAACTTTTCTCTCTACCCGAACCCTCTGATATTCAAGGTCTCAGGGATATTTTTTCTTTCATGGCAGTCAAAGTCATTTACATATGTTCAATAAGAATCTCTTCTCCTTGTAACAGGATACCAATTGGAAACTTTGGTGGTTTTACCAAGGATTTGACTGGGATGCCGTATTTGAGGGAGACATTCATAGACTCAGATATGACCAGATAGCTTTAAGGAACTAAGGTTGACTTTATGGAGCCATAAAGCCCCTTGGAAATGTTGGCCTGACAGCTTGCTTACAGAGTTCCCAGCAGCCTTGCCAATTGAGTAAAGAATGTCACTTTTTGGCAGGTGCAGGAACCTTGAGAAGAGGAATTCACCCAAATCTACAGGTATTGCAGGCATGTCTGATGGTAAGTATTTGGCTTGAATCTGGCCTAGAGAGCCTACTAAAAGTTCAATAAAGAATCCTTGATGAAGTCCCAAAAGTTCATTTTTGCTTTTGTTTCCCTTGCCTTTGGAGACATGTCTTAAAAGAAGTTGCTTGGCCGATGTTGAAGAGGTTACTGCCTATGTTCTCCTCTAGGATTTTGATGGATTCCTGTCTCACATTAAGGTTTTTCATACATTTTGAATTTATCTTTGTGTATGATGAAAGGGAATGGTCCAGTTTAATTCTTCTATATGTAGCTATCCAATTTTCCTAGCACTACTTATTGAAGAGACCGTCTTTATTCCATCAGATATTTTTTCCTGATTTGTCAAAGATTAGTTGACCATAGAGTTGAGGGCTTCTGCACAGCAAAGGAAATAGTCAACAAAACTATGAGGCAACCCATGGAATGGGAGAAGATATTTGCAAATGGCATTACAGATAAAGGACTAATATCCAAGATCTATAAAGAACTTCTCAAACTCACACTCAAAAAATAAATAACCCAGTCAAAAAATGGGCAGAAGACATGAACAGACACTTCTCCAAAGAAGACATACAAATGGCTGACAGACACATGAAAAAATGCTCAACATCACTAACTATCAGGGAAATACGAATCAAAACCACAATGAGATACCACCTTACATCAGTTAGAATGGCAAAAATTAACAAAACGGGAAACAACAAATGCTAGTGAGGATGTGGAGAAAGGGAAACCCTCTTACACTGTTGGTAGGAATGCAAGCTGGTATAGCCACTATGAAAATAGTATGGAGGTTCTTCAAGTTATTAAAAATAGAGCTACCCTGTGACCCAGCAATTGCACTACTAGGTATTTACCCCAAAGATAGAGATGTAGTGAAAAAAAGGGACACATGCACCCCAATGTTCATAGCAGCAATGTCCACAATAGTCAAATTGTGGAAGGAGTTGAGATGCCCTTCAACAGATGAATGGATAAAGAAGATGTGGTACATATATACCATGGAATATTACTCAGCCATCAGAAGGGATGAATACCCACCATTTGCACTGATGTGGATAGAACTGGAGGAGATTATGCTAAGTGAAGTAAGTCAAGCAGAGAAAGACAATTATCATATGGTTTCCCTCATATGTGGAATATAAACAATAATAGCAAGGAGGACCAGAGGGGAAGGAAGGGAAATCTGAAGGGGGAGAAATCAGAGAGAGAGACGAACCCTGAGAGAGACTATGGACCCTGGGAAACAAACTAAGTGTTTCAGAGGGGAGGGGGGTGGGGGGATGGAGTAACAGGGTGATGGATATTAAGGAGGGCACGTGTTGCGATGAACACTGGGTGTTATATGCAACTAATGAGTCACTGAACACTACATCAAAAACTAATGATGTACTATACAGTGGCTAACTGAACATAATAATAATAATAAAAAAGAGAATCCTTATAAAAAGTTCCAACAAAGCAGATTTTAAAAGAGCTATATGGCCAATCATCATTCTTGCTGAGCTTATGTAAATAATTAGGCCTTTGTTAAAATTGGACTTGTTTTATAAAGAATTATTCTTGATTTAGCTATCTCTGGAAGTGAGGGTATTTATATAGAGAAAAATCATGTCTGAATAACACACCTTTGTGAATCTTAAATTCTAGTTTTGATTCTTTGAATGTTGTTTGTGTAAGCTAGATAACTTGAGGTAAACTTCAGAGAAATTGCCACAACATCTCATGTATAGACAATCTTCGGGCTTATTATTCTGTGGAGATAATAACAGAACCCATGGACATATGATTACTTGAATGGCTGGAAAATGGGATGGATTCCCCAACAATTGTATAACTCAGCTATCACCTTGACCAATTTTGTATAGCTGGGATGACAAAATTGCTCCTTAAAAGCTGCAGTATATCTCGCTTCACGGGGTTAACTATGGACTTGTGAAAATAATGGATAACCCCACTTTCCTCATGATTGGATTGGATGTTGCACTTGGGGATGCCTATATCCCCAGACACATCTTCTCCTACTTGCCAGTGATTCCTCATAATTAAGATATTGTTAAGGTGAGACATCCAATAAAGACAGCTTCTTGATGGTTTTATCCCCTAGCTATTTTTTGTCCCAGGAGCCACCTCTATTAATGTAAAATTGCAAATAGAGGCTTTAGCCAAGCATACAGTGGCCATCTTTAACTAAGCTTGACATGCAAAAATTCAAAAAAGTGGCGCTCTAAAACTCAGTGGTGCCTTGATATCCTGACTGCAGCTCAAGGAGGAAACTATGCTTTTTTAAAACAGAGTGTTTGTATATACTCCAGATACCACAAAAATGTGACAGGGTTACTAAAAGACATGAATACCCAAATTGGCACATTAAACCATCCCTCTCTTTCCTTTAGTGATTAAACTCCTGAACTGGAGGAGGGTGTTTGTCAACTATCAAGACTCTTATTTGGGCTTCTTTTTCTTTTTTCTTTCTTTCTTTTTTTTTTTTTTTTTAAGATTTTATTTATTTGTCTGAGAGAGAGGGAGAGCAAGCACGAGAGAGAGCAAGCATGAGAGAGAATGAGCACCAGAGGAGGGGAGAGGGAGAAGCAGGCTCCCCACTGAGCAGGGAGCCCAATATGGGGCTTGATCCCCAGACCCCAGACCCTGGGATCATGATCTGAGCTGAAGGCAGAAGCTTAACTGACTGAGCCACCCAGGTGCCCCTCTTTTTGTTATTCTAATTATATTTTGCTGTTTTCTCCCATGTCTCTCTACCTGGTGCTGAGAGTCCTTCAATGCCATCCATGACTTCAAGCTGACAGATGATCCTTTCTACATAGGGAGATCCATACGTGTGGTCTACCTTGGATTTAGCTGCCTCTGCCTTTCATAACTTCTGTATGTAAGTCCCCAACTGACCAATATTAACCCATAAATAGGGACATCACTACACCCCTCATTCAGCAGGAATGTGTTACAGAAGATAAGACCTTCCACCCTCAGCAACCTTAAAGATTTAAGGGTCAAAATTGTTCAGGCGGGGAATGATATGGAGAACAAAGGCAAAAAAGAAATGTAGAAACAAAAAATAAATCTCCTTACAAACACTGTAGCCCATTGACAGATACAGATAAGGCAGGCAGTGACCTTCCTCAAGGAACTCAACTGCCCTCATGTTACTATTTTGCTAGAGGCAAAAAGCAACCTTTGCTTGACATTAGCCTGACCTCCAGGTTCCTGTAAGTCTTCCTTAACATATCAAAATCCCTTTGGAAATTTCTTTATTTCTACCCCCCCCAAGATATATGTTAGCAATCATTTTCCAAACATATGGCCCACTGATGTACATCTGAATGTCTCATGACTAATGTTTTACTAGATAGTAGTAAATGACCTTATCTTAACAGAGCTAGCCCTTCAAGGTCCTGGAAGCCTTGCTTCTAAATTCCTGACAGACTTAAGCCCTAACCCAAATAACAAAAAAGTACATAATCAGTCACTCCTCACAATCCCAGTGTAGCTCTTTCTGCCCAAGGGTCCTGTCCAGGTGATTTAATAAAAAACACCTTTTTTTGTTGTTGTTGTTCACACACACACACACACACACACACAAAAGACAGAAGAAAACTATAATTAACTATCACTCTGCAGGGATAGGCTTAATTTCAAGTGAATTTTCATTCCAGAATATGACCTGAAAAAGCAACCACTGGAAGGAGGCAAGATCATGAACATAAAATGAAACCACTGAAGTGCAGTTAAAGCTTCTCCTCAAACATGGCATATTCTCTTGACCAAAGTCATTGGCAAAGCAGAGTTAAAGTAGGGACATACTTGCCACCTATAGGAAAACATGATGAAAGAGGGAAAAGAACTAACAATTATGAACAAACAATACGATCTGTCCATAGCCCATCCTCTAGTCACAAATAGATAATCTGAGTGCCTCTTATAGATGAAATCCATTTATCTGCTTCCTGATACCCCCCAAATCTCTTTAAACTATGGAACGGGTTTGAATTTCAAAATCATGTGATACAGTCATATCAGAGTTTGATCCAGAGACCCCTGAATTAGAAGGACAAATTATTTGCCCACCACAAATTCAACATATAACCAGGGATAAATAAGGACAGAATAATAAAAATAAAGGCCCTATTTGAAAGGAAAAGAATGTTAATGGCTCGTGGTAATTCAGTAAATTTTCTGTGCAATCATTACAAGGATTTCTGTCCCTAAGGCTCTGAGGCTAACTTATTTGGTAAATCCTTTAAATTTGCATTTTCAGCCCTAAAAGTCATGAAATTTCTGGTTTCTTCCTCCTCCCTTTCATATCTATTAGAAAAGAGACTGGTATTTTTTTTTTTTTTCCTGTACTCATCTTTTTCTTGTAGTATCTTATCAAATGCAGCTTATAGCAATCAACTCACAAACAGACATTCTTTCCTAAAACCTCTTCTCTTAAAGCCATGAGGGTCATTAGCTACATTTTCTACCTTCCAAATTATCCCACAAAAATGTTTACCAAAGCAGAATACAGTCATTTTCTAGCATCCTATAAGCTTTACTTCATACTATTTTCTTCTTCAAACACAATTCCACGTAATTTGTTGTTTTGGTCATGGTGGTGGTGGTGACAAAAACTTGCTTCTAGAGAGATATAATATAGAATGCATAATAATTTTGTTTATTAGACAATTTCTGCTGCATTAACAAATTCCATCTCAATAATTTATAATCACAAACATTATTTCTTCTCACATTATATAAGAACTCTGGCTTGGTGAAGCTCTGCTGGGCTCTGGTATGCTCATCTCCATTAAGCACAAGTGTTTTCTCATTAGACTGAAGGACTAGCTTTTTTTAAAATTATGTTCTTATCAGAGTGGAGGCCAAGAACAAGAGAAATTGAGCCAAAGCATGCAAGCTCACTAAGGTTTCTGCTCAGATGTGATTCAAACCATGACATTTCACATGCCATTGACCAAAGCAAATTAACTAGCTAATCCTAAATTCAATGGGAAATTATCTTCTATTTATAGGAAAGTATGTCAAAGGCAGAGAGAGAATGGATAATTGTAAACAAATAATTGAATATACCAGGACAGGTAAGAGAAATATCAAGACGAGAAGTCAGTAAAATTCTATTCCAAACAGAATTTTCTAGGGAAAGACAAATGAGAATGAATGTTGTGAATAACTGCAATACAAAACATACATCTTAAGCAGTTTTCCAATGAGGCTCTTTGAACAGTGAACTCATTCTTTTTGTTTTAACATATATTTTTATTACATCCTCATTTTAATAGGTTATTTTTATTATATCCTCAATTTAATAGGTTAAAGATTTCTGGAGTAAAAGTTATTTTTCATCTTCTCATTAAATTTGAGGCCAAGTTTCTATTGTCATCTGTACTCCATTATTGTCAATGAGAAGCCCATGGAGTGTCAAATTTCTTTCTCTTTGTTTTTCATATTCTAAACTTTACCATACACATCTAGGTGATAATATTTTTCCAGCACATTTGAGATTTCTTATGATTATTTGTCTAAGGTTTAACCTCTATACTTATTCTTTTTTTTTTTTTTAAGATTTTATTTATTTATTTGACAGAGAGACACAGCGAGAGAGGGAACACGAGCAGGGGGAGTGGGAGAGGGAGAAGCAGGCTTCCCGCAGAGCAGGGAGCCCGATGGAGGGCTCGATCCCAGGACCCTGGGATCATGACCTGAGCCGAAGGCAGACGCTCAACGACTGAGCCACCCAGGCACCCCTCTATACTTATTCTTGAAAACTCTTAGTCTAGTTTATGGCTTGTTTGTTCATTTTTAAGATTTTATTTATTTATTTGTCAGAGAGAGAGAGGCAGGCAGAGGGAGAACAGGCACCCCGCTGAGCAAGGAGCCCGATATGAGACTCCAGATCCCAGGATCCTGGGATCACGACCTGAGCCAAAGGCAGACGCTTAACTGACTGAGCCACCCTAGTGTCCCTGTTTGTTTGTTTCTTAAATACTGCCTCATAATTCTCTTTGCTGTCTTCATCCGAAACTCCTAGTATTATACATTGGAACTTTGTTTTCCTTTACTATATATTTTAATTGTTTTTGTTTATCTTTGGTCTTTTTGATGCATTCTGGCTAGTTTCCTCAGACTTATCTTCCAATTTACCTACTCTGCATTCAGTTGTATCTAATCTCCTATTCCCCCAGTTTGTTTGAGATCTTAATGTCAATTCTTAACGTCAGTGTCTATGTTGTGGCTTCTGTTTACTGGGAGGTGAAGTTTTCCATTTTCCATTTCAGAGCAAGCCCTGGTTTCATGCCAGACACCTAACTCTAGTAACATCCCCAATGAATTCTTGTAATTGTACACTTTCTCCCTTTCTAGGGCTAACAAGCTAAGATACCAGGTTCTGGAACCTACATTCTGCCTTATGCTCCCTCTGGACTTCCACATCAGCTTGCCAATTTGCCACTTGTGCAAGTGCATTACAATCACACGGAAATATAAAGTCTATTGGGGGAAAACTTATAATTATATCAGTAGCAGAATACATATAATTCCCTAAACTCTCATTATTCTAGAGTATGACACTTAGGATGCACAGAACTCTACAACAGAGTTCCAGTAGAAAGGAATCCTGACTCCCATAATGTTCTCTATATTTTCAGCCTCAGGGAGACAGGGAGCACAGAGAGTACCTATACAAACATGCAACAGCGAAAGCTCACCAGCTGAAGATGTGACTCTGTTAAAAAGGAGACTCTGAAGTTTGGTAGCTGTTGCCAGTTTACATTCTAGTGCTAAGTCTTATGTACTGAGACAACCATTTTCTAAAATACAGAAATCAGTGCTCAGGTCCACCACAATGTGTCTCCTCATCTTCTAAACTTAAGCTCATTTTTCTCATTAGAAGGCATTTTTGTCAAAGCAAAACGTTCATAATTTCTACACCTAACTTTCTTTTCTTATAATTAGATAACTTTCATGGAAAAAATTAGACAGTGGAGAGAATTTTTTCACTAAATGAAATGTCTGTTATATCAATTGTCTACAAAAGGATCTATAACATTTTGATGCCTGGAATTATTTCAAGGTAGTGTTTTCTCTTATCTGGAAAAGTTAAATATATTGACATAATTATCATTTAAATGCCTGGATGTAAAGTTGGGACTTGCTGAGATATGAGGTGATGCAATATGTATTACAGACATTTAGGTACCAAGTTACCTGTAGTATATCGATAAAGGTTTTTGTTTTTTCTTTTCTTTTTTTCTCTCTTAGCTTCAGTGTACATGAGAAATTTCTAGTTGTATTTTACCTCATTAGCAAGTTTCAAACACATTTTTAAATAGTGCTGTAATTATCCATTTTGGTTTTAAGACTATGTAATTTTATGTGGCAGAGAGATAGAAATATCATCATTTCATATTTCTGTTTCTGAATGAGCTATAATTTCATATGCCATATGTGATCCTTTCACATAATTTCTTAGACTGTATCATGAAATGCTAATGATTAGATGAAGTACATTTAAGAAAGGAAGACTTCGTGAGAATGATAAAAGGGCATTTGGTTTATTGAAGCTTGCCCCTGGTAATATACTGCCCCACCCCCCAGGATAATATTGATTCTAATTGCTTTTTAAAAGACCTTGTCTCTTTGCTTCAGTAATTTTGCCAGATCAGTAAATAAGTCATTCCCTAAAATTAACCCTGGGTCCCAGCCTATAAAAGCTGTAATCAATTTGATAATTATATTTATTTTGACTAATTAATATTTTTCTTACCTTAATAGTATTTACCTGGGAAAGTGACTACTTATATAAGATAAATGTTTATTTATAGATGATTCTGGGGGAAGGCTGATTGACATGTAAGTGGTTAGGCTGTGATATCTGACTTATCCAGGATGTCGACATTATATATAAGATTAACCAGGAAGTTTCTAAATCTCTACTTTAAATTGCTTTACCCAGCAGATGCAGTTTACCTTGGAAATGCGACTCTCAAATTTAAAAAGACACACAAGGAATCTGGGATTTTCCTGCATCTAAAAAACTCTTATTAAATACTGATCATTAATCATTATGCTAAGCCCTGGCTGCAATGTTTTTACTATATGAATAAAGTATGACAAATACTACAGCCAATTGAATGCACATTACAATGTCACACATTAAAAGGACAATTGTCCTATATTAGAATTCCACTGTACTATGGAATGGTACCTTTAAAATTGCTTAACCTAAAAAAAAATTTTAAAAATAAAAAAATAAAATTGCTTACCCTAACACATTTGCTGTTACCATATGTCAACATGCATTACTACAAAGCTGATTATCCTTTAAGAAATTTTTTTCAAAGTTCTAGTAAAGGGGGCCACTTTTTTTTAGCATTCTCTCACTTTTATTCATAAACATGACATAAAAATCCAAGAAACTGTAAACTTATAAATTCTAATTTCAGATCATTCCTACTTTTTTCAGCATTCTGTGAAGAATTAAAAAAACGATTTGTAAAGACTAATTAGTAACAATCATATAATTTCTAAGAAATATATGCTTATTACCATAAGCATGCATATCTATACAAAATAGGTGAGCAAAAGAAAAGGAATCAATCTTACAACTCTGCCATAGCATACAGCCAAATAGATTAAGAACAAATCATAAAATGATTGACATTTTATAACTGGTAAGTTACTAAATAGACTATCGTAAATTATTTCAAAATACTCAATTTTAAAATTAATAGAATGCCACAGCCTTATTTATTTATAGCTATTACCTTGTATGAAAGAATATGCCCTAAAGGTATCTGTACCCTGTTTAATGGAATAAACATATAATACCTTTTAATTATTCTTATTTTATATACTAAATCTCATAACATTAAATAAACACACTTTGACTCTACAAAGCAGAATGAAAAAATATTTACAATAGACCAATAACTTAGGTTTTACAGTTAATTTGAGAATTCCAGCTTTCTTTTGAATTTATACTTTCAATCTAACCATATTAGATATCAAGTTGACATACTATTCATGTATCATCCATGTTCTTTCCATTGAAACTTCAGTGGGCTGGTCATTCCAATGAAGATGGTGAAGTGATCGTGTCTGGAGTATAGCTACAGAAGCAGCACAGTAACATACAATGACTATTTCAAGTCACTGGAGAGTATTCAGTGTAAAAAGCCTGGATGAGATATGATCCTTTTTTTTTTTTTAAGATTTTATTTATTTATTTGACAGAGAGAGAGAGAACAAGCAGGTGGAGCAGCACGCAGAGGGAGAAGGAGAAGCAGGCTCCTTGCTAAGCAGGGAGCCAGACGCAGGGCTCTTGAGGGCTCGCTCAATCCCAAGTCCTAGGATCATGACCTGAGCCAAAGGCAGACGCTTACCAACTGAGCCACCCAGGTGCCCCAAGATACAATCCTTGAGAAAAAGTAAGAACAATATGTTTTTTTAAAGATTTTATTTGTTTATTTATTTATTTGAGAACGTGAGAGAGAGAGAGAGCATGAGTGGGGATTGGGCTGGTAAAAGCAGGCTCCCGCTGAGTCAGGAGCCAGACTCAGGGCTCGATACCAGGACCCTGGGATCATGACCTGAGCTGAAGGCAGATGCTTAACTGACTGAGCCACCCAGATGCCCCAACAATATGAGTTTTTATATTGACAATGATGCAGGGCATTTTTTAAATATGCAGTGCAAGGGGAAAGAATCCAAGCAACAATTAGTTTGTGGAGAGAGAGGTTGGGGTTCAGCCCTGGCATCGTAGCTCAAATAAGAACAAATGCATAGAAAGAAGAAACATCAGAGAAATAGTCCCCAAAATGTGAAGCAATATTCCTATGATAATTGCAGATACATATACAACATGTGCGTATGTGGAGACTCCAAGAAACCAAGACAAAGCAAAACAGGAAGACAAAAGAGCTAATAGAGATTTCAGAAGCCAGGAGACACTAGGAATCAGAACTGGTAAATGCTTCAATTGATACTAGAGAAAAATTTGTGTTTAGGAATAAGAGCTACATCCCAGGAATAAGGGGAAAATGAAACAAAGCAGTTCTAAGAAAATCTAACTAATTTAGGTAAATGAAATTCCATATATCTACAAGAAAATAACTCTTTGGAGGAAGATGACATAAGCAGGGACTTCTGTAAGTGTTTATACATAATCTTCAATCAATAATTCCAAGGCAGGCTTCTAATTGGAAAATTACCAAAACCAAAAGGGAAAAAAAAAAAACAATAAAAATACCTAGATATGATGTTGATATTAGGATTATTAGAAAAGAGTTTTGAAATGATCATGATTAATGTTTAAGAACATGTGGGAAAAAAGTAGAGAATTTTAGCGGATACCAATAATGTGTATTTAATAAGTCACGTGAAAATTATACAACAAAAATATTTCAATGCTGAAGTGTGTACATAATAGCTTTAATAGACAAGTTATTAGAGGATAAACACAGTGGAAAAGA
This sequence comes from Neomonachus schauinslandi, assembly GCF_002201575.2. Lineage (NCBI taxonomy): Eukaryota > Metazoa > Chordata > Mammalia > Carnivora > Phocidae > Neomonachus > Neomonachus schauinslandi. The sequence continues at coordinate 135,483,254 of NC_058409.1, read as the reverse complement.
TTATTGTACTAAAATGTAGGTCAATAAAAATATGCAAGTTAAGAAGAGAGAGATAAAAATAATAAGTAAACACACACAAAAAAAATAATAGATTTATAGTACACAGCTAAAAGACCTAGCATGCATGCTTTTGCACAACCAGTAGAAGTGATAAAGTAAAATAAAAGAAATATTTGAATAAATGCTGACCAAAACTTTCTAGCACTAACAAAAAATAGCTTAAAAATTCCTTATAACTGAAAAGCAGATTTTTTTTTTTTAAGTAAGTACCTCTTAGGGGCACCATAGTTAAACTCTTGAATATCAAATTCAAATGAAAATATTTAAAATAAGAAAGATCCATTAAAGTAGAATAAACTAATCTACAGTGAAGCAATAATAAGACTGATAACTGATTTTCAACAGACAAGAGGGTGGTCAGCAGACAATTAAGTTGTATAATCTATTACTAAAATAAGAAAAATCCTCCAAATTAGAATTCTACTCCTAGTGGGAATGCCATCTAAAAAAAAGCAAGCAAAATTATAAGTTAAAAAAAAAAAGGAAAGAATTCATTGATAGTAGACCAGTACTAAAAGGAACAGCAGAAAGGGATATTTTAAGAAAATTTAGAATTTCCTTTACAAACACAGCAATACAGGGAAGAAGAAATACCACCAAAAAGGATAAATTATTATTGACTTAAAAATTATCATTTACTATTTAACACAACAAAAATAATGACAATTTTATGTAGGGTTTAATATATAAGATGTCAAAATAGCAAAAAAAAAATCAATGCAATGGGGTTAAACAGTTTTAAAGTTGTTCCATTTATTTCAAATGATAAAATTATAATTTAAGATGAACTAAAATAAATTATAATATCTAGAGCAAATACTAAAGAAAAAGAGAAGTAAAATAAATTGTTACTGAAGGAGAAAATGAAGACAGTGAAGAATATTACTAATTCAAAGAATGTAAAAAAGAAGAAAAAGGGCAAAAATTAAAAAAAAATAGCAAGGTGGTAGACTTGAACAGAAATATATCAGTAATTAATTGTATGTACATTAAATAAAAATAAGCAATAGATACTGTGAAACCAGATTAAAGTAAAACAAAATAATAGCAGAAACTTAGGTTAGTGGCTCATATGAAACTTTTTTTTTTTGCTCATATGAAACTTTTAAAAAATAAAAATAATATACTTTGAAAGTAAAATGATGGAAAACATTATACCATCTAACCATTAATCAAAAATAAAAAAAAGTCTGGTGTGTTATATTACAGATAAAATGGACTTAAAGTTATAGATGATTATTAGAGAGATGTTCCACAATGAAACATTTTCAATCCAAGAGGACTATATCTTGCCTTAAATCTGTGTACATCCAGTAACATGATTTCAAACTATATCTAAAAAAAAAAACCCCAAACCAAAAGAAAATAAAAGGATAAATTGAACAATCCAGTGAAATAGTGGGATATATTAACATATATTTCTCAATAGCCGACAAACAAAATTCCGTATGGATATAGAAAGTTGAATGGCACAATGAATAAACTTGAACTAATTTACATGTGTAGAAAACTAAGTATGAAGCTGTAGAATTTACCTTTTCCTAAAGTACATAAGGACACTATCTCAATGAAATACATACTGACATTTAGAAAAACCTTCAGCAAGTTTCAAAATACATACCTGTAACCAGACTAAAATGATACCATCTCCCACCTGTCACAATGGCTAAAAATAACACCGGCTGGAAAAACCGATATTGGCGAGGATGAAGAGAAAGGGGAAGGCTCTTACACTGTTGGTAGGAATGCAAACTGGTGCAAACACTTTGGAAAACAGTATGGAGGTTCCTCAAAAAGTTAAAAATAGAGCTACCCTATGATCCAGCAATTATACTACTAGGTATTTATACAAAGGATACAAAAATACAGATTTAAAGGGACACATGCACCCCAAATTATGGAACGAGCCCAAATGTCCATCACCGGATGGACTGATGAATGGATAAAGTGGTACACACACACGCACACACATGTGCACACACACACACAATGGAATATTACTCAGCCATAAAAAGAAGGAAATCTTGCCATTTGCAATGATGTGGGTGGAAGTACAGAGTATTACGTTAAGCAAAATAAGTCAGAGAAAGACAAATACCATATGATTTCACTCATATGTGAAATTTGAGAAACAAAACAGATGAGCATAGGGAAAAAAAAAAAAAGAGAAAGGCAAATCATAGAACAGACTCTTAAATATAGAGAACTGAGGGTTGCTGGAGGAGAGGTGGGCAGGGGTTGAGCTAAATGGGTGATGGGCATTAAGGAGGGCACTTGGGTATAGTGTGTAAGGGACACACTGAATTCTACACCAGAAAATAATATTACAGTGCATGTTAACTAACTGGAATTTAAATAAAGACTTGAAGAAAAAGAAAAAATGAACTAGATATCATTTTTAAAGTACACTAGAGAAATGTCAACTCGCTGGTAATTAAAACATACACTTCACATTTTGATTGAACAAAGGAGAGGCTTTCTTGTTTTGTTTCTTTCAATTCCTGTTTCAAATAAAATATTAATGCTGAATATATTAAATGCCATTTAGATTTCTTTTCATGAAAATGTAAATAATAAAGTGAAAATAATGTTCTTTCCTCTAAAATATTTTGCTATCAATGAAATCATAACAACATCAATATATTCATCAGTTGTGTTTTATTTTTCACCAACATTAAGATTTCCTCAATGCAGGTAAACATCTGTAACTCTTAGTATTATAGAAAGTAGTGCCATCTATTGAACTTTTAGGCCTTGATCCTCCAAATATTCCACAGCATTATATCAACTATGAATAGGTTATTCATTCTTACTTACTCAAAGGCAATTGTAAAAATACAGATCCTTTCATTTAGAGTACAGAAAGTCCGCTTTGTGAATTTTCATGTAAGTTAGTGATTTTTGTGTGCGTATTATTTACACAGAATAATGGAGGTCAGTGACTTTTTACCTACCTAAGAATAAATTAAGCGATAACTGCAATATTACTGTAACATAGTTAAAACCAGAAAAGGGCATTGCAAGAATCTTAAGAAGTGGAATACATTCCTTTCAAGAGAAGGAATAATATGGGGGAATTTTACACCCCAAGATTTTTCTGTGAAGGAGAATTGGGCATCAATTATGTCCTTTGAGTAAATACTCAATATAGAAGGGCTGATTTGTTCTTTCGCTCTGAATCTTGCAAGGGTCTCCCTTTCTTAACATTTTCCTGGCCACATGTATGCACTATGTAGAACTGAGCAGTGGCCATCCTATTCTTAGGCATGTACCAACCGGTCTCTATTCTGCCCTCTGTCTCCCTGACAGTGACAGGCAGCGTACTTCAGCCTGGATCTTTATTTGCCTTTCATCCTAGGTCACTGGGTTTGCAACTACCTAGTGTAAAGTCTTCATAAAGGAAATTATCAGTCTAGTTCATTCCCTAGTTTTCAAACACTTGTTCAGAGTCAATTTATTTCAAATTAAAAAATACAGTGATAACATGAAAGTACAAGATATAACAAACTGATTCACTTCCTCGGGGCATGGTAGGTTACAGACAAAAGAAAAAGGGGAAAAATGCTTTGAAGGAATATTTTTGCAAAGTTTTGTGTGCAGATGTTTATACTAGAGTTGATCATAGTAGTGATATAAAAACAATGGCTCTCTGAGACAGGTGAAATGAGAAAGAAGTCAGAAGGAGACCTGTAAAAAAGTCACATCTTAAGAGAAACAAACTACTGGATCCATTTGATGACTGGATATAATCTTTACATAAGTTGAATTCTATAAAGATTTGTGCATTTCATGGTGCTTCATGAACATAAGTCCTCATAATATATCTCTTTTCTCGCCAAGCATTTACAGTTTGCCATTATATATGTAGCCATTTGATGAGTTATGATGCTTAGAGGTAAATTAAAAATAATTTACTACAAGCCACTCTTGTCAAGATGACACTAATTATTCTGAAAGCAGTATTGTGTTTAATGCAATATGAGTACAGATTAAAGTATCTCTTAAACAAGTCAGAGTGTAAGGTTCTGGGTGCGTACTGACTCTGCTTCAAAACTCTAAGTGCGTCTCACAATGTGGCACGGTTGACATCTGCCTGTCATTCTGCATAGACTGCTCCTGATGGAAGAAAGGTAGACCTTCCTAGATACATTGAGTTCACTCAGAGAGTGTACATTTATTCTGTTTCCCCATCAGGTAAGATAACAGTTTTCACCATAACCTGATGTTTCAACAATAACCCTGTTATTAATCAAAAGAATAAAATTAGGAATAATTTCTCCATATTTATCACAAGTACAGTTTTCTGTTGATTTTTAAAATCAACTTTAATGGACTCATAAATTTAAAAATTAGTTTATGAGAAAAGGAGGGAGAGAGTGAGAGATGCTATTTGCATCCTGATCAAGCATTATTGAATCTTTGTAGTGTACCCCTTAAATTTCATTCTATTAAGAGGTGTAATATTAATCTATATCTTTCAAATAGCAGCGATAGTATCTACTTGAAAATAAGGTAGACAAGTTGCCTTTGTAAACTGTAATACACTTTATGTTCAATTGAGGTTAGCATTATTGCTCATTAAAAAAAATCGTTGAACTTTAGTGTCTTTATACTACAAAAGAATAGCATTAATAGAGTGGTATATGTGTATGTGCACATTGTGTGAACTGAGTGATGAAATAAATACAAAAATGCACTGTAATTTGTAAAGTTATAAAATTGAATTTTGTGGTTTAATGTAATATGAACTTATCTATGATTTATAATAAACCTACTTTCTTCATAGAACAAAGGCCACATGAATGAATCAGGTCACATAATCTATCTCTAGAACCAATATATATATTTTAAAGATTTGCTTATTTATTTTAGGGAAAGAGAGTGGGGGGAGGGACAAAGGAAGAGAGAGTCTAAAGCAGAGTCCACGTGGAGAGCAGAGCCCAGTGCGGGGCTCAATCTAATGACCAAAGAGTTGATGCTCAACCAACTGTGCCACACAGATGCCCCATCTCTAGAACCAATATTTTAAACTGATGCTACCTAACTATGAACTTGACTTGTATGTCTTTTAACAATGGTAGTTTGAAAGAGTATTTAAATTCAACTCATCCACTCATTCATCTAGCAATCATTTATCAAGGGCTGGGCTCTGATCTGAACACTTAATGTTACATAGACAATTTAAGCATCATTCTTACTTAAAGAGACTTATAATAGTAGAAGCCATATGTACCTATGGAAATAAATATAACATGAAAGTGCCATGTAACAGAAAACAAGAATTTATTAACTCTTTAATTCTGCAACAAATTTCAGAGAAAATTATAACAAGACTTTTAAACAGAGAAATGTGAATATGGAAAATTCTGGGTTGAATTAAGAATGTGTAAGACTATTATATTTTGGGAACAGGCAGTATACCATTGTGGCTAGGCCTGGAGTGTACCAAGAGAAATATTAAGAGATATAGTGGGGGAAAGTATTTTACACAAACTTGTGAAAAGCCTGTATTGACATACCATGGTGTCTACTTTATTGCAGTTTTCAAACATCATGTGTCGAAAGGACATAAGGGATAGCACCCCTACAGGATTTTTATGATAATTAAAGATTATTCTATAAAATGTCATCCACAATTTCTGCCACATTAGAAATACTGAAATGTATTTCTTTCCCATTCTGATGATGTCATAAACACCATTTTTTCTTCACACTCAACAGAACTGACACCTTCTGACCCTGAATTGCCTGAAAGTTTGTGCCCTCCATTTACAAGGTTCATATTCTACTGAGAGCAGACCTTATTGTATTAGCTGCACCTTGCTGTGGGATGTTTTGTATGTGCATGCGTGTGTGTGGATGGGTGGGTGGGTGTGGAGAGCATCCATTCTTAACATGATTTTGTTTTTTTTAATTTCAGTCACCAAAAGCACATATGCAATTTTTTTTTTTTTTTTGCAAGAGTAGAATGTCAGGATCAGAATGTATTTTGGGTATCTCCCTGTATACCTTATTAATACATAACTGCTTTAGCAAATGCAAGATATACTTAGTGGTACTTAGTACCAGTATATCATTTTTAATATTTAACTATAATGCCAACTGAAACACATATTTTTTAACATGGTGGCAATTATCTACCGGGTTTAGGAGACAATAAGCAGAGTGATTTCTTTACTCTTGTGTATAGAAAGGAAACCATATAGCACAAACACAAAATATTCCCATTTAAGTTAACAGTAACATGACATCATATACTTAAGTATTTCATTTTGTTTTATGCAAATAAAGAGTAATAAATGTAAGTCATAAGAAACCAGTACATACTCTGAGGAAACCGTGGGGGGTTGTCGTTGACATCAGTCAGGGTGATGTTGACCGTTGTCGATCCAGAAAGCCCACCAACTTGTCCAGCCATGTCTTTGGCTTGAATGACCACTGAATAGTGTTCTCTGGCTTCTCTGTCCATATTATGTAAGGCAGTTCTAATAACTCCTGTAATACATATTAAAAAAAAACAGTATGGATTATATATTAAATGAGAAATAGCACAGATATACCTTTTTTCTTTCTGTTTTAAGAAGTGCATTTTTAAATGAAATACTTTCATGAGAAAGCCAGTCTTCTGAGACAAACACTGCCTTAAAAATGTTACTAAAACCATGTCATCGAATCCTTTGTTTTTTTTTTTTTTTTAAGATTTTATTTATTTATTTGACAGAGATAGAGAGAGAGAACACAAGTAGGCAGAGAGGCTGGCAGAGGGAGAGGGAGAAGTAGGCTCTCCGCTGAGCAGGGAGCCCTATGCGGGACTCAATCCCAGGACCCTGGGATCATGACCTGAGCTGAAGGCAGCCGCTTAACCAATTGAGCCACCCAGGCACCCTCGAATCCTTTGTTTAAAACCACAAATCCCAAAACATTCTATTCATGGCAATTAAGAAGCCCATTAACCATGAGAGATGATGGACTCTGAAAAACAAACTGAGGGTTCTGAGGGGAGGGGGGGAGGGTGGGTATCCTGGTGATGGGTATTAAAGAGGGCACGTTCTGCATGGAGCACTGGGTGTCATACACAAACAATGAATCATGGAACACTACATCAAAAACTAATGATGTAATGTATGGTGATTAACATAACAATAATTTTTTTTTAAAAAAAGAGACTATGGACTCTCAGAAACAAACTGAGGGTTCTAGAGGGGAGGGCGGGTGGGGGGGATGGGTTAGCCTGGTGATGGGTATTAAAGAGGGCACATACTGAGTGGAGCACCTAGTGTTATACGCAGACAATGAATCATGGAACACTACATCAAAAACTGATGATGTAATGTATGGTGATTAACATAACATGATTAAAAAAAAAAAAGAGGAAGCTCATTTCTTTGTGTTCCTTAGGGTACTTTGGAGGGCAGCTGCACAGCCCAAGCTTGCTCCTCTGCTGGATTACTAAATATTTCACAAGTTGTGCTCCTCACAATCGTCAGATAAGATGATTTGAGGAGAGGTTAATCTTCCTCTTTACAGAACAATTTACATAGCTTCCTGACAGGGTTGTCAAAGTTTGATGATGGAAAACATTGAAGAATTGTGGGTACTTGAACAAAGATTGTAGGCAGGAGTCATTTTAACATTTATCAGATTAAGAAAGTCACTGTTTTTAAAAGGATATAACAACCACAATAAGAACTAGATCTAAGTACCTAAGCAAAACAAAGTGATGAAATTGATTCCAAAAATACCAGGTAAAAATCACATTCTTGATTTCATAGTGCCAAAGGACACATTAAAGGTACTTTTTTATGAACTAGTACTTGGATTCAATAAAGATATAAAAAAATGTTATGTGTTATATCTCCATTTGTATCAAACATAGGTACATATAAATTAGATAGCTTTGTCAGTAGAACCTTAAATTTAAAAACTTTGAAACACATTTTCCAGAGGGTCAGGGACTATTACCTGAGTTATAAAAAAAAAGTCCTCATGTAGATGAGCTATATTATAAATAAGTATATGCATATATGTATTTACATTTATTTTATATATGCATATAAATATATAATATAAACACATTTGCTACTCCATACATAGGTCAACATTTAACAACTACGTTTTTTTACTTCTTAAAAAATATTTGAATCATGTCACTTTTTAAAAAAATATTTATTTGAGAGAGAGAGAGCGAGCAAGCACAAGTACAGGGAGGGGCAGAGGGAGAGGGACAAGGAGACTGCCAGCTGAGTGCACAGCCCAACACAAGACTCAATCCCAGAACCCTGAGATCATGAGATCCTAGGACCGTGAGATCATGACCTGAGCCAAAGTCAGAGGCTTAACCTACTGAGTCACCCAGGCGCCCCAGAGATCATGTCACTTTTTGAGAAAGGCACCAATGGCTTCAACCAAACACACAATTGATTAGTTAGTAGTGCAATTCATAGGACAATGCCAATTATAATAACTGCCAACTACAGAGTTTAACAAACATTTTTATAGACAGTATATTGATATAATGAGAGTAAATAGGGTTGCATATTCAAATTAAAAATAGTCTTTTAGAAGTGGAAAGGATTAGTCAATCAGTTTGAATATAGAACACTGAAGCAGTATTTTTTTTTACCAAATTGATTGTATGTGTAATGACTTTGAGAGGAGAGCCTCAGGAACCAGGAAAATCGATCCCACAACTTTCAATATTTGTGAATTTTTAATTGAGGGAGTTCAGGAAAATTTTCCTGAAGCTAAATAAAAATGAAAATTATTCTTATCAAGAGAAATTATAATAATATGGTAATAAATGATTCAACTAATTCATGCATACAAAAAAGCCTCAAGCATCCTTATTAAAAAGAGCAATGTTTTATCACATGTGATAATTGTATAAAAAAGAATTGAATTGATGCAGAAATGAACAAGCAAGTAATTTATGAAAATATTTTATGAAAGAAACATATATTTTCTAATATTTGAAAAAAAATAAAGATGCTCTAAAAATAATACATTATAAATGGGACTTGGCTCTGGTGTGTAGAAGTTTGAGATTATTGTCCAGGATAAAGGTTTACAATGAAATCATTTAAGTGTTATTTGCTAAATATAAAAATATAACAGTAAAATCAATCATTACAAAGTGAATGATAGATATATTTATACAATTTGAATGTTATTCATTTAAGAGAATCAGAGAAGAGAAATCAGCACAAGCCCTGTTTTAGAGTATGAATTTCAGTTATTTCATTCCATTGCCATTATATCCCTTCTTTTATAGTAGAGTTACATCAGACACAAGGTGAGAAGAAACTTGTCAGCCAAATTTGCTTATGGAAAGAAAACAGTATGTCCAGGGTTGATACATATTTCTCAGAAATGATTATCTAAGAACCCATTTCAACTCACAGTTCTCTTCAAGATGGTGCAGTGGATGTGCTTAGCTATGACTTCCCCCAAAGGCACATAGGTAACTGGAGAATGCTCTGTCAAATTGTCATAGGAATATGATCCCAGTATACAATAATCTCCTTCTAACACATTGCCCAGATGCTTGTAAGTGGGGTAGCCTAGAACACAGCTGATGCCCAGTAACTTATTTTTTCCTTCTAAATAGACTTTTTTAGAGCAGTTTTAGGTCCACAGCAAAATTGAGAAGAAAGTACAGTTATCGTGAACCCTCTCCCTATTCCTTCTCGGAGTACACACACACAGCTTTCCCACTATCAACATCCTGCATCAGAATGGTGCATTTGCTATAATTGATGAACCTATATTGAACCTCATTATCACCCAAAGTCCTTAGTTTATATTAGGGATCACTTGGTGTTGTACTTTCTATGGGTTTGGACAATGATGGAATATATTCATCATTATAGTATTGAGTAGTTTAACTGCCTTAAAAATCTTTTCTGCTCCATCTATTTATCTCCCCCTCCCTCAATACCTGGAAACCACTGATCTTTTTACTCTTTTCATAATTTTGTCTTTTTCAGAAATCATATAATCGGAATCATACAGTATATATTTTCAGATTGCCTTTTTCACTTGATAATAGGTATTTAAAGATTCTCAATGTCTTTTCATGGCTTGATAGCTCATTTCTTTTTAGTGCTAGATAATATTCCGTTTTTTGGATATACGGTTTGTTTATACATTCACCTACCGAAGGAAATCTTGGTTGCTTCCAAGTTTTGGTAAGTATGAATGAAACTGTTATAAATACCTGTATACTGTTTTTGTGTGAACATAAGTTTTCAAATCCTTGAGTAAATATCAAGGAGCATGATTCCTGGATCATACGGTAAGACTCTGTTTAATTTTGTAAGAAACTGCCCAACTGCCAAAGTGGCTGTACGATTTTGCATTCCCACCAACAGTAAATGAGACTTACTGTTGCTCCACATCCTGTCCAACATTTGTTGTAGTCAATGTTCCAGATTTTGTCCATTGTATTAGGGGTGTAGTGGTGTCTTGTTGTTTTCATTTGCATTTCCCTGTGTATATGATGTTGAGCAGTTTTTCAAATTCTTATTCTCATATGTATGTCTTCTTTGATGAGGTGTCTGTTAGGTCTTTTGTCCAGTTTTTAAATTGGGTTATTGGTTTTCTTACTGTTGAGTTTTAAGTTTGTTGTATATTTTAGGTAATAGTCCTTTATCAGATTTGTCTTTTTCGAATATTTTCTGCCAGGATATGACTTATCTCCTTATTCTCTTAACAATATCATTCACAGTGTAGAATTAAAAAAAAAAGTTGGAGTCAAGGTTAACAATTAATTTCTTTCACAGTTCATGACTTTAGTGTTATATTTAAAACATCATTGCCATGTCCAAGGTCATCTAGATTTTCTCCCAATTCCTTGTAGGAATTTTAGAGTTTTGTGTTTTATATTTAGGTCTCTGATCCATTTTGGGTTACTTTTTTTTTAAGGGTGTAATGTCTGTGTCATCTTTTTTCCTGGTGAGAGCTCTCTTCCTGGCTTGCAGGCAGCTGCCTTCTCACTATGTCTTCATATGGCTTTCCCCCAATTTGTACACAAAGATAAAAAAGGGAAATATGGTTCTCTTGTGCTTCTTATAAATCCACTAATTCTGTCATGAGGGCCCCACCCTTATGACCTAATTTAAACCTAATTCCTTTTAAAGGCCCCATCTCAAAATATCATCACTTTGGGAGTTAGGGTTTCAACATAATGAATTTGGGGGGGTACACAAATATTCAGTCCATTGATGATTTAAAAATTTCCCCCCATAGATGGAGACCAAAGAAAGAGGCTGGCCTCTCCAGATTGTTAGGTGGCAGTTTTAAAAAGCAAAGGAACTTACATATAAGACTGGCCTTGGAAAGCTGTAAGATGAGTATATCTCCATACCCACTTACAAGAATGTTCTCTAAAAGTTTATACAGAGGACTTAAGTGGTTTCAGTCATAAAAACAGTCTAGATGGTCTCAACAACATACTGCTTACTCAGACTGCTTTCTTAAAAAACTGCTTCCACTATGGGATAGTGGGTAGAAAGAATATTTCAAAGACAAGGGAGGAGGTGAGGAATCTTTGATTGCCTGGGTTCAGCTTGTAGGTCAACTGGAGGTCATATCCTCTTAATGACCACCCCCAACAGCCGTAACAACACCTTCAGGTGAGTCCAGTGCAAGTGGGTGCAGGCCATAGTTTGAAAAGACAAAACTCAAAAGATGAAGCGCTGCCACTATGTATTTATACATTTCTTTACTTTTTATCTCCATCTTTTCATGCCAATAAATGACTATACATACGGGGATACACACATGCACACAGACAACAAATATATACATTTTTCAAAACTGTGAAGCCTAAGCTCATGTAAAAAGCTTGGATAAACTATATTTGCACAGTCCAAGTAAGAAATGATGTTTGTTTGGCTCTTTCTGCCATGTATCAATCTACCCAGTGGTTGTACTGTAACTTACTTTTGCCTTCCAAATAAACTTGATAAAAAGGACATACCTACCACATGGTCTTTTCTTTAAGTAAATTAAAAAAAAAATACAGAGCAGCTAAATTAATTACCAAAATTATTTTATTGTTTTTTGTTGTTATTGTTGTTGTTTGTTTATTTTTATTAAAAACATGCTAGGTAACTGGTAATACCATATTCTGAATGTTTGTTGGAATAAGCTTCCCTAGTAATGTTTACTTCAAAAATTTTAACCAGAAAAGTTGCCTCTTATTATCTTGTGAAGCTGGGTTGGATCAACAGGATGTGATTACCCTTGTATCATTTTGTTTTGTTTCTTATTACCTTCCTGGTAAATGATTGCAGGTGCCCCACTGCCTGAAAATTACCTTCTGACTACTGCTTCCCGATCACCTTGATATGTAGGGGCTTGTAACTGGGAATTACTCTCTGCTGAATACAAGTTCGTAACATTGAAAACTCATCTGTGGTTATAAGCATTACTTGTTAGAACCTGGCTCACGGGCCTACCATATGTTTTTTTTCCCTGACTGACAATATTCATATAGAGCAATATATCCTGCAAAATGTGTTCTTGCATTTTTACCCACTAAAAAGAATTTAAGATGGAAATGTACAAATCTAGTTCCTTAGGTAATACTACACAAGACCACAAAATAAAATTCCTAAAGGTTAGAACAAATAAACCAGCGTGCACATTCAGATTACTACAGAAACAACCAAGGTCCACATATGCATTTACAAGAGAAACGGGCATGCTTTCTTCCATGTCTAAACTACAACACACTTTGTCTCCTTCTTATGTTTCTTTCTTAATTTACTCCATTACTCATTCATTCATTTAAAGTCTATCATATCATTATGTAATGTACATTAAAATATATAGGAGTCCCCCCGTATTTCTCTAATGAGGCACAAGGGCCACCTAATAACAAAAATCACATGGAGTGCCAATTATCATGCAAATTTAAGGAAGCCACCTTTGATCTACTGAATTAGAATCTGGGGGAGTGGGTCAAAGTATCAGTTTTTGTGACAAGCTCCTTCTGTAATTCTCATGAATGATCAAATTTGAGATATCCACCTAGAGTTGAGAAGACAAGATATCTGTCTTCAAGATGCTCATATTTCATTGGAAGATGTTTCTTTAAAATAATATGAACACTGAGAGACTTGAAATGTTTAGAAGTTTCATTAATCATTTTCTACATGATGACACTTAAAACCTAGGCAGTAAAAATTCAACTTTCTAACTGCCTGACTGTGGTGTACTAGGTATCTGGCAGATTCATTATATTAGCTATTCAATTGTTGTTTGTTTCATTATTGAGTATATCATATACGATATCTATTCAGCTACATATTCTAAATTTTCCATACTGACTTTGTAAGGATTACGGGGTTTCCGTAAGTTCTTGTTTATATTGAAAGCAAAAACTTTTAGGTATTAAATCTATATATATCCATCAGGAAGACAGCTCCAGAAATATATTTTCTTCATTCATCACCAATTCAATGTATGTTGAATGTGTTTCGGCTCTGTATAAAATGTGAGATACAGAAACATATAGGGCAGAGCTTGTGACATTAGAATTTTATGATTAGGGTATTTATTGATAGGGAGGTACATATATAAATCTGCAAAATTAAGCAATACAGAAAATATATTTTATTAAATAGTAAACAAAACCCAGACATCAGAGGTCATAGTTATCAAAATGGATGAGTATTTGATCAAAGAGTACTTTATGGTGGAACAGAATATTTGTAGATTATGGAAGCATGAACAGAGAAATAGGATATCCATGGAAAGGGGATCTGATAAGAACAAAGGTGAGGATCTGGAATGTGCATAGCTGTATAAAGAAAACTGGATTTCTTGGAAAATGATTGTTGGAGAATAGTAGAGATTAGGTACTCAGTGATTAAAATACTCTCTGAATATTTCTCTGTTTTGTTCCTCAAGTGACTGAAAGTTTGAAAAGCTCTGTTGCTGCCCCTGTGGAAAGTGTGACTAAGCTTCACTACTTGTCAGATGTTGTTACTGACTGTGGCTGAGCTGATGACGTAATCTCTACAGCTACATTTAGCACATTTGAAACTCTAAAGTTCCAGTGGGTAATAGATTACTTCAGATTTTATTTATATTTTTGTTATACAATTGATTTTATTTTTAAGGAAAAATATATAATATTCTGTAAAACCCTGGCATCCCAAAATTAAAAGAAGAACAAAAAGAACCCTCAACATATTTAGCTTCAAGCTATGACTCATGGAATTAACAACCATAAATTCATGAAGGAAGACATTTTTATGCTTTAGTAGGAAGATTCAATTTTTCCTCCTCTCTATTTTTTTTCTCTTCCTATCATTAAAATTGATGGTGAAGCATTTTATTGCTCCTGGGGAGAAAAAGAAGGGGAATTCAATGTTTTGAGTATGAACTATGACTCAGGCACTCCCTTCAGGTATATATCTCATATATTTTGCCCATACACTCGATAAGAGAAAAACCTCAAAGCTTAAGTCACTCTCCCCAGACCAGAAACTTGCAAAACTTGAAATATAATCCAGGATTTCCTGACACTAAAATCCTAATGCTACAGTGGCATTATCTCAAGGAATTAACCTTGTGGAGTCTATAGGAAAGGGTTGGCCTGTTTTGAAAGAGAGACAGGAAGAGAGGGCAGGGGGAAGGGAGTTGGGGAAGACAGAGAAGATAAGGAGAGGGGAACATCATCACAAAAGTAGGTATTACCCCCTCTGTGGATTTAGAGGCAGAAATCAGACAGACTCAAGGAGAATACAGTTGCATTGATAAATTGTTAAAGATACTTCTTACTTTGAATGGTTTATTTGGATTTTCTTTCTTTTTTTTGCATTTTGTTTATTTTTATATCTGTTATTGGTGTTTCAATGTAAGCTATAATTTCAAAAGGCCAGTCTTGCTAGTGAATGTATTTAATAAGCATACCAATAAAATCATAGGGCTGCCAGGACATTTGTGATGGCCAAACATTCTACACATTTTCAGGCTTTCAGCATAAAGGGATTGCAAGAATAGAAAGGATAAGAAAACTGTCCAAGGACAGAGAGGTATGAGATAGCCAACGTTTAGTCTGTACAATTAGAATTCAGACTCTGCTGTCATAATCACTTCCCTGTGATTTTCTGATTTCTTGTGAGTTCAGGGAAAATGCTACAAAAGAGGCTGAAATGGATTTTGGAAAGATGTCTATATCTTGCCACTGTGTTTCAAAAGCAATCTCTGGTTGCCTTGGCCTGGTTGGGTTCTCATAGCACTGGAATCCAAGTTCTGAGGAAAATCAAGATGTCAGACAAATCATGGATAATTCTGGGTAACTGAAAGATATGACTCCAAAAGCTAAAGATTGAGTCTTTTTTTTCTTAATTTGAGAGAGAGAGAGAGCACAAGCACGAGTGGGGGGGGAGGGGCAAGGGGAGAGGGCAAAGCAGACTCCTCACTGAGCAGGGAACCTGATGCTGGGCTCCATCCCAGGACCCTGAGATCATGACCTGAGCCAAAGGCAGATGCTTTACCAAGTGAGCCACCCAGAGACCACAGGACTGAGTCTTTTGTACAACAGAAGAAAGACTGATAAACTTAGAAACCAAAGATTCATCTTGCTCCTAGTGGACAATAACTGTTTATGTTCTTCTTTTTGCAGGGAATCAAATATCAGTACTACTAATCAGGGTTGAACTATGATTGATTTGATGAATACAGTACAATGGAAGTCACATTATAATGCAATTTTATCCCTGGACTTAAGAGGACTGAAAACTTCTACCTTGATCTTTGAGTAAGTAGTTTAGCTACCCAGCAAAAGGGACCACATAGAGAAGTCCTGAGATAGAAAGGGCAAGAGATCCATCTGAGATCCTCCAGCTCTTCCCACTGAAGCAATAGGCATATGAATAGACACATCTTTAAACATCCACACAAGTCCAGGTGTCAGCTGAATGCTACCAAATAACCAGGCCAATGCCACATGGATCAAAGAATTGCCCAGACAAACCCTTCTCAACTGCCTGATTTCCAAAATTACTGCTGTTTTGAAAACTCTGGGTTTTGGGGTAATTTTGCTACACAACAATGGCATTCAAATTTGGAATACACACACAGAGATACATATACATACATGCATACACACGAACATGCGGACACATGCACACATGCAGACACATATAATACATGCATACACACATTTATTACTCATAGTTGGCTTTCTAGATCTACCCCAACACCATTAAACCAAGACTGTGTATTTCCTAAATATTATTTTTTCTTCCCTCTCTCTCACCTACCCACCCAACACTTCTTGCCAGAGCTGGAGTGCATATACACATACATATACAGAAACACATATATTTCAAATATTTCAGTTATGGTGCATGTAAATATATTTTATCAGTCCAGGTAAAAATAGTATTTATAGAATAAAGAGAAGAGGTAAAATGAAATTGACCTCCATATGACTGATATGCAATGAACACACAGAATATAACTTCCTATAAATAATGGAGTTTTAAGATTCTTATCATTTGGAAATTTGTACAGCCAGCATCTCTAACGCAAAAAGAACAAGAAGAGATGAGATCAGAATAACATGATTGGCCAGATTATTTAGGACATGCACATTATTGTAAGACCTTCAAATAAATGAGATGGGAAGCGATTGGCAGGTTTTGAGCAAAAGAATGCCAGGATCTCATCTGTCTTAACGTGACTGTTTTGGCTGCTGGGTTGGGAAAAGACCGTGTGGAAGAAGGTGGTATTAAGGAGATAGGTTAGGAGATATTTACAATAAATTTAGTTAGAATATAAGTGAGGAGATGCGTTGGACATTGGGTATGTCTTGAAGGTAGTGTTTTGTAATGAGATCTGTAGTATGAAAGCAAAACAGGAATGGAGTGTGACCCAAGATTTTGGATAGATACAGAAAACTGTGGGAATTTTGTGTGGGGAGTGGTTGGAGTTCAGGAATTTGACTTTGGACATGAGCTGTAATATGTTTCCTAGACACCAGACAGAGAAGTTCAGCTGGCACATATTATGTTGGTGTTTAGAGGAGCAGTCCAGACTAGCGTTATAAATGTGGTCAGCATAAAGATAATATTTAAAGCCATTAAGCATGATGAGATTAGCAAAGGGATGAGTGAATAGAAGAAGCTCAAATATTGAACACTGCCCTATGTCAATGAGTTTGGGAGAAAATATGGAAGCAACACATGACCAGTAATCATTGAGTAAAGAAGAAAATCAAGAGAGTGTAACTTCCTAGAAAAATATTTCAAGGAACAGAAAATTATCCAAGTGACAAACACTGTTGCTAAGTCAAGCATGATGTGATCTGAACAGTGTAGGAAACGAATTGATGTCAGGGACATCAAAATGGGAATCACGGCAGTCAGATCTAAATTTAACAGTAGATATGAAATGAAGGAAAGGATATGTGAGACATTTTGGAGTAAGTTTTTAAGGGCAAGACTACTGATTGAAAGTGGGCTATAAGGGAAATGGAGTGATTCAAATGTCACTTGAGTATCTGGCTTAAGGACTTGGGTCAGTGACGAGTCTCTCTACAAGATTAGAAGTATAATATAAAGATCAGTGAAGAGAGTGTTAATTCATGGCTATATTGACTTTTATGTGCTTAAGAGCTATCTATGTGAAAAAGACTAATGAGTGGTTGAACACATGGCATTCAGTAGAAAGGTCTGGGTTGGCAAATCAGGATAATATTGATAGTTATAAAGAGATGGATGGATATAAACTCACTCTTGCCCAACATAATGAAGAGAGTACCACTTACTACAATTAATGGCCTGAATTGCTCTTCACTGAGTCTTCATTCTTTGCATTGTATACTAAAATATTAATAATCAGGACAGAAATTATTTTTATTAAAAAGAAGCAAGTGTGATAAAATCAACATTTCTAATTTTAATGCATATAAAATGATAAAAGACTATTTTTTAAAAAGATTTTATTTATTTGACAGGGAGAGAGACATAGCGAGAGAGGGAACACAAGCAAGGGGAGCGGGAGAGGGAGAAGCAGGCTTCTCGCTGAGCAGGGAGCCCGATGTGGGGCTTGACCCCAGGACCCTGGGATCATGACCTGACCCGAAGGCAGACACTTAACAACTGAGCCACCCAGGCGCCCCATAAAAGACTATTTTGACTGAAAATAACATTTCTTTGTTTCTTCTATAAATGTAACTATTGGATGGGCAGACTTAGCAGAATTACTCCTTTGTGTTAGCAAAGATATAATATATAAGTCAGGTTTAAACAGAAAGTATGATAACAGCTGAACTACACTGAATTTTCCTCCACCAAATTTGGAGGATTTTTTGCACAATATAGGGATTACTTAGACACTCTTAGGAAAGTATACAATGTGTCCCAAAAGTGAAAGAAAAAGACTGTAGAGGGAAAAAAAAAAAAAAAAAAAAAAACCTAAGCGGTGGGGAAGCAGATTATTTTTAATTTTTTTCAATTACTGATGTAAACAATCTATTCACATCTCACCTCTGCCATTCATGTATTAATTATCAATGTGGCCCTTCCTTTGTCAAGCTATATCCTACATGACACCTGCCAACTAGAACTCATACATATAAACCTTGTCCTACTGTAGATTTGTATTTTTAATGTTGTTTCTGTGTTCCATGAAAGAGCATACAGAGTTAGTAGGAATCCATTGTTTTTTGGTTTGTTGTTTGGTTTGTGCATGTATATGTGTTTTGTTTCTGTAGCTAAGAATGCTCATATATTGTGAAGTGGATCAGGATCCTACAGTTTGAGATTACTTTCCAATTCTCATCCCAAGACCTTTCTTTAACCAATAACTTGTCATTCAATACTTTCTCATTTTGTTTCTTAGCAGGGGGACAGGGCAGAAAAAAGAAGCACCTAAGGCGGCCTATGAAGTAAATAGAAAAATACTGCATTAATCAATGTAATGTATTGCAGACTGAATATAAAGATCTGGTTTCCTGAAAATATTTTGGAATTCTTTGTATAGGTTATTTATAATTTGAAGAGTGATTTGTATTAGAGAACAAGACATAATCAGAGAAGGATATGGAAGAAGGATTGAACTAGGAAGGAAATTAACATGGCAAATGATGGTTGAAGAACAAAGACCAAATGAGGCATTGATTTAGTTATTTGGAGACTTTTCTATTAAAACAAACCTAGAAATCATATCACTTTTGTTGATTTAGCACCTTTCGCTGCTTATTTCAATGCTGTTCACTCTTAGGTTTCCAGAGAAACTATAAATGTCTTTCCACTGATTCAAGTACCATTTGTCAAAGTTACTGCATAAGCTCACTAGGCAAGAGTTTACACATCTCGCTTGGCAGTATTTCCCTTCCAGAAATAACTCTAAAAGGAATTAACTATTCCTTTTAGAGAGCACCAAATGTGAGCACAGGTAAGCCATAAGCCTGAGATATTTAATGCATATGGATAATTGAGAAGATGTATCAAGTTGGGATTTTGGCATATTCTGTTAATTCAGAAGCAGCAGAGTAATATAAATGAACATAAGTTTTTTCAATTTTACTCCTTCTTACGTCATTGAGTTTCAAAATGATTCTACATTTGTCATTTTTTCTTTGTTTTTTAACAGAAATTTGTTTACTCAAATCCTTGATTTAAAATATTTTTTTACTTCTTAAAAGAATTAAAAAATAATTTTTTTTTTTTTACTTCTTAATATCTCCTTTGTAGTAACTTTAGCAAGGTCACTGGACCAGCAATTTCTCAAACTCTGAGGCTATTTTTAAGTTATAGTCTGGGTCAAGAAACTTTACTATATACCACAAAAACATTCAGAGCTTTGTTGAAGGGCTTATAAAGTGTCTTAAGGAACTTACATTTTATCCATAAAAATTGAAGACAAGATAATATTGTCTTTTTTAAATACTGAAGAGATACAGATAATAATTATTCAATACTATGTTTAAAATCACTCAGAGATAGTGCCACATGCTGTTAATATCATTAAAATTTATATTTGTTATGCACTATTTAAAAAATATCTCATTCAGCCATAAAAAAAGAATGAAATCTTGCCATTGCAACAACATGGATGGACCTCAAGCGCATTGTACTAAGTGAGATAAGTCAGAGGAAGACAAATTCTGTATGATCTCATTTATACGTGGAATCTAAAATAAAACAAAAACCTCGTAGATACAGAAAACAGATTGTTGGTTGCTAGAACGAGAAGTAGGGGGTGGGTGAAATGAAGGGAGTTATAAAATAAATAAGTCATGGAGGTGTAATGTACAGCATGGTGATTATAACTACTAACACTATGTGTTATGTATTGAAAGTTTCTAAGAGTAGATATCAAAAATTCTCATCACAAAAAAAAAATTGTGACTATATATGGTGACAGATGTCAACTAGAATTACTGGGGTTGTCATTTAATGATATATACAATGTTGAGTCATTATGTTGTATAGTTAAAAATATTATCATGTTATGTGTCAATTATACCTCCATAAAAATAAATTAAGAATATTTCTTATTCTCCTTTAAAATTTTGAAAAATTTACTGTTTCTTTTGAACTTCATTTTTTGATCATCAATTACATGCTTTAGTCACTGGGATTTTCTCTTAGCTATATTTGTAGACTAATTTGCAAAAAGGACATACTTACTTTGGTGGTGTGGTATGGTTGAGGGTCTAGGAGTCTAAAGTCAGTTGCCTACACTCAAACCTTGGTTTCACCATACTCTTGCCTAACTTTCTTCAGCTATAACATGGAAACACCAACAAATATTTTATTTGATTAATGTGAAACTGCATTACTTAATTCATGAAAACATTTAGAACAATGCATATTACATAGCAAATTCTCAATATAGTTATCATCTGCCTTTTAAAAAAAACCACATTTTTGTTTTACAGTTTTGTTCAAAGATAAGCATGTACTCTTTTTTTTTTCCAGAGCAAATATGCAAGTCAGAAACTTCACAGTTCAAGAAGTATCCTCTGATTTGCATTTTCCCCTAGAGAATTTAGAATAGTGAGCTATTTGTTTTGCTTGCCTCAGCATTGGCAATATCTCAATCTGTAGCTCCAGAGGTTTGCGTTTTTTGTTTGTTTGCAATTCCAAGTAGAATTGCATCTCCTAACCATGTTTCCTACAGGTTCTCATCCAAATGTACAGTTATTTTCCCTTCTTTCTTTCTGATCTTCTGGCTGTTGTAAAAGCCTCTGTGCTACTTCCAAACCCAGGACCCTTTCCTTTAGACAGTTTCCTTTAATCCTAACTATATGAGCAGGACTTTATTATATACTGTCATGAGTCTCATTTATCTCTAATTTTGTGCATATATACATAATTATGAATACCTTCCATGTCCCGAGCATTCTGTTAAATATGATTTTTTTGCCGTTGTTTCACTTAATCACCTTGTGATTCAGGTCCTTACTTACCAAAATTTTGGTCTATAGAACACTTAAAAGTCTACTATTTTCAATCTTTTTTTCTTAATTTGGGCACCATCAATTAGGGTAGAAGGTGAACTTTATTGTCCGTGTCCCAGCCTCCCTGTGTTCTGAGCGCACCCATGCCTTTCTGTATGCATTTTCCCCTTGACTGCTTGCTGATTCACAGCAGGCTGCAAAGATTGCTCTGATTGCAGGAGGCCTCTAAGTAAAAGAACACAGTGATGTCTTCAGTACTGGCCAATGCAGTGTATTCATCTATACTGCAATAATTGGTCTCCAGTGTACTTACCTACGTCCTCACTCTAAAGAATATTAGAAAAATTCCTATATATCCTAGTCTCTGTGATGTCTCTTTACTCTGTAGTAGGATTATATATTGCCTTCAAATTTTACATTGCAGCCCTGCCATCAAACAGAATTAATAATGAAGCAAAGATATCAGCCACATCTCCATATGTCAACAGATATTAAATGCAGCCTATTTCCTCCAATTGCATTTTGCATGTTAATACAACCAAATTCTAACAAATTACAAATCATCAAAATAATTCCGTTAATTCCTTCAATGAAGTAATCAATTTGGTGAGCACTGATTGCATTATCACCTGTTAAGCACTCAGAATACAAAGAGGTACAGAAAACAGTCCTGAAGCAGATATGCACATATTAAATAGCATGACTTTTTAATTAACATTACATAACCATGTGAGTTCAATCTGGATTATTTTAAATATGGTTTTAAAAATTTATTTAGAGAATGAGGTGTTGAAGGGTGGGTTACCTCCTATTTAATATTTAAATTATTTTCTGCTACCAAAACATGCAGGCCCTGATAGAAATGAGAAGACCCTGGATATAATTATACTGTTCTAGGAACTTCTTAACTTAAACTTGGAAATATTGGTCAAATTCAAGACAAGTCCCTTTTCCCTGAGGTATTCTTGTAATGGTATGCAGGAATTTAAGTTAAAGGAAAAGTTTTCTCTCATCTAAATTATTATATTACACAATTTCTGCAGAACTATTTATAATGTGTGAAAGAATGAGCTTGTAACTATATTTTGATACATGACAATACTGCTGTCTAATAGGGCAAGATAATGTTTTCTCTTCTTTCCATTTCCACACTAGAAATCTATCTAGGCAGTATGGACAATAATGTATTGGTTAAGAAATGGACTCTGAAGACAGACTAGATAGAGTCCAAATCCTATTCTCACTGTTTAACCACGTGGCCTTAAAGAAATTAATTCTCTATGACTTAGTTTCCTCCTTTAGAAAATGTGGGTCATGAGTGCTTATCTTGCCCTAAGGTTATTGTAATGATTAAATAAAAGGCATGTGCAGGGCACCTGGGTGCCTCAGTTGGTTAAGCGTCTGTCTTTGGCTCAGGTCATGATCTCATGGTCCTGGGACTGAGCCCCACATTCTGCTCCCTGCTCAGAGGGGAGTCCACTCCTCCCTCTCCCTGTGCCCCTCCCCCTGCTCATGTGCCCTCTCTTTCTCTCTCTCTCTCTCAGATAAATAAATAAAATCTTTAAACAAACAAACAAACAAAGGCATGTGCAAAGCACTTAGAAAACTGCCTGGAAAACATAAGCAAAATCAGAGGCAAAAATTAAAATTGTTCTTACTGTTTTTATTATATTATCAAGTGTCAGGATGACCAGATAATATAATCAGTTTATGGGAAATATTCTCCCAAAGAAGATGCTTAGATGAACATTGCTCTTACAATTTGTTTAGTAGTTTAAAGTTTACCAAGCTTTGAAACATAATCTAATTTTCAACTCAAAATGGCTCCCTGAGATGATAGGGCAGGATATTTACATATTATTCCTAATTTGTTGATGAGGACAAAGGTACAAAATATCAAATAACTCATCTGGATTAGCTAAAAAGTGTTCAGTGATTTTTCTACTGATTACTTATACCAGATTTGTTTTTCCAGAGCAAATGGATAAATTTAGCATATCCTTACATAGATCTGTAGGCCTACCTAATCAGAGTTGCTACCAGAGTACTTTATATTTTACTGTAGGCAACTCTTTTGACATAAGTATATCAGAATCTGTATTGATGTTTGGTCATTAGGTGATTCTCTTCAGGTTACCTAAAAATAAAATTTACATATGCAGATACATATGGGAACTCTAAAAATTGTCTTCTCTCAGTTTAATTTTCATGTCAAAGATGTTGCTATTGTGATTTTTATTTTTATTTATTTATTTATTTATTTATTTATTTTTGTGTGTGTGGAATCACTCCCTGAAGACCACAAGAAATGAGAGTTGAGTGTCTGTCAAACCCTTGATAATACAGCCCTTCATCTTTGGAAGTTGCATTTGATGTTGGAAATGTATGTGGTAACTTGATACTATATTTAAATAATAAGTGATTTAGGTGATTATGATATGTTTGGGCCAAAAAAAGAAGAAAAATTGTATAAATTCTTATAAAGTAGGCTGTGTGTGTGTGTGTGTGTGTGTGTATCCATCTTTTATCTACTTCAGTTTTTTGTTTTGCATTACAAATGATCTCTGAATATGATTTTGAAAGAGGAGTTCACAGATATGTTTAACAAGCTTAACATGGTTTTACAGAATATAATTCTCCAAAGTAATTGCCTTGAAGAGTTACAATCATTTTTATGTGCTTTGGCAGAGGAAAAATAGACATTCCCATTAATTTTTAGTCAAAATGTGTATTTATTACAGGTGATGGCAGCAAGGGAAAATTTCCTAAAAGTAAAGAGGAATTGTTCTCTTAGTAAAGTGCCAATGAATTGCGACATATTACCCATAAAACCACTATTTGCTGAAATAGACCTGGCTCAATCGATGATTTTCAATTACTGAGTTAAAAAGCCCTCCCCTGATTTTTATACAGTCTGATTCACTTAGGGCAATAAACACTACAGAAAAGGATGATAAAGTGCAGATTTTACAACTAGGTCTGGGGCTTAATTAATAAACATTAATCACTTTTTTTATTAATCACTTCCTTAATGGTTCCAAAACCATGCACAAACATTTTTCCAACCAAGAATGCTTATTTTTTTAATCCAAATGATCTTCTTAGTGGAAGTATTTTACTTTATTTTCTATGTTTTGTAATTGTTCAGTTCACATGATGTATCTTGAGAGAGAAATGTATTTATAATTTAAATTTTAATTATTTACCTCTAAAATGTTTGGTTAGCAATTTTCATATACACTGCTATCTCCAATCTCCAAAATATGTTATCAATACACATTAAATTCAAGCTATTTCATTTGCAAAGACAAAACTATTTACATAAACTTGTGGAATTACCATAGTCACTAAAAAAAAAAAAGCTAAAATCAGGATGATGTGTATTCTTAGCTGAATCTCCACTCCTATTTGCAATTTGCAAGCATGATTTTTTTTTTTTAATTACGTGACCATGGATTTACCTTTTATAAGCAATGCAATTCTTCTCTTTCAGCCAGAAATGACAGAATAAATACCATCTCCTCTCAAGCAAAACTGAGAGAAAAAGACTGAATCAAAACCATCTGTGCCTCTTTCTTAATAGAGTTTTGCTCCTCTGGGGAAAATTAAAATAAAGCTTTTGGAAATCTACAAATTGCAGGTAGATTTTTTTTTTTCCAGGGAGATTGTTTTTATTCCTTGTAAATTGGGCATGCTATTAATGCCAATATTAACCCTGAGGCTTTACTTAATACCAAACTTTATTTGGTCCTAGTCTCCACACTCCTGATCCATGTCTTTTTTTTTTTATTTGATGTAATTTTATTTTTATTATGTTTTTATTGTGTACTGTCTATCTTCTCTTCACCGCCCCCGACAACTAGACTGTCATACTGGTGGTCATTGACATGGATCCCTTTTGTTTGCTGACAGGAACCAAACACGTTAGTGATGGCCCCACATAGAACAAGTTGTCAGTAAACACCTGTTAAATGAAATAATAACTTAATAAATGACATGATGATCATTAATGTGGCATAGAGCATACTAACCAGAAGCACCATAGTTTCTCCCCAAATTTTTAGACCTTTTATAGGCAAAATGTGGTGCCTGGAGTCACAACATCAGCAGCACCTGGGAACTTGCTGGAAATGCAAACCCAGACCTGCCAATTCTGAATCTACATTTTCATTTTCATAAAACCCTGTACCTTAACTGTAATGTCATTTAAAAGAAACCTTCTATTATGCAGCTCATGTGGGCCATTTGTTAATTTGTTCCTCCTTTGCCTTATTTTATAGGAAGACATTCCTCTCCAGCCTGTCTCCTGTCAATATTACACTATGGTGGTAACTGCATGTAGATCAAACATTTCTTTAGTGCATTTAAGGATTTACTGAATATTTTGCATGAACTATGCAAGTTAAAACAGTGTCTTTCCTTCTAACTTGACTGATAAGAGGTAAGTGACCAAGTTATACACAGCTTCTTGATTTAGGTCCGAATTTTATTTTGAGCAAGTGATAACTGGCTTTGGCTTTTGGAAAAGAAGGCAAATTGAGGGAACCACTCACTTAGAGTCCAACTGAATTGACCAAAGAAATGTTCTAATAGGGGAAAATCTACTCACCACTGTAAAAGTGCCATCCAAGCAACATAAGCTTTTAGTGATTAATCTTTAATGCAGCTTGAAAACCAAATGATAGGAAAAATCTTAGGGATAAAGTGTACATTTTTCCTAATCCTATGTGTCACAGGAAACACATAAACACTGTCTTAGTTTTACTTCACCAACAAACTCTAATGAGTAGGTGCTGTAAGACAGATGAAAGCAATATGTTCAAGACCAGTTTTTTGTGCTGTGTTGCTAAATCATTCTGAATCACCTGTGTCTGGAAGCCTAGAGCTAGCAAAGCAACAATAAACAGAAAGCAGATAACTCATTAGAACTGCTGTTCCTTCTTCCCGTGCAGAGTTCAAGGTTCTTCTCTGACTTTGTGGGTCATAGCTAGGAAGAAGTTTGGATAAAATTATCCCATGGAAGTTGTAATAAGCCAGACACTAAAATGTTTTTCTGTATGTGGATCCTTTCAAAAAATTACAATACGCCAGAACCAAAAATATAAAGAAAAAAAAATAAAAGGAAAAAAATGATAGGACATCTGTTCCCTTTGTTCAGGTTTGCTCTGGTCCCAGTAGTATCTTTGCTTCCTAAGGCTACTGAACCTCTAACATAGTAATACCAGTTTAAATCAAACCAGCTTCCAACTTCTGATCTTGGCAAACAATTTCAACAGCTTTCAGATGAAGAGTGTACAGCCCCAAAGAGAAGTCATCCATATACTCGAGACAATTTCAGGCTGGCTTAGCATATGAAGAATCTGTTCTCTAAAATGAGAATGCCCAAGTTTGGATCAGGTCTTTTACTTAAGCCTTTGTGAACTTGGTTAAACTACTTAACCTCTTTGGGAAAAAAAAATCCTTTTTTTTTTTTTTAAGGTTTTATTTATTTATTTGAAAGAGAGAGAGCATGTAAGAGAGTAAGAGAGAGCAAGCAGGAGCAGGGGGAGGGGCTGAGAGAGAAGGAGAAGCAGACTCCCTGCGGAGCAGGGAGCCCAATGTGGGTCTCAATCCCAGGACCCCAGGATCATGACCTGAGCAGAAGGCAGATGCTTAACCGACTGAGTCACCCAGGCACACCTCTCCCCTAAAATTACTTAACCTCTTTGAACTTCATTTTCCTGAGATGTAAAATCCAGGTAATAGCAGTACCTTCTCCATTCTATTACCAAGAGGCTAAAATGAGGTGAAACTGGAAATACTTAGAACAGTGTTTGTGGCGCCTGGGTGGCTCAGTTGGTTAAGCCACTGCCTTCGGCTCAGGTCATGATCCTGGAGTCCCGGGATCGAGTCCCACATCAGGCTCCCTGCTCAGCAGGGAGTCTGCTTCTCTCTCTGACCCTACCCCCTCTCATGCTCTCTCTCTCTATCTCATTCTCTCTCTCAAATAAATAAAATCTTTAAAAAAAAAAAGAACAGTGCTTGAATGTGATAACTATTCAATAAATGTTATCTAGTTCAACTGTCATTTAAAAATGTAATCAATAGGCTATATGAAGATAAACTGTTGTCTTATTTTAAGAAATTGCCACAGCCGGGGCGCCTGGGTGGCTCAGTCGTTAAGCGTCTACCTTCGGCTCAGGTCATGGTCCTGGGGTCCTGGGATCGAGCCCCGCATCGGGCTCCCTGCTCTGTGGGAGGCCTGCTTCTCCCTCTCCCACTCCCTCTGCTTGTGTTCCCTCTCTCCCTGTCTCTCTCGGTCAAATAAATAAATAAAATCTTAAAAAAAAAAAAAAAGAAATTGCCACAGCCACCCAGACCTTCAGCAACCATCACCATGGTCAGTCAGCACTCAATAAGTCAAGTCAAGACCTGCCACCAATAAAAAGATTATAACTCCCTGAAAGCTCAGGTGATGATTAGCATTTTCTTTAGCAATCAAGTATTTTTAATTAATGCATATACATTGCATTTTTTAGACATAATGCTACTGTATACTTAATAGACTACAGTATAGTATATATGAGGAAACCAAAAAAATTAATCAACTTGCTTCACTGCAATGGTCCGGAACTGAACCTGCAATATCTCTGAGGTACGTCCGTAGTAGAAATAGAGGGGAGATGAAGTAATTGAATTGAGGGTGTAAAATGAAGGTAGAGTTTGTGAGATTTGCTGGTGGATTGGCTGCAAGGTATGGGAGAAGGGAAAAACTCAGAATGATATTTTATTTGTTTGGCTATTTTTTTGTTTCGTTATTTTGTTTGTTTGTTTTTGTCCCGAAGAACCAGAAGAACAGACTTGTCGTTTGCGAAGATGAATAAGACTGGAATACAAACTAAAATATGGTTTGTATGAAGAAAAATGCAATTCAAAAACACAAAATTAATTACTGAATCTAAAGTAAATTACAAATTGGGGCACCTGGGTGGCTCTGTCAGTCAAGTATCCGACTCTTGGTTTCAGTTCAGGTCATGATCTCGGGGTCTTGGAATGGAGCCCAGTGTTGGTCTTTGTGCTCAGTGAGGAGTCTGCTTTGGGATTCTCTCTCTCCCTCTCCCCCTGCCCCTCCCCCCACTTGCTTGCTCTCTCTTTCAAAAATAATAAATCTTTAAAAAATTAAAAATCTAAAAGCAATAAACTACAGCATCAGTACTGAAAAATCCAAATTAAATAAATGATGTAAAAAATGTTGAAACATAGAGAAGAGTTTTAAAAAGCACAGAATAAAAGAGAAAAGTTGATATAGGGGAAATTTTTCATTATTTTATAAATGAAAAAATCATTAAAGGTGATAAAATATAGAACATGCCATGTTCAAAGATAGAAGGGGAAGAAGAAAAGATGGATGAGGATCAGGTAAAGGAGAAAACTTTCTGACTAGAAGATACTGGATTTTCAGATCCAAAATGCTCTTAGTTAACAAGTTTTGGTGAAGATATGAAGAAAGGGGAAATCTCATGCACTTTGGTGGGAATGTAAATTGGCGCAATCACTCTAGAAAACAGAATGGAGGCTCCTCAAAAGTTAAAAATAGAAATACCCTATGATCCAGGGACCATACCATTGGGTATTTACCCAAAGAATACAAAAATACTGATTCAAAGGGATACATGCACCCCTATGTTCATAGCAGCATTATCTATAATAGCCAAGATACGGAAGCAGCCCAAGTGTCCATGGATAGATGAATGGATAAAAAAGTGGTACATATATACAATGGAATATTACTCAGCCATAAAAAGAATGAAGTCTTGTCATTTACAACATGGATGGAACTAGAAAGTATAATGCTAAGTAAAATGTCAGTTAAAAAAAAGACAAATACCATATGATTTCACTCATATGTGGAATTTAAGAAAAAACAAATGAGCAAATAAAAAAAAAAGAGAGGGAGAGAGAGAGAGATGCAAACCAAGAAACAAACTCTTCACTGTCCAGAACAAATTGATGGTTACTAGAGGGGAGGTGAGTGGTGGGATGGGTGAACTAGGTGATGGGGATTAAGGAGGGCGCTTGTCCTGATGAGCACTGGGTGATGTATGGAATTGTTGAATTTCTATATTGTACACCTGAACTAATATAGCACTAGATGTTAACCAATTGGAATCAAAATAAATCCTTATTAAAAAGTTCAAGATTAAGAAAACTAAAATAAAAATTCAATAAAAAATTTAAAAATGCTCTTAGTTGAGAATGAGAATAAAAGGGAGTTATTGAAAAACATTGATGCAAGTTTTTTTTTTTTATTTTTGTTTTGTTTGTTTTTAATTTCGGTTAATTGCAGATTTGGGTATACTTATAACCCACCTCCCCAGGAAAGAAATGTGGTCTCACGAGATAAAGTTAGAGGAGTTATGGTTCTTACTGACATTCCTAATTTAAGGGCAAAAAATGCAAAATTTTGAATCCCTTAAGCAATTAGAGATAGATGGAATTTAAGGATGGCTTTGTAGTGGGTCCCAAAGGCCAGATCCAAGCAGGCAAAGGTAATTTAGAAGCAGCAATCTCCTCTCTGCAGCAATACTTACTAAGGGAACAGGTCCAGGAAATTGGAGGTTAGTGTGCCTGAAAACCTAGGCCAAGTCAGCCAAGCCACAGATTGATCATACAGGACTTGCTCTGTTCCTGGTTTCTCTTTTTCTAGTTTTCTGTTGATGATGATACAACATACAGGAGACTGGGGGGTCCATCCCACATGTCTGAGAACCTTAGTTTCACTTATCAGTATAAGAAAGTTGAGAAAATCAATAAACTACTCTTGTTAGATGAAAACAGCTGTGCAGGCAGAAAAGGATGATGTAATGCCTTTTATTTATTTATTTTTTATTTACTTATGATTATTATTATGTTCAGAGAGGGAAATGTGATGTGTTCTAAAGAAACTTGCTGACAGAACTTTCAAACTATCCATTCACATAGAGTCTTGGATTCTAGAACCAGATTTAAACATATCTCAGCTGAATGCCTTGTACATTTAGTGTCTTAATTATAAAGGGAAAAAGTCAGATGAGACATTCTGGAATATCTGTTAAGTAGATATTACCAATTAATTTTTACATTTTGTTTGTTTGTTGTTTCTTTTCAGATTCAGCTTTTGAACCAAATACATCTCTGCCTAATTAAAT
This sequence comes from Neomonachus schauinslandi, assembly GCF_002201575.2. Lineage (NCBI taxonomy): Eukaryota > Metazoa > Chordata > Mammalia > Carnivora > Phocidae > Neomonachus > Neomonachus schauinslandi. Next base: position 135,452,597 of record NC_058409.1, on the reverse strand, counting down.
CTTCCTCTTTCCTCTTTTACCCCTTAGCTATTCTATTGATGCTCACATCATGTGTACATGAAATCTCTTTATCTGGTGTACATTCTTATAAATAATAAAAAAAAGAAATCTCTAATTTTGATGATAAATTATTTTATAATCAGGTGTCACTTTTCTTCATCATTTTAATAATTAAAGAAAAAAAACCTTAGGGGGTTGTTGTTGTTATTGATGCAAAAAGGTGCTTTCATTAAAGCACAGGGATCAGATCCATGGGTAGAAAGAGTTGCACTTTGAGAAGTGATTGATTACATACTGTAAGTTGGGGGGGGGCGGGATGGTGGGTAGAGATAAAGGAATTCTCCAAAAGAATTTCCATATGTTAAAGGGGACTTACAGGATCCTAAAGAAAAAAATCTTTGTTTTGAGCCAACATTATAACACTTCCAGTTTAATGACTTCAAATATTCTCCTTCTCTCTTAATCTTCACAATAAATTACATTTTGTACATGGGGGATTTCTTTTTTAAGTTAGAAAAATATATATTTAAATGTAATAAAAAGATTTGCCTTATTTGGTGACTCTAGTTATATATTCTTCATGCATTTGCATATTTTACTTACTTTTTCAGCAAGATAGTTTTATGGCAGAAGCGAAGTCAAGAATTCACAATAATTTACTATTTGCCCTCCAGATATTTCCTTATCTACAAATTTCCTCAAGAGTTTTCAATTATGGCAGGAAGAAATACACATGACAAGCAAATCTATAAACCACTTGTTCTAACTTACACATTAAAAATTTCACATAGTAAATACTAACACTAAAGCAGCTTCTTAGAAATTTTTGCATAGCCACATAGATAAGCCTTTGCTTAGCAATATGTTTGTAACTGTAAAACAAAAAGAGTCTTCCAACTAAGATTAACTAAAAATTAACACTAACAAATATGGAAGTGCCCTTTTATGTTATCCTTGTATTATTATATGCTTTCTAAATCAATGTGGGAAGAATGAATACATGAAGGCCAATATTTTCCAGAAAATATTGTAGGAATAAAGTTGCCAGAAAATATTTCTGGTTTAAAAGAAAAAAACATTTCAATAGAATTTCTTGTCAAAGACATTTTCCCATAGCTAGTTGTATATGTAGTTCTTAAAAAAAATCATTAAAAATATCAGGACATAGGGCGCCTGGGTGGCTCAGTTGGTTGAGCCACTGCCTTCGGCTCAGGTCACGATCCTGGAGTCCCGGGATCGAGTCCCGCATGGGCTCCCTGCTCGGCGGGGAGTCTGCTTCTCCCTCGGACCCTCCCCCCTCTCATGTGCTTGCTCTCTCTCATTCTCTCTCTCTCAAATAAATAAATAAAATCTTAAAAAAAAAAAATATCAGGACATAAAGTAGAAAGACCGGGCCCTCTGTGACAGCATCGTGATTGTTTAGAGGTCAGAACACCCCATCAGTAGCAGCTGCACAAAAACTCAACTTCTTTCAAAAAAAGTGTCAGGGTGCTGAGAGAGAATAAGAAAGCTTAAACCAAAGACAGAATTTCATCTAAAAATCTGTCCAAAATGGCAATTCTGTGTGAGCCTCACTCAAATTATAAGGTAAAACTTTGTGTGCTTCCAATCTATGATGAGGAGCACCATGAGCACATTGAGGAACTAATAAGCTAAAAGCATCAATCTGCATTTCTGTTTTTATTTGAGGGGATAAAAGCCTATGATAAGAAGATATAATAAAAACAAGAATTGTGGGTGATTAGGATTATTTTGTAAAACCTAGAAGTTAATGGCAAGAATTTCAGAATCAGACAGAAATAGGGGTAGCTCTTTGTCTTGCTCTCTCTTTATCTCTGTGAGTTCACTTAACACCTCAGAAAAGCAGTTTCCTCAGGGAATGGAAAAGTAAAAAATAAGAGGTTTTTATTTTGAGGTTTGATAATTTATATAAAGTTCTTTGTAAGGTTATAAAACTTACCTGAGATTTTTTTTTTAAAGATTTTATTTATTTATTTGACAGAGAGAGACACAGCGAGAGAGGGAACACAAGCAGGGGGAGTGGGAGAGGGAGAAGCAGGCTTTCCGCGGAGCAAGGAGCCGGATGCGGGGCTCGATCCCAGGACCCTGGGATCATGACCTGAGCTGAAGGCAGTCGCTTAACCAACTGAGCCACCCAGGCGCCCAAAACTTACCTGAGATTTAAGTAAGCACTTCCTGAATCATAGCTATCACTCTATTCATGCTATTAACATTTTATACAGTTTTTCATAAAGTAAAAGATTTCAGCCGTTTATTTGGTTGTTAGGATTTACCATCAATTTCATTACTTAAATTGTATTTAATCTTTTTATTTTTAAGATTTTATTTATTTATTTGAGAGAGAGAGAATGAGAGACAGAGAGCATGAGAGGGAGGAGGGTCAGAGGGAGAAGCAGACTCCCTGCCGAGCAGGGAGCTCGATGCGGGACTGGATCCCGGGACTCCAGGATCATGACCCGAGCCGAAGGCAGTCGCTTAACCAACTGAGCCACCCAGGCGCCCCTGTATTTAATCTTTTAACATTTTTATTAAATTCACATGTTGATGAAAGCAAATGATTAAAATATAGTTTTTGGGTGCCTGGAGGCTCAGTCATTAAGCGTCTGCCTTTGGCTCAGGTCATGATCCCAGGGTCCTGGGACGGAGCCCCACATTGGGCTCCCTGCTCCGCGGGAAGCCTGCTTCTCCCTCTCCCACTCCCCCTGCTTGTGTTCCCTCTCTCACTGTGTCTCTCTCTGTCAAATAAATAAGCAAAATTTTAAAAATATATATATATATTTATAATATTCTTTTCCTTCTCTTGTATTATATAACTAAAAACATCCCTGCCTATATCATAGGTATTTGAAAGTACTTTTATAATATGTAAAGCATATATGCATATATGAAATTAATTATATGTACATGTGCATATCTAAATGTATGTGAATGTATATGTGTATAGGTTTCAACAAATAATAATATAACATAATACACATATACATATGTATCTGTATAAGAAACCATACCATGTCTATGTATAAATGTATATGCGCATATGTCTGTACATACACACTCCATGAAGGTGACAAGATATCAATATTGTCTACCCAAAAGAAATTTCATTTAGTAGTCTAAAGTCAACTACTGTATTTGATAATTAAATGCATTTGTGGGGCGCCTGGGTGGCTCAGTCGTTAAGCGTCTGCCTTCGGCTCAGGTCATGATCCCAGGGTCCTGGGATTGAGCCCTGCATCGGGCTCCCTGTTCCACGGGAAGCCTGCTTCTCCCTCTCCCACTCCCCCTGCTTGTGTTGCCTCTCTCACTGTCTCTCTCTCTGTCAAATAAATAAATAAAATCTTTAAAAAAATAAAAAAAAATAAATGCATTTGTATGTTATCCACGGTAAAGTTGAGGTACAAGGGAATACAATATCATTTAATAAGAGAATATTTTTCCTAAATTATGTCTTTTATTAAAATTGACTTTAATTAATATTTGCAGAATAAATACATTATTTTGTCCATTCATATATTTGCTAATATTTAAATACTGCTATTATATTTAAGCCAACATTTTCTTTCTTATATATTTAGTACACTAACTCTCTGTATATTATCTAAATACAGGCAATAGCAGTTGGATACATCATACTAATTAAGCACCAGATTGGATATCTCCTTCCAAATTGTCCTCCCACATGTTTGATATAAACCTTTCAAACTGCAGGAAGAAGTGACAACAAACCCCAGAGCTATGCTACGTGATTGAGAGAATCAGTTATCCTGGTGTCACTGGAAGCAAAATCAATTCATGTGTTCTGTCATCCTTAGAAAGTACTAACATGCTGTCAGCAATAAATTTTACAGGGTTTCCCCAAAGTCAATTGCTCCTTCTATTTGGGATTAAGATGAAAGCAAATTGATTCTTCCTATACATAGAGGAAGCATGAGACAAGAGATACTTTTAGTCTACTCACTTTTCTTTCTTTTTTTTTTTTAACTGACAAATTTCTCCTGGCTCACTAATATAAGGTCTTTAGTCATTGAAACTCTGGCTGTGAAGTATACTCAGGCATAATCATCAGGAATGCAATTTCCCTTAGAGTTACCTTCCATGCAGGTATGCAGGAAATTTATTTCTGGGTAACTATTTTTTTCTGAGCACGTTAAAAAAAAAAAGGCCAGTCTTTCTAACATTTTAACTGGAATTACTGTCAGTATATCTTATCATCTTCAATTTTATTTTATTAGATCCCCCAAAATCTAGTGATAACCATTTTTGTCTTTTTCTTTAATTGAGTTGAACAAATTCAGAATCAACATTTCAATTCTTTTAATAAACTTTGTCTTAAAATATAAACTTTTAATAGAGAAGATATTTTGAAATCAAACTAAGACCATTTTCAATCAACCAAACAACCTTAGATTTAAACAAGTTCTATTGGGCCGACTATACAAATACATTTTTTTCTCCTTTTGAGCACCATATGAATTTACGAGATTATTTTAACTGAATTAGATGTTGCTAAAATATATATAAATACATAAAATGCCAGGTGGGAGTGACCAAAGGTTACCAAAGAAGAAAAGAAACAAGCACTCAAACAAATACAGAAACTGAAGAAATACGAAAAATACTAAATGTCTGCTGACAAATATATAGCATTTATGCTGCCCACTCCTTTGACATCTGTACATAGAATAACAAATGGCATTAACTTTTGTAAAGTATTATAGAGTATCTAGTTCTAGGTTAGATTCCAAGTAAAACACTAATGTCTAAATTTAACATAGAAGCTAGAATGACATCAGCAACATGGCTGAATAAGGCGTCATTTTCAGTAATCCCCCTCAACAACAATGGTTTGGCTTTCATCCATGGACAAAAGTATCTCTGGGAGCTGTGGGACTTAGCACCATACACCAAGGGACGTGGGAGGAGTGACACCTACTCATGCATTGGGTGACTGGCCTGCAGACCTCAGTCACAGCTGTGAACCATGCAGTAGCCCATGAGTAGCTTCAGCCCCTGTCAGCCACTGTCTAGGAGCCCCTGGAAATATTGTTTTAGACAATTACCCACAGGTGAGAGAGTCTTTGTGGAAGTCCAGATTTCCAGCAGAGAAGTTCCCACACCATTGGAAGAAAAACAAAAACAAAACAAAACAACAACAACAACAACAACAAACTATGAATTTAGACAGTTTGAAGAGGGTAAGAACAGTCTGACTTTACCCAAGTCGCACGTGCTCCAAGGCGGCGCAACTCAGTTTCATATGAGATCTTCTCAATCTGTGATTTTCCCATGAGGGAAAGTGAGAGCATGTGAGTGAGTGCCTGACTTCCCAGCACACAGTGAGCAGGTGGAAGAGTCTGGGAGAGCAGCAAATGGAACTATGGGAGAACATTAAAGGGATGCAGATCCTACTAAATGCATCACAGACTCCATCAAGAAGCTGGCCTATGAGCCACTTGGGATGTATTACCTTCAGATTCCCTCAAATGACCCACAGGTACCCCCAGTACTATATACGTCTCGTCCGAATACTTCCCCACACTGTGTCCAGTTCTCTATGTATGTTCACAGAGGTAGAGAGAGTAAGTTTAGGCAGATACCTAGTGAGAACATGTATAAAACCAGCCCTAAATCTGTGGACCACAAAGAAACCACAAACCTGAGCTTTAGCTTACCCTTGGGAAAGCAAAGGTAGGCTGTCAGCAGTTGGCCTGATATACTGCAGGATCAAGAGAAGGATACAAATTCAAGAAATCTATCATAAGAGGGACCAAGATGCGTGAAGCATGCATATCCACAGAAGGGCCAAGAAAGTCTCAGAATCTCTAGTATGGCTAACAGAGGGTAATTCTCTGCTAAGGTTAGTCAGTAAAGACTGGAGGAAGTAATTATATTGCAAATGCAAAGACACCATCCCAAGACTTCAAGAAATTTGGAAAATCAAGGAAACATTGCACTACCAAAGGATCACAATAATCTTCCAATAGTTGGCCCCAAAGACATAGAGATCTGTAATTTACCCAATAAAGAACTCAAAATAGTTGCTTTAAACAAGTTAAATTAGCTACAAGAAATTATAGAAAAACAATGTGTGAAATCAGGAAAACAATACATAAACAAAATAAGAGATTTAACAAAGACATAGAAATCATAAAATTAACACATTGTGGAGTGGAAGAATACAATAAATGAAATGAAAAATGCAAGAGAGAAAATCAACAGCAGAATGTATCAAGAATAAAAAAAAAATCTGTGAATTAGAAGTCAGAAATTTTGAAATTATCCTGTCAGAAAAGAACGAAGAAAAAAGAATGAAAGTGTGAAGAAACCCTTTGTGATGTATGGTGTAACATCAAAAGAAACAATCATAAAATTACTGGAGTAGAAAAAGAGAGGGAGTAAGTACAGAAAACATATTTAAATAATGGCTGAGATCTTCTCAAATCTATAGAGAGATTTGCATATCCAAGTTCATAAAGGTCCTAGGTCATGAAACAAATGTAACCTAAAGAGATTTCCTCCAAGCCAGATTATAATAAAACTGCTAAAAATTAAAGACAAAGAAAAAAAAAGTTAAAGAGTTCAACTTTTTTAGGCTATCAGCATATTTCTCAGCAGATTCATATAATTCAGGGAAGAATGGGGTGATATATTCAAAGTGCTGAAAGAAAAAATACTGCCAACCAAGAATATTCTATCTGGCAAAGCTGTACTTCAAAAAAGAAGAGAAGATAGGACCTTTACCAGGAAAAAAAAAAAAAAAAAAAGCTGAGGGATTTCATCATCACCAGACCTGCCTCACAAGAAATGCTGAGAGAAGTACTTCAAGCTGGAATGAAAGGATACTAATTAGTGACATGAAAATAGCATATTGATAAAGGTAAGTATACCATCAACTTCAGAGCACTTGAATACAGTAATATGCTGGAGTGCTAAAGACTTAACTTTAATATAAATGTTAAAAGACAAATATCTTAAAAATAACTATAGGGGTGCCTGGGTAGCTGAGTTGGTTAAGCATCTGCCTTCAGCTCAGGTCATGATACCAGGGTCCTGGGATGGAGCCCAACATCAGTCTCCCTGCTCAGCAGGGAGTCTGCTTCTCCCTTTCCTTCTGCCTCTCCCCACTTCTCATGTTCTCTCTCTTTCTAGTTCTCTCTCTCTCTCTCAAATAAATAAAATCTTAAAAAAAAATCTATAGCTACAACATTTTGTTAATGAATACACAATACAAAAACAGGTATACTGTGACATCAAAACATAAAAGGGGGAGAAAGATGGTATTGATTTTACATATGATCAAAGTTAATTCGTATCAGCATTATATCAATAGATATTTTATGTAAGCCTTATAGTAACCACAAAGCAAAAACCTCCAATAGATGCACATGAGACAGAGAAAAAGGAATCAAAGCATACCACCAAAAAATCATCAATGCACAAAGGAAGGCAGAGAGGGAGAAAGGGGATGTTAATTACAAAACATCCCCAAAACAATAAGATGGCATTAATCAGTTCTTACATTTAATAATAACTTTTAATGTAAATGAATTAAATTCTCTAATTAAAAGGCATAGAGTGGCTAAATGGGAGAAAAGAAAAGAAAGGAAAGGAAAGGAAAGGAGAAAAAAGAAAAGATCAAGCTATATGCCACCTATAAGAGACTCACTCCAGTTTTAAGGACATACATAGGCTCAAGGTGAAAAGAAGGAAATAGATATTTCATGCAGAAGGAAACCAAAGGAGAGCAGGGGTAGCTATACTTGTATAAGAAAAAGTAGACTTTAAGCTAAAAATGGTAATGAGAAAAAAAGAAGGTTATCATATAATTATAAAGTGGTCAATTCATCAAGAAGATATAATAATCATATGTATGTACCCAATGTCTGAACATACTAGAAATATACTAGAAAATACTAACAGATATAAGGGAGAACCATATGATGTGATCATAGTAGCAGACTTCAGTACCCCACTTTCAACAATGGATAAATCATCCAGACAGGAAATCAATAAAGAAATATTGGACTTGAGCTATACTGTAGACCAAATGAACCTGACATATAAAAACATTCTATCCAACAGCAGCAGAATACACATTATTCTCAAGCACACATAGAGCATTCTCCAGGATAAGTTATGTGATAGGTCACAAAATAAGTCTTAGCAAATTTGAGAGTATTAAAATCATACCAAGTATCTTTCCCTACCAAAATGGTATAAAATTAGCAATTAATAGCAAGAGGGAAACAGGAAAATTTACAAATATGTGGAAACTAAATAACACACTCCTGAAAAACCAATGGGTCAAAGAAGAAATAAAAAGAGAATTTATAATAAAAAATATCTTGAAACAAACAAAGATGACCATACCAAAATTTATGGAATGCATTAAAATAGTTCTAAAATAGAAGTGATAAACATCTACATTAAGAAAATACAGGGGCACTGGGTGTCTCAGTCCATTAATTATCTGACTTTTGATCTCAGTTCAGGTCTTGATCCATGAGTGTAAGACCTGTGTGGGCTCCATGGCCAGTATTGAGCCTACTCTAAAAAAAATAAAAAAAGAAGAAGAAGAAGAGGAAGAAGAAGAAGAAGAAGAAGAAGAAGAAACAACATTAGAGTTAAACAACCTAACTATACACCTCAAAGGACTAGAACCACAAGAACAAACTAAGCCCAAAGTTAGCTGTAAGGAAATAACAAGATCAGAATAGGAATAAATGAAACAAAGACGAGGAAAATAATAGAAAAGATCAATTAAACCCAGAGTTGGTTACTTGAAAATATACATAAAATTGAAAAAAACTTCAACAAAGTGAGGCTAAGGAAAAAAGAGAGAAGCCTCAAAAAATAAAATAAAAAATGAAAGTGAAAACATTAAAATTGATTCCACAGAAATAAAAAAAAGATTATCAGAGACTACAATGGAAAATTATACAGCAACAAATTGGATAACCTAGAAGAAATGGATAAATTCCTAGAAACATACATATTTCCAAGATTGAATTATGAAGAAACAGAAAATCTGAATAGACAAATACAAGTTAGGAGATTGCATCAGTAACCAAAAATGTCCAAAGAAAAGACCAGCTCTAGATAGTTTCCCTGGCGAATTCTATCAAATATTTAAATAATTAATTTCAATCATTCTCAAACTCTTCCAAATAGTTGGAGAGGAGAGAATACTCCAAAACTCATGTTACAAGACCAGTATTACTCTGATACAAAAGCCAGATGAGGATACTACAGGAAAGAAAAAACCACAGGTCAACATCCCTGATAAATGTAGATGCAAAATATTTTACAAATATTTCAACAAAGTATTAGCAAATCAAATCTCACAGCACATTAAAAGGATCATACACAATGCTTAAGTGGGATTTATTCCTGTAATACAAGGATGGTTCAACATACACAAATCAATAAATGTGATATATCACATTAATAGGAAGTTAAAAATAATACAGTCATCTTGGTAGATGTAGAAAAAACAATTTATAAAATATGGCATCCTTTCATGTTAAAAACTCTTAACACACTGGGTAGAAAAAAAATTTACCTCAACATAAGGCTATTTGATAATCCCATAACACATACTCAATGGTTAAGGGGTAAATGCTTTTCCTCTAAGATCAGGAACAAGATGAGGATGCCCACTTTTACCACTTTTATTTAACATAGTACTGGAAGTCTTACCCAGAGCTATAAGTCAAGGAAAATAAATAAAATGCACCCAATTTCATAAGGAAGATGTAAAATCGTATTTGTATAGAGATGATAGGGAAATCCTAAAGACTTCACTAAAAAAAGAAATCCTGAAGACTTCACTAAAGGGGCACCTGGGTGGCTCAGTTGGTTAAGTAACTGCCTTCAGCTCAGGTCGTGATCCCAGGGTCCTGGGATTGAGCCCTGCATCAGGCTCCCTGCTCAGCGGGGAGCCTGCTTCTCCCTCTGCCTCTGCCTGCCACTCCCCCTGCTTGTTCTCTCTCTCTCTCTCTAATAAATAAATAAAATCTTAAAAAAAAAACTATTAGAATTAACCAACAAATTCAGTAAAGTTGCAGTTTATAAAACTAACATATAGAAATCAGTTGCATTTCTATACACTAAAAACAAAATATCTGAAAAGGACATAAAGAAAACAATCCCATTCACAATAGTATAAAAATATTAAAGTACTTAGAAATAGGGCGCCTGGGTGGCTCAGATGGTTAAGCATCTGCCTTCGGCTCAGGTCATGATCTCAGGGTCCTGGGATCGAGTCCCGCATCGGGCTCCCTGCTCCTTGGGAGCCTGCTTCTCCCTCTGCCTCTCTCTCTCTCTCTCTGTCTCTCATGAATAAATAAATAAAAAAAAATTAAAAAAAAATAAATAAAGTACTTAGAAATAAATTTAACCAAGGATGTGAAAGATCTGTAAACTGACAAGTGTAAATAGTGATGACAGAAATTGAAGAGGACACAAACCAATGGAAAGATATTCTGTTTCTGTGTTCATGTACTGGAAAAATTAATATTGTTAAAATGTCCATATTACCCAAAGCTATCTATAGATTCAATGCATTCACTATCAAATTTCCAATATCATTTTTTATAGAAATAGGAAAAACAATCCTAACATTCACATCAACGCAACAAAAACCCTAATAGTCAAAGCAATCCTGAGAAAGAAAAACAAAGCTGGAAGCATCACACTTCCTCATAAAACTATATTACAAAACTATAGTAATCAAAACAGTATTGTACTGGCATAAAAATAGACACATTGACCAATGGAACAGAATCAAGATCCCAGAAAAAAACCCTTGCATGAAAGGTCAACTAATATTTGACAAGGAAGCCAAGAATGCTTAATGGGGAAAGGATAGTCTCTTCAATAAATGGTACTGGAGAAACTACTTAATCATATGCAGAATGGTAAAATAGAACCCCTAGCTTACACCATTCACAACAATTAATTTGAAATGGGTAAAAATTAAACATAAGACTTGAAGCCATAAAATTCCTGGACGAAAATATGGGGAAAATATTCTTGCTATTGATCCTCACAACATTTTTTTTTTTTTGGATATGATATCAAAAGCACAAGCAACAATATCAAAAATTACTAAGTGGGATTACATAGAAATTAAAAGCTTCCACATAGAGAAAGAAATAGCCAACAAAATGAAAAGCTAACCTAGAGAATGGGAGAAAATATTTGCAAATCATATATTTGATAAGGGGTTGTTATGCCAGATATTAAGAAATTTATACAATTCAATAGCTAATAAACCTCAAAAACAAACAATTATATTAAAAAATGGCTAGAGGAACTGTATAGACATTTTTTCCAAAGACAAGATAAAAATGGTCAACAGGTATGTGAAAAGATGCTCAACGTCATTAATCAACAAAAAATGCAAATCAAAACATGGTAACATATCATTTCACATTCACAAACTACTAGAATGGCTATCACTAAAAAGACAAGAGATAACAAGTACTGGTGTGGATGTGGAGAAAAGGGAATCCTTATGCATTGTTGGTAGAATGTATAGTCACTATGGAAAAGAGTATGGAAGTTCATCCGCAAATTAAAATACAGAACTACTATATAATCCAGTAATTCTACTTCTGGGTATATATCCAGAGGGAATGAAATTGGGATCTCAAGAGTGATATCTGCACTTCCATGTTTACTGCAGTATTGTTCACAATAGCCAAGATATGGAAACAACCTATGTGTCCATCAGCAGATGAATGGTTAAAGAAGATGTAGTGTATATACACAATGGAGTATTATTTAGTCATGAGAAAAAAGGAAATCCTGGCATTTGTAACAATATGGACCTTGAGGACATTATGCTAAGTGAAATAAGCCAGATAAAGCCAGATAAGGACAAATGCTCTATGATATAAATTATATGCAGAATCCAAAAGAGCCAAACTCATAGAAACAGAGAGTAGAACAGTGGTTTCTAGAAGATGGGGAGGGGAGAAATGGGGAGATGTCAGTCAAAGGGTACAAAATTCAGTTCTATGATTAATAAGTCTGGGGATCTAATGTACAGCATGATGACTATAGTTAACAATACAGATTTACATACTTAAGTGTTGCCAAGACAGTAGATTTTGCATGTTCTCACCACAAAAGAGAATTGATGATTATGTGAGATGACAGAAGTATTCAATAACCCTGCCATGGTAATTATTTCTCAATATATATGTGCATCAAATCATCACATTGGGTACCTTAAACTTTATGCAATGTTATATATCAATGATATCTCAATAAAGCTGGGCAAAAGATGGATGCCAGTATAACCTGTGTGTGTGTATGTTTGTGTGTGTGTGTGTGTGTGTGTTGTTGAGTGTGTCAGCAGAGAATAACAATTTATTCATACAATTACCTAATAGCAGTAGGGCTAAAATGATTATGATAATAGAAATAGAAACAGCATGGTATGAAGATGACCAGGCAGAACAACTAAATATCTTGAGGTTTGATGAAATTGTCATTGGTCTTGGGGCTTGCAGAATATGTAAGGTATTAAAGGTCAAGGTTATGACAGCAATAACCACTTTTTTTTTAGTGAAATGTATAAAAGCTAGGTGAGAATTTAATTAAACCTGTACTTTCTTGTGCCATTAATATACAGTTTGCTACCTAATTAGATCAAAATCTATATGTATATCTATGAGCTTTTTACTTGGGAAAGAATGTATCAAAAAAGAAAAAATGATAACCTGTAATTAGAAATAATCATTCAAAATAACTTTAAAAATAAATTAATCTGTATTATGTGTAGAAGAAAGAAAAAAAGATGCCAGTGTTCCAATAGCATGAACTCTCCAAATAAAACTTTGAAAAATGAATCCTACAATCAAGACATGGTACTGCTTGCCAATGTTATCATATAAAAGCCTTAAAAGGTACTCTTACACTCTTAAAAAATAATATTGTTTTGGGGCGCCTGGGTGGCTCAGTCGTTAAGCGTCTGCCTTCGGCTCAGGTCATGGTCCCAGGGTCCTGGGATCGAGTCCCACATCGGGCTCCCTGCTCTGCGGGAAGCCTGCTTCTCCCTCTCCCACTCCCCCTGTTTGTGTTCCCTCTCTCTCTGTCTCTCTCTGTCAAATAAATAAATAAAATCTTTAAAAAAAAAATATTGTTTTAAGACATTATTTTAAATACAGTGGGGAATTTATAATAGAACTATTTATCAATTAGTTTTAACATATATGTTTAGATATTTGTAATCCATGGTCTCTAAAGAAATTTTAAGTTTTCAATTTCTTTTAAATATTATAAAGTTGCAAACAATGGATCTAAGAGATAGTTTTGCTGAATCAGCTTTAAATGCATTTCCAATCAAGAAACAAAATATCATTCATCCAATAAAACATCCTCTCTATGTTCAAGAGCATTGGGCTTTGAAACAACCTGAAAATCATTATTCTCACTTTGGGAAGCTGATATTCTTTGGGTAAGGTGAGGTATAGCCATTAGGCCTGCAGGAGTTTGTCCTTTCTAATTCTTAACAGAAAAGTGTGCAGTGTGCCCAAAGGGACTGTACATTGGCCAGTTGAGATTTGAAGCAAGAGGGCCTCTGATAATGTACAACTCTTATCATTAATGTAAAAGCCCTATCCAGGGATAAATGGCAGAATTGAGGATGCTCTGTATCTAGATTAGTCTATCTGATTACTAGAATATTTCCTTAACACAAAATTGAAGCTACTGTTGCAAATACTTCTAAACTCATATATGCTTATTCCACCGCATTAAAGACATTTCTTTGCTGTTCTTTATTCAACTGTCTTGTGCCTCAACTTAACATCCTTTAAGGATGGATGTGATGATTTTTATATGTGGCACAGGAGCTAAACGACTATTCTTCCCATCAAGGATTGACAGCATGTGCATGTCCTGGGGTAACTAGGTGATGGGCATTAAGGAGGGCACGTGATGTGATGAGCACTGGGTGTTATATGCAACTGATGAATTATTGAACCCTACATCTGAAATTAACAATGTACTGGTAACACAAATAATCAATTAACATATATTTCATATATTATATGTATTATATATATTCTTATAATAAAGTAACCTTTATAAAAGAAAATGCTATTAAAAATCATAAGGAAGAAAAAAATGCATGTACAGCCCTATTCTATTAATTGAAAAAAATTCCTCATATAAGTGAACCCATGCATACCAGTATTGTTCATGGGTCAATTGTATTTACTTTCCTCACCTTCAGTAATATTTACTTATATAAAGTACACAGACTGTGTGTGGAGTTCTTTGGAATATGGAAGACACCCCTGGTGGTAGTTATTAATACTGATAATAAACAGTACCAACTGCTTTTAATAAAGTTAATTGCTGATTGCTGATAAAATTGCTAATAATAAACAGTACCAAATATGAGTAAATTTCTTTTGCCTGGTATATTTATTTGATAATTATAAACTTCTAAAATATTTTTTTTAATTTTTTTTTTAAAGATTTTATTTATTTATTTGACAGAGAGAAACACAGCGAGAGAGGGAACACAAGCAGGGGGAGTGGGAGAGGGAGAAGCAGGCTCCCCGCTGAGCAGAGAGCCCGATGTGGGGCTCGATCCCAGGACCCTGGGATCATGACCTGAGCCAAAGGCAGACGCTTAACGACTGAGCCACCCAGGCGCCCCTAAAATATTTTTAGAATATTTTCACAACCTGTCTTTTAGAAAAATCAGGTTCATATTTTCAAGTCAAATCAAATTGTCTTTTAAATTCTATAGTTATACAACAGATGAGTGGATAAAGAAGATGTGGTCCATATATACAATGGAATATTACTCAGCCATCAGGAAGGATGAATACCCAACTTTTACATCCACATGGATGGGACTGGAGGAGATTATGCTAAGTGAAATAAGTCAAGCAGACAAAGTCAATTATCATATGGTTTCACTTATTTGTGGAACATAAAGAATAGCATGGAGGACATTAGGAGAAGGAAGGGAAAAATGAAGGGAGGGAAATCAGAGGGAGAGATGAACCATGAAGAGACTATGGACTCTGAGAAACAAACAGGGTTTTAGAGGGGAGGGGGGTGGGGGGATGGTTAGCCCGGTGATGGGTATTAAGGAGGGCACGTACTGCATGGAGCACTGGGTGTTATACGAAAATAATGGATCGTGGAGCACTACATCAAAAACTAATGATGTACTGTGTGGTGACTAACATAATACAATTAAAAAAAATACATTCTATAGTTAAATAACAAGAGTGGCCACATCATTAGAAGTATGTGGGGTTGGGGTTGGACAGGAGAGCCTCTCTCAGCGCCTTGTTAAATTACCATACAATAAACATTTTCTGGGTTTTTATGACATGGCTTTGTATCAGAAATTCCTTGAAATAAGTAACTGTCAAAACAATTAAACTACTATGTATGGATCTCATATTAAATAGTGAGTGAGAAAAATAAACACTTGGTAGTTTGATTAGTAGAAGATGAACTGTATCTGCTGTACCAATTCCAAATGTTTTAAACACTGTTGAAAAGTATGACAATCCAGTACCATGCACACACTTGTTTCTTTTCAAATTTGTTACTTCTTAAGCTGTTGATGTTGTCAATATCATGGTTAAGTTAATGAAAAGATAAGACATGGACTGTTATATGGTAAAGGAATTTTATACAGAATTTTTCAAAATTAATAATATAAAATAACTCAAATTTTAAAAATAGGCACAAAACTTGAACAGGTACTATATCACAGAATATATACAGTGGTGGAAAAACTCATGAAAAGATGCTCAACATCATTAGTCATGAAGGAAATGATAATTAAAACACAATGGAATGACATTATCTATTAGAACTGCTAAAATTATTTTTTAAATGGTAATGCCAATTTCTTACAAAAATATAAAACACCTGAAATTCTCATATGTTGCTGGTGGGGTGGTAAAATATTGTAGCCACTCTGGAAGACCTGTGGCAATTTCTTATAAAATTAAACATATACCTATTATACAATTCAGCAATTCCACTACTAGGTACTTACTAAAGGAAAATAAAAACTTCTGTTCATAAAAGACCTGTACTTAAACAAGTATAGTAGCTTTATTAATAATTGCCAAAATCCCAACTATTCTTGAAATAGTAAATAATCTACTATTTATTCTTACAATGGAATACCACACAGATATAAAAAGAAAAGAGTTACTGAAAGTTTTACTCTGGATGATTCTCAAAGGCTTTATGCTAATTGAAAGAATCCAAACTCATAAGACTAAATAATGTATAATTTTATTTATATGACACTTGGAAAATTAAAGACAAAACTATAGGGATAGAACACAGGTCAAGGGATGAAAGGAGTGGTTAACTATTTGGAAATAGGTGTAAACTTTAAAGGGAGAGGATACTGTTCTATTTGTTGATTATGTTAGTGGACACATGACTACATGTATTGTCAAAATTGTAGAAATGGGGCGCCTGGGTGGCTCAGTTGGTTAAGCGACTGCCTTCGGCTCAGGTCATGATCCTGGAGTCCCGGGATCCAGTCCCGCATCGAGCTCCCTGCTCGGCAGGGAGTCTGCTTCTCCCTCTGACCCTCCTCCCTCTCATGCTCTCTGTCTCTCATTCACTCTCTCTCAAATAAATAAACAAAATCTTTAAAAAAAAAATTGTAGAAATGTTCATCAAAAATATGAAAGAAATGTATGTAAATTTTATTTCAATAAAAATAGAATTCAAATATAGTTTTAGTACTTCATATTGAATCACATATTACTCAGATATTTGTCTTAGACTATTCAAGTTAAGGACAATAAAGTTTTGTAAAACATCCCATTTTTACCCTATATTTTGTTGTATTATTAATTATTTGATTTATTTATTTATATATTTTTAAAGTAAGCTTTATGTGTAATGTGGGGCTTGAGCTCACAACCCCGAGATCAAGAGTCACATGCTTTACTGGCTGAGCCAGTAAGTTGCCCCTATTGAATTATTTTTTTTTTTATTTTATAATTTTTTTTTAAAGATTTTACTTATTTATTTGTCAGAGAGAGAGCACAAGCAGGGGGGGCGGGCAGCAGGCAGAGGGAGAAGGAAACTCCCCACTGAGCAGGGAGTCTGATGTGGGACTCAATCCCAGGACCCGGGGATCATGACCTGAGCCAAAGGCAGATGCTTTAACCAACTGAGCCACCCAGGCATCCCATTGAATTATTTTTTAGTGGACTATTTTCTTAGAGCAGTTTTAGATTCACAGCAAAATTGCCTGGAAAGTACAGAGACTTCCCATATATAACCGTACCCTCACTCATGAGTAACTTCCTCCACTATCAATATCCCCAACCAGTGTGGTATATTTGTTACAATTGATGGACCATTGACAGATGAATGGATAAAGAAGATGTGGTGTATATATAAACACTGGAATATTATGCAGCCTCAAAAAACACGAAGTCTTGCCATTTACAATGATGTGAATGGAACTGGAGGGTATTAGGCTGAGCAAAATAAGTCAATCAGAGAAAGACATGTATCATACAACCTCACTGATATGAGGAATTCTTAGTCTCAGGAAACAAACTGAGGGTTGCTGGTGTGGTGGAGGGTGAGAGGAATGGGGTGGCTGGGTGATAGACATTGGGGAGGGTATGTGCTATGGTGAGCGCTGTGAATTGTGTTAAGACTGTTGAATCACAGACCTGTACCTCTGAAACAAATAATACATTATACATTAAAAAAAAAAAAAAAAAAAGATAGTAGGAAGGGAAAAATGGAGGAGGGGAAATCAGAGGGGCAGATGAACCATGAGAGACTATGGACTCTGAGAAACAAACTGAGGGTTCTAGAGGGGAGGGGTGTGGGGTGATGGGTTAGCCTGGTGATGGGTATTAAAGAGGGCACATATTGAATGGAGCACTCGGTGTTATACGCAAACAATGAATCCTGGAACACTACATCAAAAACTAATGATGGGGCGCCTGGGTGGCTCAGTTGGTTAAGCGACTGCCTTCGGCTCAGGTCATGATCCTGGAGTCCCGGGATCGAGTCCCGCATCGGGCTCCCTGCTTGGCGGGGGGTCTGCTTCTCCCTCTGACCCTCCTCCCTCTCATGCTCTCTGTCTCTCATTCTCTCTGTCTCAAATAAATAAATAAAATCTTTAAAAAAAAAAACTAATGATGTAATGTATGGTGCTTAACAATAAAAAAATAAATAAAATAAAATAAATAAAAAAATAAAAAAAAATAAAACGACTGATGAACCTACAATGGCACACCATTATCACTCAAAGTCCATAGTTTACATTAGGATTCAGTCTTGATGCTATACATTCTATGGGTTTAGGCAAATGTATAATGATACATATCTACCATATTAGTATCAAACAGAACAGTTTCATTGCCCTAAAAATCATTTGTGCTTCATCTTGTTCATTTATTTCCCCACTCCAAGCCCCTGGAAGCCACTGTTTTTGTTTGCTTTTTTTTTTTTTAATTGCATCCATAATTTGCCTTTTCCAGAATATCATATAATTGGAATCATAAGGTATGTTGCCTTCTCAGATTGGCTTGTTTCACTTAGTATTATGCATTTTAGTTTCTTCAAGGTCTTTTCATGGATTGATAGCTTATTTTCTGTTAGCACTGAATAATATTCCATTGTATGAATGTATCACACTTTATCCAGTTAGCTACTGAACGGCATCTTGGTTGCTTTCAAGTTTTGTCAGTTATGAATAAAGCCACTATAAACATCCATGTACAGATTTTTGTGTGGACGTAAGTTTTCAACTCCTCTGGGTAAATGCCAAGAAGAACAAGTACTGGACCAAATGTTTAATTTTGTTAGAAATTGTCAACAGGGGTGCCTGGGTGGCTCAGTCAGTTAAGTGTCTGCTTTGGCTCGGGCCATGATCCCAGGGTCCTGGGATCGACTCCCGCTTTGCCCTCTCCTCCCTGCTTGTGCTCTCTCTCATTATCTCTCTCTCTCTCAAATAAATAAAATCTTAAAAAAAAAAAGAAAAAAGAAACTGCCAAACAGTCTTCCAAAATGGCTGTACCAGTTTTCATTGTCACCATCAATGAAAGAGAGTTCCTGTTGCTCCACATTCTCACCAGCATTTGATGTCATTGTTCTAGATTTTGTCCATTATAGTAGTGTGCATTGGTATTTCATTGTTTTAATTCGCATTTTACATGATGTGGATTAGAATATGTATTTATTTTGACTGAAGGGCAGACATTAATTAAATAATGGTGCATAAGTATTGTTAGAAGATTTCCTTAATAAATAAGTTGAAATAATATATAATAACTGTACTAATCTTTTATACCAAAAAAAAAAAATCCAGCACTGTTTCTGACCCCTAACTTCTTGAAAATTCTGTAAATTTGCTTTAGCCTTTAAGCTATTCATAAATGCTACCCAAATAATCAGAAATCTGTATTTGTGGAACTCAGTTTAATGTAGTACAACTGTATAAGATATATTTCACCACCAAAAACTATATGTCAATTTGTAACAGACATTAAATAAGAAATGACTGATTTTTTAAGGAAGAAAAATGCATATTTTATGATTCTGTTATTTGCTTGTTAACTAAACTGTAAAAATATTTTCTTATTTATTCTAAATGTTATAATAAAAATGCAAACAATACCCATTTAAAGATCTTGAAGTCACAATATTTTAATATTTATTAAGAATTAATATATTTTGAGGGGTACCTGGGTGGCTCAGTTGGTTAAGCAATTGCCTTCAGCTCAGGTCATGATCCTGGAATCCCTGGATCGAGTCCCTCATCCAGCTCCCTGCTCAGCAGGGAGTCTGCTTCTCCCTCTGACCCTCCCCCCTCTCATGTGCTCTCTCTCTCAAATAAATAAATAAAATCTTAAAAAAAAGAATTAATACATTTTGAGATACATAGATATTGCTGCTTATTTTTTCAGAATATGAGTCCACATAATATAATTCCTCTGTAGGTACTTCTTTCTTGAAGTAAATTTAAATATGTATATATCACACATTTGCATTAGAAGAGAAAGGAACAGGTCAGAGAAAAAAAAAGTGCAAAAGTCTTAAAATTTTGACTTGGAAAATAACTGATTTTCTGAGATGATCAACACAGCTCCCTGTTATTCCTGTGATTATGTTATTTTACACTGTAAAGAGATTCTGCAGGTGTAATTAAGGTTACTAAATACTCGAGCTTCTGATATTAAGATTATCCAGGTGGTCCTAACCAAATCACTGCAGCCCTTTAAAAGCAGGGAGGTTCTTTGTTTGTTTGTTGTTTTTTATGTTCTGTTTTGTTTTTGGCCAGTCATTATAGTTGTAATCAAAACACAGAGTTTTGAAGGTGCAAAGATCTGACAAGATAGAGGTATTTTGTTGGGGGATCTGAAGAGTGAGGGATCATCTTCCAATATAAGGAAACTGAGAGCAGCCTCTCAGAGCTGAGCATGTCCCCTGGATCACAGCCAGCAGGAAAACAGGGACCTCAGTCCCTGGAACCAGATTCTGCCAACAACTTGAATGAGCTCTTCTGCAGAGCCCCAGAGCCTCAGGATAAGGACTCAGTCAGCTAACACCTTGATTTCAGCTTTGTGACACTAAGATAACCCAGTGTGCCCACCCTGAGATTGTGACCCTCAGAATGGTGAGATAATACAATGTTATTTTTCCAGTCTGTTAGCTTGTGGTAATTTGTTAGGCAACAATAGAAAACTAACACTAATAAGAGTAATGATGGAAAGAAAAAGGAGACTGAGGATGTAAAACCCAATTCCTACAGGAGGACAAAAAAACTTAGAAAAGGAACTAGTAGAAATTGTGACAGGCATATTAACTATACAATTATCCTTTAGGCTTTGAAAGAAAAGTCTCTATTACATCTAGGTTATCTAACTGGAATAGTACTTGTTTTCTAATCTTTTTAATTTCCTTTTACTTTTTTAGTTTTCCAATTAAATATCACTTATTTCAAGATCATAAAAGGACTGAAGTTCTTGGACAAATTCTATTGCTTAAGACACTTTTATAAAAAAGAAAAAAAATATGAGCAATAGCATATAATAACCTGAGTCTACTTGAAAATCAAAAGAAATATATTACACTTATAAAATGTAGTTCATAGACCAGAAGGTATTTTTTTTTTTGTTTTTTGTTTTTTTTTTAAAGATTTTATTTATTTATTTGACAGAGAGAGACACAGCGAGAGAGGGAACACAAGCAGGGGGAGTGGGAGAGGGAGAAGCAGGCTTCCCGCTGAGCAGGGAGCCCAATGCGGGGCTCTATCCCAGGACCCTGGGATCATGACCTGAGCCGAAGGCAGACGCTTAACCATCTGAGCCACCCAGGTGCCCCCAGAAGGTATTTGTTTTAAGATGAAGTATTTAAGTCTCTTCTACTTTTTCCTTTCAGAAAACTAGAGAAGAGATTTTTAAAAGTTAATTTACTTAGTCAAGTGAAGTTCAAATGCAAAGTCTCACGTTGTTAGTTACATTTTTGAAAATACACTGCAAAATGAAGTAAAATTACAATAAAATGCACAGAGTGACCTGTAGAATGGGCTTTGGAAGAAAAAGACTTTATCAAATGAGATGCCTTATTTTGGAGATGGGAAGGATTTTACAAGGGGAAATGAGAGCTTTCTAAGAGTCTAAGTTATATACATTCAAGCTCAGATGGACAGTGAGTAATGAGTTTATTCTCTGTTACCAGTCCTTGAGTTTAGGGATTACCTCATGCTTGATACCCCTGACCCCTTGCTGAAGTCTGGGTTACCCTGTGGGTTTGTGAGAAGCCAAAACCCAGCAGAGATGATATAACAAGTCAGTCTTTTCATTCACTTCACATCAGGAGAAGAAATAATTCATAATAAGTATTTCTCAGCTCAAATTCAAAGTCATGTGTGTTGAGACTCCCAGGTGCATTGGGTGACCAAAATAGATGGGTTCTAATAAAATGCAGTCACCACTTTGGCTTATTTTTTTTTACATTTTTCTGATAACTTGACTTTTTTATGGAACACGTATTTACAGATATTTTATCTTATTTTAATTTTTTACAGATGCTTCAAATCTCATCTTACAAGAAAGTTTGCTCTTATTTTTTTTTAAATGGCCATTCTTTACACCTGAAAATATAAGCACTTACCCAGAATGTTCAAGATGCTATTATGTTTTTAGAATTTATCTTGAAATATTGGCATTTACTTCAAGCTAGTATATGCTACCCATATGAACAGTAGTGCTGTTGAAATGCCACATAGGTATTTTGAGGAAAAAAAAAAAGAACAAATGGGTCATCTAGTCTCCAGGTGTGCTGTTTCTCGCTGTGTATAATAGAGGTAAATGCCACGATACAAGAATTTTCTCTGTAACTTTACGCTTCAATGCCACAGAGATATAGTTTATCATCTGAAAAGTACATAATTGCACAGCTTGTATTATCTACATGTTTTAGTTCTAGAAGCTTGGGACCCCCATCCCATTTGATGAAATAGTTAAAATGACTTTCCTATTACCTATTTTTCTACCTTTCCTATACAATTTATAAAAATTTGATAAGCCATAAGACACATACCATGGATTTGTCCTTTTTTTCTCTATGTATACATTAATTGTAAGCTTTCACTTTATCTGTGATATGCATAGTATGTGAAATTAATGCAAAATGCACACAATAAAATTATAGCTCTATTTAAAATTATAGCATACTGCACCTATGCTTTCATTCTCATAACAAATAAAATACAATGTATGTGAGAATAATAAGTAGGTAGGCTTATGAGGCTGGTATAATTTTAGAAACAATGCAAAATGAACAAGGAGGACTTGGGGAAATTGATAAAAACATCAGATGAATGAATGTATCTACTTTAATTCCCTATTTTGTTAAAACATTGATGAGAAAAGGTCATTCAGAACTATGAGAAGCTGAAAATTACACTAAAGTACTCATCTAACAGTTCTGCAGGGTTTTTTTTTCAGATATTTAAATATTACAATAATGCAACTGGGCATTAAAGCTAGCCAAATTAATGTTTTCAAAAACTGTTTTTCTCTGTACTGCTAATGTGCATTTGGGCATTTTTGGAACTTTCAAATAATGACAGGATTTTAATAGAGGAAAATGCCTTAATGAAGAAACAAAACGGTCCTATGCCCCTGAAAAATTATAATTTACAGTTTTATTTTTGCAATGCTTTTAATATACATAATATACATTGATGCTAATTAATATTTATAAATAAGCATGAACTTGATCATCCCCGCTACCTTCAAATTCTATAATGATCAAATCCTTTCAAGTACATAGACACTGACTGAGGAAAGCCATTTGATTTTGAGTGCCTGTACACTTCTTCTGCATTTTTTATTATGTTATGTTAATCACCATACATCATTAGTTTTTGATGTAGTGTTCCATGATTCATTGTTTGCCTATAACACCCAGTGGCTCCATTCAATACATGCCCTCTTTAATACCCATCACCAGGCTAACCCATCCCCCCATCCATCAAAATCCTAAAGGAGAACACAGGCAGCAACCTCTCCGACCTCAGCCGCAGCAACTTCTTCCTAGAAACATCGCTAAAGACAAGGGAAACAAGGGCAAAAATGAACTATGGGGACTTCATCAAGATAAAATGCTTTTGCACAGCAAAGAAACAGTCAGCAAAACCAAAAGACAACTGACAGAATGGGAGAAGATATTTGCAAATGACATATCAGATAAAGGGCTCGTATCCAAAATCTATGAAGAACTTATCAAACTCAACACCCAAAGAACAAATGACCCAATCAAGAAAAGGGCAGAAGACATGAACAGACATTTTTCCAAAGAAGACATCCAAATGGCCAACAGACACATGAAAAAGTGTTCAACATTGCTCGGCATCAGGGAAATCCAAATCTAAACCTCAATGAGATACCACCTCACACCAGTCAGAATGGCTAAAATTAACAAGTCAGGAAACAACAGAATTTGGAGAGGATGAAGAGAAAGGGGAACCCTCTTACACTGTTGGTGGGAATGCAAGCTGGTGCAGCCACTCTGGAAAACAGTATGGAGGTTCCTCAAAAAGTTGAAAATAGAGCTACCCTATGACCCAGCAATTGCACTACTGTGTGTTTACCCCAAAGATACAAATGTAGGGATCCGAAGGGGTATATGCACCCCGATGTTTGTAGCAGCAATGTCTACAATAGCCAAACTATGGAAAAAGCCAAGGTGCCCATTAACAGATGAATGGATAAAGAAGATGTGGTATATACACACAATGGAATATTATGCAGCCATCAAAAGGAATGAGATCTTGCCATTTGCAACGACATGGATGGAACTGGAGGGTATTATGCTGAGTGAAATACGTCAATCAGAGAAAGACATGTATCATATGATCTCACTGATATGAGTGCCTGTACACTGATATCCTAAATTCTTCACCTGCTTCAGTGGTCCTGGGAGCAATTTTAAGCTAAGGATCTCCTAAGCCAGAATTTTCCAAATGAATTTGGGAGAAAATCAAGCTTGAAAGATAATCTCTGAAGGAAAGAAGATGAGACCATTGCTTAATGAGTAATGCTCAGTGAGTAAGGAAATAGAAGCTACCACACCTCCCCCTGGACTATTTCACTATATTTTACATGCTAAAAGCATTGACAAGTCTTATACTGAATAAATCTATATAATCTGGTTTAACTCCAATTCTCAATTTTTTTGACCAGTGAACATTTTTTTTATTTGATTCATTTTCAATCAGCTATTTAATATTTCACACAAAATATTTTGTAAGTTGACATTCTTTGTCACAGAATGGAATTCTTTCTCAGGAAGATTTTCATTAGCCTCGAATAAGAGGAACTTTAAAAACTGGAAAAAAAAATGTTAGATTACTCTAGTACCTTAACTTTTGCATAGAGTTCATGAAGTTCTCAGGGAAAAGTAAAGGATATTTAATAATTTATAATAATCTTTATAATCAGTATTTTGACAAATTTATTTCCTGATATTGATTCTACGAAATGAATACCAAACATGACATGAGTCTGTACAATACAGTGGAATCAATTATTGACATAAGAGTGTGCAAGAATTTTGAAGAAATGCATTAATGCCTGGGACATAACTTGCATCCAGCAGCATGATACTTGATTATATCATGGAATCTTAAAAATATATGGTGACCTTGATTTTAATTACATATTTGACATGATGACCCCAATAGTCCTTTAAACAATAGATAGTTTGTTCCAGAGAAAATTATATTTAGGGACGCTTAAAATATCCTAAGTTGTTCTCCCATGATCAATTTTTCTTATGGGAAAATTAGTATGAAACTCAAGATAAATTTCTAGCAGCATTTAGAAAGGCTTTTGAGGATTAATCAATCCTGTGATGTTTATTATTGTATTTGTGATGTGCTAACATAGGTAGAAAGCTGATAAAATGTTTATACCATGTAAAATTGAGAGGAATTCCAGGTTCATTAAATCAAAATCTAATCTAGGTAGAAAAACTGACCATATCTGAATGGATGAAAGATAATGTGAGATTTCAAAGCTAGGTACAAAGAAATCACCTGCATATATTTCAAAATGGCCCCAATGCATATGCAAAGACATTTAGAATGTTTAATAAAATATATGTTCAAAGTGAGTCTCTTCTATGATGTGGATACCGTGATAGGTTACACTGAAACAGGCTAACATTTATTCAATGTGTCTTATGCACAAGACACAATGCTATACTCTTCACTGCATTAAATCAGTTCATTCTTAAAACAAACATAGGGCTGGTACATTATCTCTAATTTAGAACTCTGGAAACTAAGGCCTGGGGAATTTCTGTATTTTTTTCCTGAGGGCAAAGAACATCCTAGTTTTATTTTTTTTATCTCTATGTCCTTATATAGAAGGATGAATGACACAGAGTTGAGTGTTCATAAACATGTTTGAAAAAAAAAATGAATGGCTTAAGGAAACCTAGACGTGATCAAGAAGACTTACATAGGATAGACAACAATCATGATCATCAATGATTGGTACAACGTTTCCATAAAAGAATTCCCAACATATTTATAAAGGTAAATATTTTAAAAAGAATAAACCTTAGAACTATCACCTGTCAGGAATGTTGTAGAAAGAATTTACATAATTTTTTATTATGGTAAATGCTACCCACTTCCTGTTATGAAGTATGAAATAATATAAAGTCACATAAACTATCTCAAAATAAAATGAAAAAAATCCTAAATCCCTTTCATTATTAGATTCATTTTTGTTCTCTGGGGTAAAAATTATTTTCTGTATAAGTAACAAACTGGGGAATGAGTTATCAAATAACCAAAATATGTTTACACATTATTGCCTAAAAAGGTTTAATTTTAAAATGATCTATTAATATTCATAGAGTTGCTATGTGCTCAGTCTTATACTTTTAAGATGCAAGACTGAAAGACACCTGGTAGCTTAATGAAGGCTTCTTCTTATCAACACCTTCAGTTATGTTTGTTACGCAGCAGTAGTACACATGAATAGAATTCTGTTACTCATTCCATCATTATAGGTGTTTATTTAAACAGGCAAACTGTTGGGTGCTTGGGTGGCTCAGATGGTTAAGTGGCTGCCTTCCGCTCAGGTCATGATCCCAGGGTCTTGGGATCGAGTCCCGCATCCGGCTCCCTACTCAGCCAGGAGTCTGCTTCTCCCTCTCCCTCTGCCATTCCTTCTGCTTGTGCTCTTCTATCTATCTCTCTGTCAAATAAATAAATAAAATCTTAAAAAAAAAATAAAAAGGCAAACTGTTTTGATCTTCAAATTTTCAAAGCTTAGGAAATATATAAGTTATGAATGGAAAGGGAGAATGGATTAGGATATTAACATAAAAACAAGTACTTCTGAAAACAGAAATTATCTGCACAGGGAAATGCAGTACTAAATAAGGGAACAGTGAGGCAGTTAACCTAAGGAAAAATAATGCGATGATACAATGAAAATTATTATTATTATTATTACGGTGGTAAGAATTTAAGAAATGTCCTGGAAGGGCACCTGGGTGGCTCAGTTGGTTAAGCGACTGCCTTCGGCTCAGGTCATGATCCTGGAGTCCAGGGATCGAGTCCCGCATGGGGCTCCCTGCTCAGCGGGGGGTCTGCTTCTCCCTCTGACCCTCTTCCCTCTCGTGCTCTCTGTCTCTCATTCTCTCTCTCAAATAAATAAATAAAATCTTAAAAAAAAAAGAAATGTCCTGAAATACATAGAACTTTAGATTTTAAATACCAGCAATAAGATACTGTGACAGAATATGTGGGACACAAAGCAGTGATTTCATATGAAAAGCATTTATTGTTAGGCAGGATGGATTGAGAAAACTGAGTCCAAATTCAAGTTGAGCTTATTTAGACTAGTAAGAAGAGCTAAGGAAGATGTCATAATGACCTTTAACAGAACTGAAACAAAAATTACCCATCACATATTTTATAGAAAAATGAGAAGTTCTGATGATCTATTCTAGAGGATGGATGGAAGGGAATAATCAAATATATCTCCCAATGTCTGGTAGGGAGTAATAGATGGAATATTACAATACCAATCAGTGAAGAACATGTGCCTAAAAAATTATTTCAAGGGGACGTTATAGCTGTTGTACTTGAACAAGCTAAACTTGTGACACCAATAAAAAATTTAAGAAACTTATTTTGTAAGCAGATAGAAATAGCTCTAGGTCAGTTTTCCAAAAGTCAATTTGATTCAAGCCAATCTCCCCAAAGCAAATTGTTTTTTTTTGGCAGAATGTTCTGCATCCAAAGAGAACTAGAATATTTCATTGTCACAAAACCTGTAATAGGGACAAGAAGTAAGGACAAGAGGAGGAAAGAGAGAGGAGGTTATGAGCTCATGCAGACAACTATATTTAATGAAAAGTGATTTGTGCCCTAGTCTAAGTTTCTGTTGGATGACAGGGGAAGATATACAAAGAGAGGGAGAAGTGTATCAGAGAAAAATTAATTCAGTCACAAATTCTGAAGTTTAAAGTTACAGTATGAACTGATACTCAAATTTGTTTTTTCTAAATGCCAAACTCATCAATTTCAATAAAGTTTTGAATTAAATCCTAATTTCTTAATCTTTTGTGTTTGGATAAAATGTTCCTATTTTTAAATTAGCAATTTAAGATTTCACTAGGAAATTATTTTCTCCCAAAACTAATTTGACAAGTGACAGAAATAAATACTATGATGTACAGATTAGGTTTTAAGTGTAAAAATTAACAAGAATATATCAGTGTTGGTTCAAGTAATTCTAGGTTATCTGTACAAAATAGATCAAACAGTTTCTTACTATAGAGCTGTTTAATGGATTAAACATTAAATACTTTATTGTCAATATTATTTGTATTTATAAATGGATACATTTAATATTTAATTAGTTATAAAAATAGATTATGTATTCTCATCCTAAAACTGTTAAGAGTATCTTTCAGAATTTCATAATGTAACACATTTCATGAGACTTATAACCATAGTGTTTGTTGGTTAGGTGACAGTGTGTAACACACATATATAAACTGGTTTGCTAATCCTGAGTGACACAAACACAGGACTAACATTCAAAGTAATTAAACTTTTAAATATTATGATTTATTTCAGATAATATGTATTACTTGATAAATAACTGATAAGTGTATACATATGTTAATTTTACTTAATATATTTACTCAAATACCCTGTTTTATAGTTTTATATATTTGAATGTCCTTATATTAATGAATTATTTTAACCTTATATTAAAATCCAATGGATAATTGTTCTCACCTTAATGTGGCTGATACACCTATCCTGTACACTTATAAATCCATTTACAATAGGAATTTACTTTCTATGCCAGAGCACTATTTTAGTTGCATTTATTACTCCCTATAGCCATGTGACATGCATAATTAAAAAAATAAGTTAAAACATATTTTGAATATTCAGTTTTACCAATAATAATAAAGCTAATCAAAAGTTATAC
Source organism: Neomonachus schauinslandi (assembly GCF_002201575.2). Taxonomy (NCBI): domain Eukaryota; kingdom Metazoa; phylum Chordata; class Mammalia; order Carnivora; family Phocidae; genus Neomonachus; species Neomonachus schauinslandi. Next base: position 135,423,552 of record NC_058409.1, on the reverse strand, counting down.
AATACTTCCATTTCCTTTCAAAATTATAGTTGGTTTATTGATTTATTTAGGATGAAGACAAAGACTTTGTCGGTATTAAATTATCAGTTAAAATACTTAAAAGAGACAAATTACCTAAAATGACTGCTTGGGTAGTTTCAAATTAAAAATTTTATATGCGATTACATTTTATTTTCACTATGTGTTTTGAATGGGACAGCACTAAGATATTCTCTGGGAGTGTGTGGTCTTTGAATGCACTGGTGAAAGCATTTGAATATATATTGTGATGATATTTTCACCCAGACTTTTAAATTGACATAAAGTCCTCATTAATATTCTATTAGTTTCTATGACTCACATTAGTATTAAAAAAAAATAAGATGATAATGACCTTCCACTTATTTTCAAAGTTTCTTTATTCTTCTAGGGCATTAGACCACTATCATCAAAAGACCTGTTAGAGTAATTTAAAATGTAAATGCTATCCATTTAATTAATAAGAGATAACTATCTAATGAGAATCACTGCAGAGAATTACAGTCAGTATTAAATAATAACAGACTTATCAGCTTAACTCAGTTTTGAATAAAATAAATGAAAGTCAAAGAGTTCAGTATAGTTTAAAAGATGTATGAATGAGAGGGGTTTTTAAAAATAATTGAACATAATCTTGTAATGAATGATGTTACTTAATTAATTGTCAAAAATACGAAAGGAAGGTGACTACAGGGGACACTATCAGTATGTTCCCTGACTGAATGACATTTCAGCCATGGAGTATTCACACCAGTCCAAATTCACTTTCTTGTGTTAACACTGCATCTACATATATATAAAAAATATTTTAGTAATATCAGTTGGTTTCAAACTAATCTATTTTGCTGAATCAAACCATAATTTTTTGAGGCTATATATTAATAAGGAGTAAAATACCAACACCTCTCAGTCCATGCCCACTCAGCCAATTTTTCATAATGCCTTGAATGTAACACACACCCTGTGTTTATATAGACATTCATACAGTAAAGTGAATTTTCAGGAAAAAAAATATTACATCAAGATTGGATAGGCAATCTTGGGGCACCTGGCCGACTCAGTCAATAGAGCATGCGACTCTTGACCTCAGGGTAGTGAGTCTGCCCCATGTTGGGTGGAGAGATTACATAAAAATAAAACCTTAAAAAATATTGGTGGTTTAAAAAAAAAAACATTAGATGTGCAATCTTTATAATGGTCACTTTGCCTGAGAAAAGGAAAAGAAAATCTATGTTACTGAAAATTCAGTATATCTCAATTATGTATGTATATATGTATGTATATATATATGTGTGTGTGTGTATATACTCTATGCCAGGCCTGTACAAATATAGCAAATAAAATGGTTAAAAATAATCAAAATGAAAAACAAAAAACAAAAACAATCAATTTCTATCTTCTGGACCTCAGTGGGTCCTGAGGGTTGGCCTGTCTGACTTCCCAGGCAATGCGGATTCTTCTGGTCCAGGGTCCAGTGCTTTGCAAAGTAGTGAAATGGGAACCTGAGGACACCTGGAAGTCACATTTGAAATGCATCTGAAAAATGAGTGAGAGTGAACTAAAGGAAGAGGGGAGGGATATATTCCCCTATAAGTCTGGGGAACAATACTCACAGAGGGTATGGTGTACAAAGGGCTAACAGAGCAGGACAAAAAAGAAGCTTATGTTGCTAAACTCCATGAAGATAATGCCTTTTATTAAAAATTGCTATTTTTTTTTTCAGGTAAAATATGGAATTTAGTGGTTTAAGGTAATTAAAGAAATGGTACAAATGAGTTATGCTTTCAATACAGAAATTTTAAGTTAATAGCAAAATATACTAGTGTCAAGGGGAAAGTACTTTATAGGACCATCGATTTTAAGGAACATAAACACTTATTATAAGGAAGCAAAGAATGGAAGCCATAAGTTTGTGTTACTCTACTGAAGGATGCTTAGATGTGTGGCTAGAGCCTGAATTAAATATCTGGACATGAAGGAGCTTCTATGACATTTAGGGACAAATTCAACTTTTATCTTCAAGAACTGGGAAATTTTGAAGAATTGTAAGGAGGCTCATAACATGATAGGCTATATATTAAAAAGGTCATTCTAGCTCTGTGTGAATATGCAGAAGTGTATGATTGGAGGTGGAAATAGCAATATTTACAAATTTCAAGAGATTCATATACCTTTTGAAGCCCATGTCAGAACTTCTGCTCAAAAGGTAGGAGAGAATTCAAGGAAATCCACCTGGGAAGCAGGAGACCAATTGGGGGATTTTTAAGTAAAATGATGACAGACACTATACTCCTACTGAGAATAAAGAAGAGTTGAAAGAATCAAAATGCTTTGCAGAGGACAGATCAATATTCCACAAAGACAGCTTAACTATAAGGAGGTGAAATAAGAGAAAAAGTCAAGAAGAATGTCTAAGCCAAATGAATGAGTTACGAGAAAGGAAAATAAAATGCAACACTGTGAGTCCCTTATTTCTCAGGTTGGTTCATTTATAGTTTGTAGTCCTAATGTATATCTAGGTAGACATATCTGGCAAGCACTTAGATACACTAGTTTGGAGTTCATTCAAGGATTATGGGTAAAGGGATAAGGTTTTGTTAAAAAAGAAAGTAAATTATGTTTCTCAAGTAATTTATCAGCATAAGAAAGGGGTCAAGTTCAGGGACTAAGCAGTCACTCAAGGAAAAAACTGATGAGAATTGATGGACTTTCAGGATGCAATCTGCTGTGCTTTGGTTTTACCAAATCTAAGATGAATGGAATAAAATGAGCGCTTCTGGTTCAAGTAGGAAATAGATAAGAAAAATTAACACAGAATGTTATAATGGCTAAAAGTATTGCTTATAAATATTTCAAATAAATCTGTCATTGATACTTTACTTAGCACATCCTTTTTAACCTTAATATTTCTGTAGATTATCTAAGGTTTACATTAAGTTAGTTGGTGTTTTCCACATCTGCCTCCTGACTGGTCCCATTTAGAGTTATGAAAGTGGACGAAGTTTGCCTGGTGAAAACTGATGAACCTTATATCCATTGTGTCAAGTTACATAATTTTGTCATGGAAACATGCCAAATAGAAGTTTTAAAAAGTAATCATTTTAAATTTAAGTAACTCAATTTCTAGATCTGTCTAGATTTGGTTTTTAATAGAAAAGTATACGATGAATACACTAGATCATGAAAACAGAGAACACACATCAACTGTGGAAGAGAATGAAGGCAGAACTGTATGCACAATAGAGAAATGTAATTTTGAAACTCCAGTGCATGTAAATGGCACCAGATACGTGTCTAGCTGAATTCAGAAGGCAGGCCAAGAGCATGACTGGAGTAGACGTAATGTACTCTATATGATGATTTTTTATATCACAAGATAGTCAACACAAGTGATGGGGAAAGGAATGCTGGAGTGTGGGGCAATTACTGGACATTCTGCAATGAAACACATGAAGACATTTTTTACTATTATTGCATGGTATAGTCCTAACATACCCCCCCCCCTCATAAAGTTAAACAGTGTGTTGTGTTTGGGAAGATTGAGAAACATACAGTAGTTGTTAAGACCGCAGTTGTTGGAAATGTGTTCACAAATCTGTAGACTAAGAGGACAGCTCTATCTAGCTAGATACAGAAAGAACACGGGCAGTTAGAACAGCATCACCTAGTGGTAAAGGGTCGACCTGCAGATTTTGAACCACTATCCACCTACTGTTCGCCTCTGTGACGGTGGGTTAGTATTTTCACTTGCTTGTGTTCCAGTTTACTCATCAATAAAATCCATATAATAATGTTATAACATTCATAGGGCTGCTGGGAGCATTTAATTAAAGCACTTGGAAGAGTGCCTAGCCAATAAATACCTGATGACTTCTTTTCTCATGGGATGGGACAATGTCTCTCATGTTATCCTGCTGATGTCTTTGACATTGAGAAGGTTCATTGAGAAAACTAAGGTGCAACTCTCCATTTTCTCCTAGGTAACTGACCTGTGTTCACAATTTTCTTTCTTTCTTTTTTTTAAAAAAAATATTTATTTATTTGATAGAGAGAGAGAGAGGGAGACAGAGCCAGTACACAAGCAGGAGAAGTGGGAAAGGGAGAAGCAGGCTTCCTGTGGAGCAGGGAGCTCAATGCGGGGCTCCATCCCAGAATCCTGGGATCATGACCTGAGCTGAAAGCAGATGCTTAATGTCTGAGCCACCCAGCCGCCCCTCCCATCGGCATTTTAATCCTCAAAAATGTTCATGAAGGACCAGGTAATTTATTACAAATTTCCTTCCTGGTTGGTTGTGTTAATGCCCTTAAGGTTCTTTTTAAATTCAGGAGAGTTTAGGAAAGATTAACTCTATAGGATTAATGATGTGTCTGAAAGAAAGCAATATGATAATAGCATAAGTATTATCTGACAGAAAGATAAGAAGCTGTAAGAAATATTTTGTCAATACTTGTGTTAATCTACTGATCAGGGGTATTTTTTTTTTTAAAGATTTTATTTATTTATTTAACAGAGAGAGATACAGCAAGAGAGGGAACACAAGCAGGGGGAGTGGCAGAGGGAGAAGCAGGCTCCCCGCAGAGCAGGGAGCCTGATGTGGGACTCGATCCCAGGACCCTGGGATCATGACCCGAGCCGAAGGCAGACGCTCAACCGACTGAGCCACCCAGGCGCCCCAGGGGTATTTTATATAGCACAATTTTTAGATATTTTTAGATTCAAACCCCATTATTATAGAGGAGAATAAAGAGCTCTCAACAGTTATTTTCAGAAATAACTTTTTTAAAGACACATATAGTTTGGGATACAATTAAATGAGAAATTTCTTTAGGTGATGCCCATTTGAATTCAGCCAAGAACAAGTAACGAATTATTTCATTTAACAGCAAACAATATTATGTTACATTAAAAAATTATTTGTTTTTTTCCAATCTGAGACACTAAGGAAATGAAAGTTTTTCCTTATGTGTTACTTTTTTCTCTTTGGCTTCTTCTTAACATGCTAGGAATTATGAAGAACTGTCAGGTTAAATGTCATTAGGATAAATATCATCAGAAACTAAACTATTTACCAAGGAGTAATAGCATATAGCTTTATGAAATACTTAAAAAGCCAACAGTTACCTATGTATTTTCAGCTATTTATTTTAGCAATTAAAGCTATATGTTTTTTAAAGATTTTATTTTTTAAGTAATCTCTACATCCAACGTGAGGCTCAAACATACATCCTTGAGATCAAGAATCTCACGCTCCATGGACTGAGCCAGCCAAGCTCCCCAATTAAAGCTATATTTTATTGATATGACCAGATGTATTATGGTTGAGAAATGGTGTAGTTTTTGTTTATATCCAGAACTTTTTTATTTTAAATCTTTCTTAACCCATGTATAAACTAAGATAAACCAGAATTTTATTTATTTAAAGATTTTATTTATTTATTTGACAGAGAGAGACACAGGGAGAGAGGGAACACAAGCAGGGGGAGTGGGAGAAGGAGAAGCAGGCTTCCCGAGGAGCAGGGAGCCTGATGCAGGGCTGGATCCCAGGACCCTGGGATCATGACCTGAGCTGAAGGCAGATGCTTAACGATTAAGCCACCCAGGTGCCCTTATCAGGTATTTCTTGTGGTTGTTTCTTTTTCTTTTTAAGATTTTATTTATTGTTTGTTTATTTATTTATTTATTTATTTATTTATTTATTTATTTATTTTTATTTTGTTGACAGAGAGATAGAGAGAGAGCACAAGTAGGCAGAGCGGCAGGCAGAGGGAGAGGGAGAAGCAGGCTCCCCACTGAGCAGGGAGCCAGACGTGGGGCTCGATCCCAGGACCCCAGGATCATGACCTGAGCCGAAGGCAGCCGCTTAAGGATTTTATTTATTTTTTTGAGATAGAGAGACATCATAAGCATGAGAGGGGTAGAGGGACAGGGACAAGCTGACTCCCAGCTGAGTGAGGAGCCTAACGTGGGGCTCGATACCAGGACCCTAAGATCATGACCTGAGCCGAAATCAAGAGTCAGATGCTTAACTGACTGAGCCACCAAGACGCCCCTCCTGTGGTTGTGTCTTTTGATATAAAATCCAAATATCTCAATAAAAAGTTTTACCAAAATACTTATTTTAATTCAAGTAACTTCAGCCAGCTTTCTGCATTCCAGTTTTTCACTGTTTAAGTTTCACAAGCATATGTTACTCTTGTGATCAGACTGTTTAAAATACTATGATAATTTACTATGCAATAAACTCTTCACAATTATGGACACATGCACTTGTCACAATAAGGCTGTGCAAGAGGTGCTCTTGTCTTCTCCATTTCACAGAGAAAATGGATCCATCGGCAGGATAGATCACTTGCCCACGTTCACATGGCCAGAAAGTGTGAAGTCAGATCCAGGTCCAGGCAGTCTGACCTCAGAACCATTACACAAATCATACTTGTAACAAAATCATTGACGCAAATCAAATTTCACACTATCTTCACAAACTAAATAGAAAATGAAGAGGGAAAAGGAAGAATTTTCCAGATTATTGCCTCTATTTTTTTTTTCCTGAGGTGGCAGAAGAGAAAATACTACACTTGTAGGTTTATATTATGGTGATTTTTGTCAGGAACAGAGGGTTCAACTCAATGGGCAGAAAATATAAATGTTCTTCACAAGGATTTGCAAATATAAGAGTTCAGTACATTTAAAAGTTGACTTTGTAAAATGAAGAAACTATAAAAAACTGATTTTCATTTAAAGATTTAATGAAAAAATATCCAAATATTGTTACAAAAAAAATCCAAAGAAAGGGAATAAAAAAGAGAGAAAATCAGTAGTGCTCTCCCATAATTTGTCTATTACAAGTTTGTTTTCTGTAACAAAATGTTTTATTTCTACCTGTTATATTTTTTTTCAATAGTGCTTAGGATTTTCTCTCCAAAAATTTTTCTTCAGATGGGGGTTTTTATCATTTGGACCTGCATGTCTTAACTTTAACTACATTAGTTATATGGGTCATTAATTGATAGTCTCTAAACTACATTAACTATATTGGTCACAAGTCAATTATTATCATAGACTTCAAATATACAACATATGGGTAAAAAGGATATTAGGTGTATTAAACATGAACCTGAATTAAATATAGCCAAATGCTTTGATAATTCATTTTGCAAATGTCCAGATAAATAAAACTTCATCATTAATTTGGAAAGCTTAGAAAATCTCTAAAATAGTAACATTTTATAGTTTGTTAGACAGAACTTTAAATTTGGAAGGTTACTTAGCCTTCTTACCCACTTATTTTTCTTATGTGCAAATCCCTCTTTAGTGTCACTGAAGACTTGAGTTGAATAGTTGCACTACCAATGTGGTCCTCCTAAGTTAGTATTTATGGTAATCATTAGAAACAACTTCCTTATATTGTGGCAGTATCTCAAAAAGAACCAAGAAAAAAAAAATAGCTGCATTTGCAGGACTTTGGCCTCTTGTACCTGAGAGCTGAAATGCATTTTGGAAAAATCGCTTCATAAATAGCTGAGTAATAAGATAGAAGAATATGATGCTTTAAATGACCACATGAAGTTGAGTGGCCCTGCCAACCCCAAAAGAGCTGGCTATATTCTGAGAGGGAAGTAATCTATTTTCACTAATCTACTGTATTTTCACTCTATACTACAGCATACGAACACTACCCTAATCTAGAATATTCACCTTTTCCTTTAATATTTTCTGGCATAAAAATTCTTTGCTGTCATTTTTAATGGCCATAGTATTCTATCCTATAAAATTATTCTATCCTATAAAATTATTCCCCCATACTTAAAGATTTAGGTTGTTTTCAAATATTTCATCTTACACACAGGACTATAGAAAACATCTATTTTTCTTCACATTTTTAATTATTTTTTAAGATGGAGTCCTAGAAGGGAGTAGAAAGTATTTCAGATACTCGATACACATGGCAATTTGTAAGCTATTGCTTCTTAGCTCCAAATTTCTATTTACAACTTTATTTATACTTTGATTCCGGTTGCTCAGGCTCAGACTCTGCAAACCACAGTTCAGCTTTAGCAGCTCCTCCCTTTTAGATTCTGTCCACAGGGACACGAGAGGGAGACAGAAGTCAGGAGGAGGCAGAAGAACAAGTTCCTTGTTTCTCATTCCTGTTAGCATGTCCTTAGACAAAACCCATCACCCTGTCTCCATCACTCTGTTCCTATCTCCCTTTCTGATATTGTTTATACTGTTTGACACTTCCAGAACTAGCTCATTGTATTCCTCAAAGATATCAGTCCTAAAAAGCCCACATCAGTGCTTCGAGGTCCCTCCTTCTCCACAAGGTCCCTCTTGCAAGCTTCTGACATATTGAAAGCAGCTGGAGTGTACTTTCCTCAGAGGCTGTTCCCCCACTGCGGGGACTAGAGTTAGCAGATCCTCTTCCCTAAATTTTATGTTTCATTACTCCAATCTCCTCTCTCTGCTGCATCCTAAGTGGGTAAAAGCAGAGGGTAGTTGTTTCTCGCATTTATGCTGAGTTATTCAATATCCTTTTTTTTTTTTTTTTTTCACCGTTATAGTTCTCTAACACATGTTGGGCAGATTCCTTATCTCATAACTTATCAAATAACTGGCAAATAACGTTTTTTGTTTTTTGGTTTTTTTCCTGACAAGATATCCATTGATACTATCAACTTTATAGAAGGAAGACATGAGGTGTTGGTTTCATCAAGCCTCTTGGGCTTCATCATGTTAACTCAATTGATAGGTGAAAAAAATCACTTCATAGGTAGAGAAAAGGATCCCAAGTGCCAGTTACTACTACTGAGGTTGCTTATTCCTTATATGTTTATTATTTGCCATATTCTCCAATGCCTTACTGCTTAGCAAGTTCTTTCCCTTTTAGATATTTGAACAATATTCACATATTTTTTTTCCATTTTAGAAGGTTCTTTTTCATATACATTTGACTCTTACCTCCTTCTGGAATTTGTGCTGTGCTTTTAATCACAAATCCATTTTTGGGAATGGGGAACAAACCCTCATCTGACATTGCTGCTTTAAGGAATCTCTCATATCTTCTTAGCAACTATTCCCTATATTCTATATAATCAGAAATTATACTGTAGGATGCTAGTAATTTTTACCAAATATTATTTTCTTAGTATATGGTGGGTCCTTTTGATATGTGATTACTATTTGCACACATGTGGCCACTTCTGCAGCTCCGTAGATGCTCATACAGGGTTTGTTCTTGTGATGTAGTTTTGCCTTTCCTCCTCTTTTATTACATATTTGTGATTGCAGCATGGCTAAAGCAGGAATGGGAAAAGAAAGGGTAGTATTCTTTATTGGTTAGGAGCATGGAATTTCTAATGTAAGAGATTGTTTTACAATGATTTTCAATCTTGTTAAATCTATTATCGTAAAGGGGTCATTTAACTCTCTAACATTTGCTTTGTTTAATAATGATCTGATAATTATTAGCACACAGGGTTTTAATAAATATCAAATGAAATGAGGGTTTAGTCATGAAGGGGGCATATATTAAGAGCACAACAGGTGGTTGCTATTAAAATTATTTGTCATTTTTGGAACTCATTCAGCTTCATCTTCCATGACCCTCAACTTTCCACTTGAAGTATCATTGGCAAGAGTTTCATAATACACATTCATTAAAAATTTCCTGGGGCAAATTTTTTAAACTTCATCCAGGGGGTTCAAATTTTCTCCCTCTATGCCCTACCTACTATCTGTTCACTGCATTACTATTGCTCAAACCATTTTGAGCAATTCCATTTATGCAATGCTTGCATGCCCATGTTGTCAGGAGTTCCTAGAGAACTAAGAAATGGCAAGTGGTGAGTGAGTGAAAATGAATATTGAGTCACTCTGATCCAGAGAAGTGTTTTATAGCTGTATCATCATTTCCTTTTCCATCCCGTTTTCTGTGCCACAATTTTATTTGATTTTCTTTTCTATAATTTTTTGTTTCTTCTTCAGATCATTTTCCTTTCCTATTAAGAAACTCTTCCAATCTTGCCTACAAAATTATAGACCCATTGCTCTATTGCTTTTACCTTATCAGGAAAATTTATGCAAATAAAATTGTCTATATTTTACAGAAATATCAGTTTGTAATTTTCAAAATATTGTAAAATATATGATTTTATTTAAAATAGCAACAACTAGGGGCGCCTAGGTTGTTCAATTGGTTAGGCATCTGCCTTTGTAGGTCATGATCCCAGGATGCTAGGATGGAGTCTGGAGTAGGGCTCCCTGCTTAGCGGGGAGTTTGCTTCTCCTTCTCCCTCTGCCCCCACCACCCCCCAGCCCCCGGCTCATATGTGCTCTCTCTCTCTTGCTCTGCTCTCTCTCAAATAAATAACATCTTTAAAATAATAAAATAAAATAGTAACAACTTAGTTTGTAAAAAAAAAAAACAAAGTCTACCTAGGAAATAGAGATAGATGAAAAATTTATTTTTGATTTTTAAAAAGATCTTATTTATTTAAGAGAGAGAGAGAGGGAGAGAATGCGGGGGGGTGGAGGGAGAGAGAGATAGTCTTATACAGACTCCACACTGAGTGGGGTGCCCAACGCAGGGCTCTATCTCACACCTGAGCTGAAACCAAGAATTGGGTGCTTAACCGACTGTGCCACCCAGGCACTCCTGAAAAATTAATTTAAATATATATCGATAAGGTGTTACTTAAAAGACTAAAGTATGGAGGGACAAAAGCCTTCATTAATAGAATAAATGTTTTATTTTATTAAAATATAAATATGTTCAGCCATAGATCTAATTTTATTATGTGTATAATATATACTTAAATATATGCATAGGAATAATAAAAGATAGAATAAAATATGTAAATTATGGCTTTGTTCAGATGGGAAGATAACAAAATTATAATTTAAATTTTTATATTTTTCTGTATTTTCCAGTTTTTCTGAAATAAACTTACATGTTTATAAAAATACTAATTTAAAAAATTAAATACTTGTAACTTAGAATTTAATGTATTTCATGTAACATGAAAAAAATAATGAATGAAGAGAAAAAATACATTCCCTTTACTCTTTAATGTGATATATTCATTTCCCACAATTTTTAGGGTAGATACTATGATCCGCAAGCTTAATGATATCACCAAGGATCTAATTACTTTCCAACTTTCTTTTCTTTATTACAGCTTTATCATAGGCTTGACACGTCTCAGGTTGGAACATGGCTGTCAGGAATTTCTAGGGTTACACACTGTTTCATTCATGATCAAAAGGAAAGAATATCTTAAGGACAAATTAAAGATTCTGGTTGGACTCGTTTACATGGCATGCCCTGCTATGAAACAGCTGATTGAATTAGTTAAGGTCATGCAATCCATAACTGTATCCAGTGGGTTAATCTGCTTGCCCAGACCCAAAGAGAAATCAGGTCTCTCTCAGAAGGAGATAAGGATACAAACCCAAATGTCCACCATAGAAAATGAAAACCCTTACAATTACAACAGCCTCAGCTAAGTGACCAAGAAATTAATTCTAAAACTTCAGTAACTTAACAAATTCAATGTTTACTCATCACAGTGCAGTCCAGTGCTGGTCAGGTGACTCTACTGAGCAGCTTTCCCCAAAGCAGGGTCCTGCAAGCCAGAACAAATTGGTTCAAGGTTCACCTACGTAGGTCATTTTCTATTTGCTTTCAGATCCAGTTACAGCTCTTCTCTTCTCTGCTTTGTATTCATGAGCAACTGCCTTTGAGACTTTCCTGCCCTTGGCTTCTGGGAGGTCTTGTCAAAAGATCCATGTATGGGAACATATTTGCCAAGATTTTGCCTCTCATTTCTCTCTGCTTAGGGTTGCAGCCTCAGGAGAGCCACCTTTCCTCCATGGGTTTAGATCTACCCAGGCTGGCACACATTGGTGCCAATTTCCAATTCCCTGATTTATAGGCTCTAACAACATCATCTTCTGCTCCAGTTACTCTAACCCTGTCTCTCTCTCTTCCTCCCCCCCACCTTATATCTTGGCTTCTCTGCTATTAGACCACATATATAACCAATTTGTTATATTAATTTGTTATATTAGACCACATATATAACCAATTTGTTGTATTAAGTTCTCTTGATTTGAAGGAAGATATTCTCAGACTGGACACTGACACATCTCAAAGGAAGCAGAAGAGATGCCTGGAGAATCACACAGGATATTTTTAAGTACCAGGTTTGGAAGTACCACATACAGTTTTTCCACACTTCAATTGTAACAGCTGCAATGTTACTACAAGAGAGGATGGGATGTTTTAATATGTATCAGAAGGAAGAAAATAGTATGAGCAGCATAACACATTGTGTGTCATCTCTAATAAATCCCCCAGAAGTACATTCAACTGACAGAATACTTGCAATATGGATTGATTAACTAATTCTAATATGAATTTAATACTATTAAAGTTGTTCTGTTATAATACAACATACATACACACTCCTGAAAACCACCATGCAATGAAATATTGCACAGTAGAAACCACGGGGTTTATGGGAAAAATTTAGCCAGGGGAACAATACTCAAAAATTTTGCCAGTGACAAACAAAAAAATTAGGAACCTAATGAAAACAGTTTATACCTGCTAAATGGCTAAGGAATACATTAGTGCTACAATGGATATCACACTTTACCTTGAAAAAGAGCTGAAGTTTGCTTGTGATAGTGGGTGTTGGAAGAGCTGGAGCTTGAATTACGGTCAGGTTATGGAAGGGAGCTTCTCTGAAATTGGATGGGGAAGTGATAACTGCTGATGTGGATAGGTATGGCTCATTACACATGCACTGAGGTAGCTAGTTGGTGTTTGAAGTATATGCTTGTGTATTTGCACATTTTGTGTATTCAGTTGTATGAAGTTCTCTATCTTCACCTAGTGTTTCTCATGGATGAAATAGTACATAAACATATACAAAATTTACATTATGCAAAAATGGTTCCTTATTATATCAATCATGTGGGAATACATTTGTGTTTATAAAACAAGCTTTATAGCAAAACTCACTGTTTTTAAAATTAATGAAATCAATACTTTTTTCATTGTCACAGAGAAACACGCAATTACAACTAGAGATACCACAAATGTCTTCCCCAGCACAAACACCCAATCAAGGATCACCTAAAGTTAGTGATGAGAATTTGTGGAGGCAAATGTGTGTTGGATTATAACAAAGGACGACGGAAAATAAATTGTATAGTTTGACTATCTAGAAAATGATGCGATTTTAATGAAACCCTTATGGTATATATACTTTTATATAAATATCAAATAAAGTAGTAATAACTGTAATAATTTGAGTTTGTTTTTAAAAAAGAAAGGAAAGCCATGCCCATTTAAATTCATCAAAATCACCTAAGAAGGAAAATGATTCAGTATTCACAGAACTGACTATAAAAAATTCTTTATATATAATTTGGATTAGGTAAGAGATTATACATATAATATTGAAGGGGAAGTTAATTACATGATCTCAAGTACTATAAACTTTAAGTTTATATCTAGATTTCTGAGCTACAGAGAGCTCTATTCTGTATTTATTTTTTTAAATTTTTAAAAGATTTTATTTATTTATTTGAGAGAGAGCACATGCAGGAGAGAAAGAGCAAGGGGAGGGATAGAGGGAGAGAAAGAAGCAGACTCCCTGTTGAGGAGGAATCCCCACCCCCCCCATGACGTAGGGTTCCATCCCACCATCCCAGGACCCTGGGATCATGACCCGAGCCTGAGTCAAAGGCAGGCACTTAACCAACTGAGCCACCCAGGCACGCCTCTATTCAACATTTAAATAAAATCCTCAAAAATACAAAGAAAACCAAGGAAAAAAAGGCAGTGTAAAATAACATTTGAATCATCTTTGAAGTTTATAATGTTTACAGTCAACTCTTAAAATTAAGATTCAATACATATAATTATTTTGACAGCAATCCTCTTATTGTTTGTTACATTTGTACTACCTCTAAATCTCTGCTTCTAGAATTAGTAAAAGATAAACCATAGTTTTCAATTTCAAGCAACAAATATTCCTAGAAATTGTGTGAAATATATGAAATCAACTTAATATTTTAAACGTTAAAAAGTAAAACTATTACAACCATCTAAACTAATTAAATGGCATCTTTCTTGGGAGTTTCCGATTGGGAAGGATTTTATGATTTCCATATAATTAGTAATTTGTAACTCCCTACATAACTGGTCCTTAAAATTCTTGGTATCTCACTTTGGCATTTTATTTTAATCATTCCCAGATGTAACTGGATGATGCCACTAGGAAACATTACCAGGAAAGTTGAAGCTGAACAATCTGAATCAAGTCCCATTCCAAAGTTCATCTAATCTATCTCAGAGTGAGGTCAATTGTCCATTTTCCCATTCTGCACACTTCATATCCATAGCATGTACTGGAAGATATGTGTCCAAAAACTGACACACAAATCCAGCCATTTCTAGGCTATTTTCTCAAGATGCACGTGCTCCCCACTGCCCTCTAATGTTTTGAAGTCTGTTCTGAGAAATGGTGATGGAAAAACACAGAAGAGGTACTCAAAACACTTTCTACAAAACTGAATAAAATACTTTTAAAGAAAATTAATAGAAAGCAGAGAAAGTCAATTATCATATGGTTTCACTTATTTGTGGAACATAAGGAATAGCATGAAGAGCATTAGGAGAAGGAAGGGAAAAATGAAGGAGGTGGAAATTGGAGGGAGAGATGAACCATGAGAGACTATTGACTCTGAGAAACAAACAGAGGGTTTTAGGGGGGAGGGTGGGTGGGGCGATGGTTAGCCCGGTGATGGGTATTAAGGAGGGCACGTACTGCATGGAGAACTGGGTGTTATATGCAAACAATGAGTCATGGAACACTACATCAAAAATTAATGATGTATTATATGTATTAAAAATTTATATTTTTTTAAAAGTTATGACTAACACAACACAATAAAATAAGCTAAAATAAATAAAATTAATAGAAAACTAAGAAGTAGTTTCCTCCATGTACAGATATATTTTGAATATGTAATTATCAGACAAGAAAATAAAAAAAAAATAACCAGACATATTTCAAAGCCAATTTAGTCTTAAAGAAGGCAAAATATAAACTTGTTTTTGAGTCCATATACATTTAACTAGCCTAACGTCATATTGATACAGCACCCAGTAGATGGGTAGATTCTAAGGTTAAATTATAATTAAGATGTGGGGGGGGGTTGGGGGTGGGGGGTAATCTTCCTCTTTTACCCCCCTTGCCTACTACAATCTTTGGCACTTTGTATAAGATTAATGTTAATGAATGTTTATTGAAAGTGAATATTTGTTGAATGAATGAATGATGAGGGCAACTATATATGATGAATGACATAATTTATGAGGTAAGAATGTTCTCAAGTGACACTTCAAGAAAGACATCTAGAAGAGGCAGGATGGTAAGAGGAAAGATGATCTTGCTACATCTCAGGAACAGTGCATGGAAACAGCTCGGACAGTGCCTGAAATTGAGGCTCAGGTAATTAGTGTTGAATGACCTCAGAATTCGGTCCTTTTATTCATTCCATTACCTGTGAGACAACAAAATACCTGTTTTCTGGTGCATGACTGTGTGCATGTGTTCGTGCATGCATGTGTGAAAAGGATGGGGAATAGAATTATAGCTTCAAGTCTGTGTGTATGCATAGAAAACAATGCATCAATTTGCTGGAAGGATGCACTCGTAATTTTTTTTTTTTCTGCATTGACCTTCTGTCTCCAAACTAATGATTTGTTTATTGAACAAGTACAAATTAGGGGCATAAATTGTGGTTATGTTGTATCTTTGCTACAAAGGGTAATGTTAAAAATATCACTGCAGTGTTAAATCTAAGGTTGCCAGGCCCTTGAATATTAAATAACATCTTGCTACTCAGAGACAAAATGAAGGATTAGTGATCTGCTTATACAACAGAAATAGCTAGTCTACTCCATGTAAAATTTAGAACACATTAAAAGCCTAAAAATGTATTATATATTTTTTTTTGCCTGACATGCAATCACTTATAAAAATAGTCACAAAATCGCAATTACTGTTCCCAAGTTCACTGAAATGATGCATGGGCTTCTCCTTTACACAGGTTTCCACATTGTAATCAGCATCCTGGGTGCTGCAATCAGGAATAGGTTAGTGCTCTCTGAGTTGACACTTAGATAACTTCAACTCTAAGAGCTCAAGTCACAATTTATTGCGAGCACTGGGCACAATAACTTTTGACTGCAACTACGACCAAAGTTAACATTCTTATGCACATAAAGAAGATAGATAACTTCCAGAAGTGAGTACCCTTTCAACATCACTACTCGAAAGCTGGAATATAGCCTCAAACATAGAAGTCAAAATCCAGTTGATTGCACTGCTCTCTACTTAATCCCAGATAGGATCATATAATTTAGCATTTATTTACTTATAATATGCATTGCAGCATAAGTTTATCACAATTAAATTTTATTATAATGATAATTCCTTGATGTGCATAGAGTTTGTTTGTTTGTTTGTTTTTTTCTCCTCCAAGACAACACAAATGGAAGGATATTCCATGCTCTTGGCTTAGAAGAAAAATTATTGTTAAAATATCCATACTACCTAAAGCATTCTATTCAATGTAATCCCTATCAAAATACGAACAGGATTATTCACAGAACTAGAACAAACAATCCTAAAATTTGTATGGAACCACAAAAGACCCCGAATAGCCACAGCAATGTTGTTATCATAATTCCAGATTTCAAGACATACTACAAAGCTGTAGTAATCAAAACAGGATAGTACTAGCACAAAAATAGACATATAGATCAATAGAACAGAATAGAGAGCCCAGAAATAAATCTACACGGATATGGTCAATCAATCTATGGAGGAGGGAGCAAGAATATACAATAAGGCAAAGATAGTCTCTTCAACAAATGATGCTGGGAAAACTGGACAGTTAAAGACAAAAGAATGAAACTGGAGCACTTTCTTACACCATGCACAAAAATAAATGGATTAAAGACCTAAATATGAAACCTAAAATCATAAAACTCCTAGAAGAGCACACAGGCAGCAATTTCTCTGACATCAGCCATAGCAATATTTTTCTAGATAGGTCTCCTGAGACAAGAAAAAAAATGTAAAAATAAACTACTAGGACCACACCAGAATCAAAAGCTTTTGCATAGTGAAGAAAACATCAACAAAATAAAATAAAAGGAAAATGTACTGAATGGGAGGAGATAATTGCAAATAATATATCTGGTAAGGGTTAATGTAAAAATATACAAAGAAAATATACAACTCAACACCAAAAAAAACCAATCCAATTAAAAAATGGACAGAGGACTTGAATAGACATTTTTCCGAAGAAATGCTTAGAGCTGTATATGAACATGCCTTTGATACTATGTAAGTTTTAAAAATACCCACAGCTATCCTGACAGATAATTAAGGGAGGTATTTTTATTTTCATTTTCTAGGGAAAAAACTGAAACTCAGAGTCACGAATTGACTTAATCAGACCACAAGGGGAGGACACACTGGAGCAGAAATGCACCTCTGTTATCTGAATCTGGGTCTGGTGTTCTGTTTTCTATAAACTTTTGCCCCCAGAACTCACCAGTAATTTTTTTTCTTTTAACAGATTAAGGCTGGATTTCAAAAAAAAAAAAGTATAATATCACATCTCATTCAACTAACTGATTCTTTAAATTGAACTCCTAGAAGCAAATTTGAACCTAGAATCTTTATTGGAATTTGAGGGAATTCTGCTAACATAATTTTACATATCCTCATGGAAAAGACTTTTTAATTAGTAAAAGCAAATCAATTGCTTTTTTTTTTCATAGATTTCAAAAATTAGGTAACTATAGATCATTTGTGAATGTTTTAGTTAACCATACTAGATGACCGATTCTTGGGGTAACCACATTCCTTGTACCATATAAATATCATATGGGACACGGAAGTCTCATTACTCTATTTTGCTATGATCTAAAAATGGTTTAATAGGCTGTGGTGGTCATGATTCCATGGAACTTAATTACTTTCTAATAAAGATCATTAGCTTCAGTATAGACATTGTTCACACCTCTAAAGCTTTCAGGTAAATAAATTCTCAAAAAAAACCAAACACTCTAATTTTAAAATGTGTATCTTGATTTGGAGGTTAAAAATGTATTCATTATGAACCTAGAAGGAACTGTGAAAGTGTCAGTATACTCTATATTGGCAAAGACATGGCACCGAGAGTATGGGGTATTGCATAATCAACGTCAGCTTTAGTGACAGGGAGGCTGAATCTGTCTAAATGCTGTCAACACTAACAATATTTTTCAGTAGAATTCTGTTTTAAACATGATTTATCATCTATAAAGTGATCACAGGAGCTACCCAGTTGTTCTCAATAAGACTGAACCCATTCACTATTTATGAAAGTGGCTTCAAAAAAAAACTGAACACATTTGTCTTATTGCACTGGGAAAATGTGATGAACACTCTTGATGTGAATATCTGAGAGGGCCAGTTTGGAATTTTTTGGTTTTGTTTCCTGGTAATGAAATAATTAGCTATAGGTCAATCTCAGTTTCATATTTCTTATCATTTATGTTAATAGAAGGATATACAACTGATAACATTATTTAAATTGTATTTTTAAATGCAAAATTGTATATTAATTATATATTCATCTTTGTTGTAGACATATTAGTTATCATAAGTGGTTTATAGTCTTATATGATTTAGAGAATCCCATTTTACTAGTCAGAGCACTAACAAACTGTAAATCATGAATCATTTTATGCAAGTTTTATTCTTAAATCTGACATATCTCCTCACAGTACTATAGAAAATTATCAGAAGAAAATTTGACACTGTGGTATGATTGAATATTTCTTTAAAAATGCCCTAGCTTTTGAACAAAGGAAGAAAATATAAGGAGGAAAGTTCAATATTTCTAGAATAAGAGAATACTTTTTTTTTTTTTTTTAGGTCACAAGAAGAAAAATTGAAAACCTTTCACTCTAATGGACCCATGATGGGCATGGTAATAAAAAGGCTTTATCAAGATTAGAAAACAAAACAAAACAAAACAAAAGTGATGTGAACAGGGCTCCTGGGTGGCTCAGTCATTAAGTGTCTGCCTTCAGCTCAGGTCATGATCCCAGGGTTCTGGGATCAAGCCCCACATCAGGCTCCCTGCTCCGCAGGAAGTCTGCTTCTTCCTCTCCCACTCCCTCTGCTTGTGTTCCCTCTCTCGCTGTGTCTCTCTCTGTCAAATAAATAAATAAAATCTTTTAATAAAAAAAAAAAGTGATGTGAACAGCCTTGAGTGTATTCCATGAGTTCCCAGAAAGTAGAGTCAATCCATCTAAGTCTTTAGGGTGCCTGTTCAGTGATCCGCCTCTATCTTCCTCAGAGGAATATGGGCCCCAGCTAGGAAAGCTGTTTCTAGTCTTCCCTGCTCCAGATCTCTAGTCAGGGATGCCTTAAGGAAATCCACATGGAATCTTCCTTCTGTCCCTGACAAGTGAGAACATTTTTAAATACTGTAAATGCTGCAGCTGGTCCATCTCAGATAAATTCTATCTATGTCTGTTTATAAATGCCTATCTTATCAAACTCAGAGCCTGTTTTATCACTTCTGCAAAGAGCTATATTCACTTGGGAACCACAAACTCTAGCCATATGATTTCACTCATATGTGGAATTTAAGAAATAAAGCAAATGAGCAAAGGTAAGAAAAGTTTTAAGGAGATGAGAAAATAAATTTAAGGCAACTTTTGTTTCTTTTCAATTTTCAAAATTGTGGTAATACACATAACACAAAGTAGCAACAGACAGTTTTTAGCCACTCACTCTAATACAGGGTTGTATGCTAGGAAGTGTGGACAAACAAAGGTAAAATAAGCATGTTTCCTCCAAAGAATAATATAGTCTATTTCTATATATAGTATAGAAATATAATGACATTATTCAAATATATATATAATTCAAATATATATATATAAACTCAAATATATATATATATAAACTCATATATATAAACTCATATATATATATATATATATATATATATATATATATATATAATTAATGACTACAAGCAAATGTTAGGAGCTATCCTGGTATCTTGAATATATTAGCTCTAATCTGCAAAATAATCATATAAGGTACTCATTGGTTTTCCCATTTTATGGATAATGAAAGAGACTCAGAATAAATTACTTTTCTGAAATCACAACCATTAACTCTACTAAGCCATACTCATTTTCTTACATATAGGTATTAGTAATCATGATTTGATTGAGGTAATACATAAATAAGGTCCCAGAATGGTTCACTGAGAAAGAGATAATGAAAGAAATTGAAAAAAAAAAATCAAAGCTTTAGCCTTCACGTCTCAATAAATTATTTCATTGTTGAGTATTATATTATCCTGTGCTACTCTAATATTTTGTTTTGCACACTGAGAATCATCTTATTATTCCTGAAAAAGATGTGTTACAAATATGAAAACAAAAAATGGAAATGGTGAGACAAAATGAAAATTGAGAACTATAGCTATATTAAAAATTACTATATACTTAAGGAGTATTGGTTAGAGAACAATTAATTCTAAAAATCAAACCTGTTTCCATGAGTAGTTCAAATTGCCTGGGTCTTAAATTAAACTTGGAGAAGCCCAAGGTGTTGAAATTATTATTATTTAAGATTTTACTTATTTATTTGAGAGTGCACACACATGTGAATACAGGGAGAAGCAGAGGGGGAGGGAGAGAGAAAAGCGGACTCTATAGGCTGAGCATGGAGCCTGACCTGGGGCTGATCTCAGGATCCTGAGATCATGACCTGAGCTGAAGTCACATGCTTAACTGACACAGCCACCTAGGTGCCCCCTGTCAATATTACTGACTGCATTTACATATGGTCATCAAGTCCCTTAAACAAAAGACTGTTCCTTTGGGTTGCCACTCCTATCAATCAGCTACATCCAATAGTCAATCAAGCAGTCACCTGGAGAGAGCAGCTCACCATGTTTGTCAGGAATGAGGGGATGAAAACAACAATGAACCATTTTGACAGGCATAATAGCATTGCTTTATTTGTTTTCAAATGCTGATATTAGAGGAAACAGAGACTGAGAGTGTACAGAGGTTCTGCCAGCATACTAGAAGTAAAACCATAAATGCTCAGTTAACGGAAAATGTCACATTTTCTGCACCAAATATATTTGATTTTTATTTATTCACAGTATGAATGAATGATACTTCAAGAATATGAAACAAATGTCAGTTGTGGGCCATAACTATGTAGGACACATGCACATTTTAAAAATTACATGTATAATATGAATTTAATAATGTAAACATATATGATATATTATATATATATATTATATATATATATATATATATATGGAGAGGGTTTTTAAAAGCTGTTTATATGATAGATTTTCATTTACTTTAATTTTCTGAAGTTTGCATGTATATCTTCTGCACAAGAAAGCGTTGAGGGAATAAAGCCCCCATCTCTTAATACTTATGTTACTGCTTGGATGAATGCTTCCCAAACTAAGAATGAGTCCCCTGTGGGCCTTTTGCAAGCATGGATGTGCCGATGGCAAAGCCTTACTCTCAGTATATTTTGGTGGACTCCTGGGCCTGTGCACATATTTGTGTACCTGAGCATTCCCACTAGGAAGGGCTTTTATTTTTTTCTCACAAGAATAGGCCATGGGTCATGTTACATAGCCATTTTTTTTTTAAGTAATTCTCATTCTGTGAAACTCCTTGGCTATGAGATTCAGAGGAAAAATTAGGAAATATTTTATTTATAGAGATCATGATAATTGAGTGACTAAAGTGGGGAAATGCAGTGAGAAAAAGAAAAAAAAAATGAAGAAAAATAAGGGTCAAGAAATACAATGAGAACATGTAATGATTGTTGTAAGTTATTATAATAAGAAAAATGACTAGTATTGAAGGTACAAAAAGAGGATTAAGAATGTCTAAAATATTAAACCATGCCTATTTTGGGAAATAGCAGAGGGGAAATATTTCAAAAGATGTTTGAGGTTGACTGGGTAGCTTGTGATTGGAAGGACAATTTCTCTTAGGGAAAAGAGTCCCTAGTCCGTGTGTCTCTTGGAGAAGGGTGAAGCCTGCTTGTGTATGTCAGATAAACAAAAGTGAGGCAAAAGAAGATCCTTATTCCTCTATATAATAACAGTCAAGTTTCTGTGGAGCATTCTGAAAGATGTTAAAAAGATGGAAACAAGAAAAAGTGGCCCGAAGAGAGAAAAATGGGACCCCTGTGAAATGAAAACAGCAGTTTAAGTATCCTTTGACAATGTTTTTAAGGAAGATTTTGTAATATTTAGTTTCTAGTTTCAAGTTAACTCCTGTTTGCACGGATCATAATTTCTTTCACATAACCTCAATCTTTGGAAAATTCTGGTTTCCCCAGAATTCCCACATTAGCAGCATTTGGGACAACAAAGAAATGGGGACTCGTCCCCAGCAGAAGTAGAGAGAAGATAGTAGCCCTTAGAGCTAAAATTAGGACTTAGGACCCTGGAAGCAGAGAAGCTTCCTCCCAACTTTTTTTTTTTTTTTTTAGTTTCCTATCAGGAGCATTCAGAATACTGGGAAGAGCACTTTTCTTCCTACACTGCATGGGATGGGAGCTTGAGCCTTTTATTTGGATTTTAAAGGAAGGACTTATGCCAAAAAGTTAAAAGAATTAGACACCCAAGGTTAAAGGAAAAGAAAAATGAGAGAAAAATAGAAAAATATATTCTTAAAACCACAACTTCATTATTCTCTTCTGATTCAGATGTTCGACCTATCTAAATTCAATATATGAAAGACAGGAAATTTTCTGAAACATGAAATAATTATGGCCATAACATAAAATAGAAGTTATTATTAGAAACTGGTGTTAGGGGGTGCCTGGGTTGCTCAGTCGGTTAAGCATCTGCCTTTGACTAGGGTTATGATCTCAGGGTACTGGGATTGAGCCCTGCATCAGGCTCCCTGCTAAGCAGGGGAGTCTGCTTCTCCCTTTCCCTCTGTTTCTCCCCCCTGCTTGTGCTCTCTCTCTCTTGCTTTCTCTCAAATAAATAAAGAAAATTAAAAAAAAAAAAAAGAAAGAAACTAGTGTTATTTTGGAAACTACCTTCCAAATCATATTGTATTTCTATAAACAAGTGCTTTCTTCTAGAGGTCACACAATTCACTGATCATTATGGAAGATACAAACATGAGTAATGGAAGTTCTCAAAGAACTTGCATTCCAGGAATTTGTTTTTCCATTATATACATAGAAAACATGTTGTTTTTGTTTCTCAGGGATAGTTTTTTTTGGTGACCTTGCAACTTTCTAATGATTTTTTATTTTTATTTTCATGACCAAAGCATTTCGCTTTCTCACAGCAGTTAAATATTCATGTTATGACAATCATTTGAGAAATAGCGTAAATTAGAAGGCTACATAAATGACAGAAATAGGAAATTTTATTTTTTTTATTTATTTTTTTTAAAGATTTTATTTATTTATTTGAGAGAGAGAGAATGAGAGAGCACATGAGAGGGGGGAGGGTCAGAGGGAGAAGCAGGCTCCCCGCCGAGCAGGGAGCCCGATGTGGGACTCGATCCCGGGACTCCAGGATCATGACCTGAGCCGAAGGCAGTCGCTTAACCAACTGAGCCACCCAGGTGCCCAGAAATAGGAAATTTTAAAAAGTATGTTTATAGAAGACCAGAGATGAGAAAATGCTACACAATATAATAAAAATAACACTAATTTTTAAAAGTCAAAATCTTTGGGCTCCCACTCTGGGGGGGGGGGGCTTGCCTCTCTCTCTGCCCCTCTCTCCTGCTCTGCTCTCTCTCGCTATCTCTTGCTCTCAGTAAAAATACAACATTAAAAAAATAAAAATAAAAAGTCAAAATCTTCAACACTCACTATCTCTCGCTCTCAGTAAAAATACACCATTAAAAAAATAAAAATAAAAAGTCAAAATCTTCAACAAGTGTAAGAATTGTGAGAAATGTGAAAGAAATTTCTTTAAGATGAAAAGAAAGGGCACTTATTAGCAAAAAAATTCACATACACACACACACACACTAAAGACTAAATTTCACTGGAAAAGTGAATAGACAATAAAGGTAATGGATTAATCATTTATAAAGTTACAGTTAAGTTTAAAAGACAAAAGTAGTAAAAATAATGGTAACTAAAATTATTACTTAAGGGATACACAAGATAAAAAGGTGTAAAATGTGACAAAAACATAAAATGGCAGTCAGGGGAGTAAAAAGGTAGAGCTTTAGTATGCAATCAAACTTAAGTTGTTATCTACTTAAAATATACTGTTATAGTCATGAGGCATTATATGTAAACCTTATTGTAAGCACAAAGCAAAATCCTATAGTAGATACACAAAAGATAAAGAGAAAGGAATTAGGGGTACTTGGGTGGCTCAGGTGGTTAAACATCTGCCTTCAGCTCAGGTCATGATCCTGGGGTCCTGGGATGGAGCCCCGCATTGGGCTCCCTGCTCTGCGGGAAGTCTGCTTCTCCCTTTCCCTCAGCTCCTCCCCCTGGCTTGTGCTCTCTTGTGCTCTCTCTCAAATAAATAAATAAATAATCATTATTTTAAAAAAAAGAGAGAGAAAGAGAAAGTAAGTAAAGCATACTACTAAAGAAAGTCACCAAACCACAAAGGAAGAGTGCAAGAGAAGAAAGAATAAAAAGGAACTATGATACAATTAAAAAACAATAAACAGAATGGAAAAAAAGTACCTACCCATCAATAATTGCTTTAAATATAAATTGACTAAATTCTCCAATCAAAAGACACATGTGTCTGTATGGATAAACACACACACACACACACACACACACACACACACACACCCCCCAAGACCCATCCATATGCTGCCTACAAGAGATTCCAAACAGATGTAAGGACATACACAGACTGAAAGTGAAGGAATGGAGAAAAATATCCCATGCAAATGGGAACCAAAAGAAAGTTGGGGTAACTATATTAATATAAGAGAAAAATAGACTTTATAAAAAAGATTTTATTTATTTGAGAGAGAAAGAGAGCACACAAACCTGAGTTGGGGGAGGCACAAAGGGAGAGGGAGAGAGAAATGCTAGCAAACTCTGCCCTGAGTCCAGAGCCCAATGCAGGGCTTGATCCCATGACCCTGAGATCATGACCTGAGCCAAAATCAAGAGTCAGATGCTTAACCAACTGAGTCACGCAGGTTCCCCAAGATAAAATGAACTGTAAAACAAAGACTGTAATGTGTGACAAAGAAGGACATTGCATAATGATAAAGGGTTCAATCCAACAAGAGAATATGACATTTGTGAATACTTGTGCACCTAACATTGGAACACTAAAATATATAAAGCGTATACTAACAGACCTAAAGGGAGAAATAAAGGGCAACACAATGATAGTAGGGGGATGTCAATATCCCATTTAAATCAGTGGATGAATCACCTAGACAGGAAAGCAGTAAGAAAACACTGGACTTAAATGACACGTTAGACAATATGGATGTAACAGACATACACAGAACATTCCATCCAAAAGCAACAGAGTACATATTTTTCTCAAGCACACATGGAACATTTTCTAGGATAGATATATTATACCAGAAAACAAGTCCAATAAATTTAAGAGGATTAAAATCTTATTAAGTATCTTTTCCAACCATAATGATATGAAACTAGAAAACAATTACAAGAAGAAAACAAAACGAAACAAAAAAAAAACCCACAAATATGTGGAGATTAAAGAACATACTACTGAATAAACAATGGGTCAAAGGAGAAATCAAAGAAGAAATTTAATAATACCTTGAGAACAACAAAAATGGAAATACAAAATACTGAAATTTATGGCATGCAGCAAAAGTAGTTTTAAGAAGTTCATAGTAATAAATGCTTACCTCAAGAAACAAGAGAAACTTCAGAAAACAACCTAACTTTACAATTCAAGGAATTAGAATAAGAACAAACAAAGCCCAAAGGTAGTACAAGGAAGGAAATAATAAAGGTCAGAGCAGAAACAAAATAGAGACTAAGAAGACAAAAGAAAAAAAAAATAGTGAAACTAAGCTGGATGAAAAATGAAAAAAGGAGGTGTTACAACTGATATCACAGAAATACAAGTGATCATAGAGACTACTATAAAAATTACATGCCAAAAAATTTGATAACCTAGAAGAAATGAATAAATTTGTAGAGACACACAATCTACCAAGACTGAATCATGAAGTCATAGAAAATGTGAACAGGATAATTACTACTAAGGAGATTGAATAAGTAATTAAAAACCTCCCAACAGGGGCACCTGGGTGGCTCAGTTGGTTAAACGACTGCCTTCAGCTCAGGTCACGATCCTGGAGTCCCAGGATCGAGCCCCACATCGGGCTCCCTGCTCGGCAGGGAGTCTGCTTCTCCCTCTGACCCTCCCCCTCTCATGTTCTCTCTCTCATTCTCTCTCTCTCTCTCAAATAAATAAATAAAATCTTAAAAAAAAAAACAAAAAAAAACCTCCCAACAAATGTCCAGCACCAGATGGCTTCACTGGTAAAATCTACCAAAAATTCAAAGAATTAATATCAATCTTTCTCAAACTCTTGCAAAAAACTAAAGAAGAGGGAATGCTTCCAAACTCATTTTATTAAGCCAGCATTACCTTTACAACAAAACCAGACAAGGACACCATCAGAAAAGGCCAATAACCCTAAAGAACATAGATACAAAAAATACTCACGGAAATATTAGCAAACCAAATTGAGCCATACATTTAAAAGAACAATACATCATGATCAGTGGGATCTATTCCATGAATGCAAGGATGGTTCAACATCCACAAATCAATTAGATGCACTATATTAACAAAATGAAAGATAAAAATCATATAGATGCAGAAAAAGCATTTGATAAAATTCACCATTGATTTATGATTAAAAACTCCACAAAGTGGACATACAGGGAACTTACTTCAACATCATAAAAGCCATATATGACAAACCCACATCTAACAATATATTTATTATGAGGTGGGAAGGGTCAGTAATATATCCTCTATACTCTATAGAGTTAGTGTTGTCAGTATTCTTACATTCCACCCCCAACATCTTTATGGCTGTAATCGATTTCTCATTTTATCATCGTCAGAAGCCCCAGCCAAACCCTTCTGTGTATAAACTTAATATCTAATTCATGTCTGGCATTAATACTCTCAGGACCTGCACTTACCTCTTTTAGCACATTTTTGCCTTTAAGAAAGCCTCTGGTTAGTTAACACCCCAATTCCATGAACTTCCCTTCTTAACCAAGGCATAGAAAGGTGTTAATGTCTGTGCTTGAATATAAAGTCTCCAGGAACCCCATAAACCAACAAAAGCCTGTAATTCCTTTACAGTTTTAGGGAATAGAAAGGCTTGTATTTTAATCAATGACTGCCTTAGCCATCATTTTCATAATACCCGGCCAGATGACGCCCAGAAATTTCACTGGTTGACCTGGACCATGGATCTTGTTGGTATTTACCTCCCATCAGTGAGACCTTAAGTATACCTGTAATGGCATGGCTGCCTGAGACAGGGAGGATAAATAGTTGCACGTTATGCAACTTGAATTCACCTGTCATTGTAGTTAGATCCAGATCCTACAGAACATCTACGCCCAAAATATACTAAGGAATGGAGGAAATACGCACTACAAAACAGCAGGGAGGAAGCCTGCTGATTTGTAGCTAGAGCCTGGTTTGTCGGGACCTTGATAATTTGTCCTTTGCAACCATCGGTAGCCTTTATCTCCCTCTGAAATTTCCAAGACCAGTAAATGGTTAATTCCACACGGGGCCCCTGGTGAGCAACACTGGCCTAACCCCTAGTCTCTAGGGGTAGGAGGTATCTACCCCTGAAATTCCTCTATTAGTGGAGGAGCACTCTGATGACACACCTGACTTTTTTGAGCCTTCCTCCAAGGGGGTAAACTGCTTTCCCTTAGGCAATGCCTTCCACAGGTTTAGCAAGACCAAATTGGGTTGTCTGTTTAAATTTTCTCTTGGGGTCCCTGATAATATCAGATATTGCCATGAGTTTACAAGAGACCTTAATGGATCCCCCCTGCTGACATTTTATCATCAGCAGAATCCTCTGTTTTTCCCTGTTTTTCAATCTATTTCCCTCATCATGAATTCTTCTGGTTTCCATTAATCAGCCACCATAGCTGCTATTATAACATTGGGCCCATTAACCATAGAGGCCAGATACTAAAGTCCTATACGATGACCCCAAGGCTGACTCAAAGATACAGTCTTCAATACCAGAGGAAAACAAGTCTTTGTGTGGGCTTCTAAAATACGTATGCTTATTATTATGCGTATGCTTAAATCCAGAAGATGGGAGGCTATATGGCATGTTTCATTCCCAGTTCATGTATAATTTCTTCTAGTTCTTCCATAGAAGTCCAGCAAAACGGAGGCGAGAGAACATCCCCTTCATTAGGCCAGGTTAACTTAATTCTAACATTTACCCAATCAGTCAAATTAGCTAAGCACCTTTGATCCTCCCCCTTGCCTGTGTTGTATAATCTTGTCATCAGGCAGGTCCAGAAATGACTGCGGCCGTTTTTGACATTTGAAACCCACTTAACAGAATACCCTTTCCCCCAGCATCCCACAGCGGTTACACCCAAGAAGCCAGCCCTTCTCAGCCCTTTTGCTTAAAATTAGCTGGTTAGCTCCACCAAGCTGCAGAACATGCCCTCAGGGCTGTTTTCTGACTAGTGGAAATTTCTTCTTGGTCATCCCTGGGCTCATGAGTGGCCTGGGTCTTTGTTTGAATCCAAAGTCCTGTCTGAAAATCATTTTCCTCCTCCATGATAATGTCCTCATCAGAGGAATCATTACCCCAGGGGTCTCATGATTTAGGGTCTCAATTCTCTTAAGACCTAATAGTTGTCATTCTAATGTGCTCATACATCTTTGCCACCTTACACGCCATAATTTCTAACTGCTCTTCTTGCTTTTGAATTCTTTTGGACATAATGTCTGTATTAGAGGAATATGAAGCTTGTACATCCTTTTCCAAAGCCAGTGCTTCTTGGGTCTGTTCCAGTTCTCTTCTTACTCATAATTCCTTTTCTGTGATGCATCTTAAGGCAAGGATCAGTGGCCAAGCTACTGCTACAGTGGCGTGTTCACTTTCCCTTCTCTACTTCCTTTACTCTACTCTTTTGAATAGGATATTTAACCATTCCTTAGGCATTTTAGGGGTGTCCCTGTACTCATACACTGGTCCAAACTGCTCAAAAAACCTGACCAAGGCTCCCCACATGGAGGTGGCTGCCCAACCTGGTTTTTCACCTACCTCCAATGGGTTCCCTGGCTCTACCCTTCCCCACACTGGCATGGACAAGGAGCTTTCCCCGGTTATAGTCCCTTTATGCTTGCTTGTTTCATTTTTCTGCATCCTGACGACTATGCAAATTATTTCAAGGTGAAGGAGGGTCAGTAACGTACCCTCCAGACTGAGAAGACACTTTAATACTGAAAAACCAACCAAACCACTCCATAACATTTATACAGAGTTTTATTCAGGGTAACTTACTGATGGGGCAATCAGGCAGATGGATGATCCAGAGCACTAGGCAGCTACTCTCAGCCCCTATTCTCTGTTCCTACCTGGACCTTAATCCCCAGCCCTTCTAGAGTGACAACATTGGTGATGAGGTCACAGGGTAGATACCTAAGGCTGCACCATCTGTGAGCCAGAGGATCTCTGCTAGTTATCTAAAATGGCACCATCTATGCACCAGAGGAGAAAACGAGATGGATGGCCAAAGACGAAGTCAGTGTTCTTAGCACTCCTACGATACTCAACAGTGAAAAGCTACAAACCTTTCCTCTAATACTAGGACAAAACAGCGTTGCTCACTCTCACCACTTTAATTCAACCTAGTATTAGAAGTCCTAACCAGGGCAATTAGGCAAGAAATGGAAATAAAATGCATTCAAATTGGAAAGAAAGAAGTAAAACTGTTACTATTTGCAGATAAAATGCTATTACTATATAGGAAACCCTAAAGACTCCACCCAAAACTGTTAGAATTAATAAAAGAATTCAGTAAAGTTGCAGGACAGAAAATCAATTTGCAAATATCTGTTGCATTTCTATAATGTAACAACAAACAATCAGAAATTACATAAGATAAATATGTTTTTACCAGGAAGAAATCGTATAAAACAGGTTACCATGAACCAACATTGATTCCTATCACTTCCTATCACTACTATTTTATGTTCAAAGAGATTACTTTTTTTCCCTTTCTAGGGAATAGTTGGTCAATATAGTTGCAAGAAGTTGACATTTGAGGAAAAAATGGATTCAATTGGTTTCCTTTTTTCATTTGCTTGTTTAACAGATTTAAGTTTAGCTTACATACCATTAAATTCACTTAAGTGGGGGCGCCTGGGTGGCTCAGTCGTTAAGTGTCTGCCTTCGGCTCAGGTCATGATCCCAGGGTCCTGGGATCGAGCCCCGCATCGGGCTCCCTGTTTGGCGGGAAGCCTGCTTCTCCCTCTCCCACTCCCCCTGCTTGTGTTCCCTCTCTAACTGTGTCTCTCTCTGTCAAATAAATAAATAGAATCTGAAATTCACTTAAGTGTCCCAAGTCAAGCCATTTCAATTATATGGATCTATCTAAGGCTGTAACAAATAGTGTAACTAACATAGAACACTAATCTATATATTTTTTTTCATTAGAACTATATTCATAGCAATTAAATTTGATAGATATTATTAATTCTGTTGATGTAAACAGGACATGATGATCTCCTCGTGATGAAGTAGGAGAGTTATCTGATATCTATAGTGTTGAATAGTGTATTTGCTACATCTTGATGACAGCTAAAATTATTTTTCAGATATACATTTTCAATGGCCTGTCAGAGAAAATTATCTTTGGTTTCATTCTCTGAGCTCCCTGAATATCAACAATTAATATACCTTTTGATATTCAAGTCAGTGTGAAAAATCTCCTTTTCTAGTTTAGTGTTGGCACTAGAACTGTAAAATGGCTACTCATATACAGAAAGCACTGTGCGTTTTCTCTGGATCCTGGACTTTGGATTGAGAGGAATGAAAGTAGTCTAGGAGAACCAGCTCTACACCTGTGTGGGCAGCTCATTGCGCTGGGAAGGTGGTTTACTGGTCTGCAAAGCACATTTCACAAAAGTCAGGTATCAGCACTGTCTCTGTTTGCACAAAAATTATTCAGACAGAGTAACTTCACTGCCAGAGGTTTGCTCACCAGTTTCTTCCATGCAACTTTCATCTCATGTGCTCGTTGTCACAAGATAGCTGCTGTACCTCCAATGATTATGCGTATGCTTAAATCCAGAAGATGGGAAGGCAAAATGAGGAAGCATTGGCACCTAAACAGACATATCAAAAACCTTCCAATGGTCTTTCTTTTATATTTCCCTGGTTAGAACGACGTCACAGTAGTTACAGGGAAGCTGGGAAATCTAGCTTTATAGCTGAGTATGTTGCTACAATGAGCAAAATTAGAGTTCTAATAGGACCAGCAAAATGAGAAATTGATATTAAGTGGACAACCACTAGTGTCTACTACAGTTCATTAACTGTTTATTTTTTAAGTGCTATATAAAATGGACTTCTTGTGTTAATCCCCATACACTCTGCTACATTTCACAAACTATTTAGAATTCTTCCCTGAAGAAAAGAAAGTGGAAAAAAAAGTGAGCTAATGTTTCTTTCAGTAATTTGGCAACATGACAGAGTTCTGAATTAATGCATGATTTCTTCTCTAAGAGAAGCAAATTCTTTAGAATTGGGGTTACTAATTAACTATTTTTAAAAGTCTATTATGCAGTTAATTATAGGAAATTATTTAAAAATGTATTTGTGCAATTATTGTTATATCAATTAGAGTAGGCTATGAATAAGAAAAAATGACAAAATATATTCTACTATGGACTTTTTTCCCTTCTGCAGATTTTGTGGACCATAAATTAAGCATTTTAACAGCTGAGCTATTAATAAATATAAAAAACTGATTCTGGGGAAAAAAAACTATTTTCAAGTAGATTTTCATTTGGAATTATGCAAAATTAATATTGAAACCCACAAAACTTTTAAAAAGAGATGCTCTACATCTTTTATGCACAGTGATCTTCCACAATTTTTTGTTCACTGTTGAAATAAAATTAAAGAAGTTAAATAGAAACGTAATTGTTGATGAATTTAATTACATCATGTACACGGGGCAAAGAATGTCGAAACCTTGTTTTCAGTTACATCCTAAGAAACTCACTGAGGCCTTCCACTGAGTGCATTTTTATAGCTGACTGCTTTTTGCTACAAAATGTTAAGGAAAGGTCATTTTTGAGAATCAGAGCTATTGTCGGTCAAGACCTGTGCATTAATAACAATTGTTTCACTGATAGCATGCCACTTTATCTCATCTAGACCCACTATTTTGAGTTGGGACAGTCAATTCTAAAGATAAAAGGCTAGTTATTTCAATGTCTAACTTACTTCCTTCTAAGTTGTCATTCAAAATTTTCTGCAAAGCTGTCATCATCAAGACAGTATGGTACTGACACAAAAACAGACACATAGATCAATGGAACAGAACAGAGAGCCCAGAAATGGACCCTCAACTCTACGGTCAACTAATCTTCAACAAAGCAGGAAAGAATGTCCAATGGAAAAAGGACAGTCTCTTCAACAAATGGTGTTGGGAAAATTGGACAGCCACATGCAGAAGAATGAAACTGGACCACTTCCTTACACCACATGCAAAAATAGACTAAAAATGGTTGAAAGACCTAAATGTGAGACAGCAGCCCATCAAAATCCTTGAGGTGAACACAGGCAGCAACCTCTTTGACCTCAGCCGCAGGAACTTCTTCCTAGAAACATCACCAAAGGCAAGGGAAGTAAGGGCAAAATGAACTATTCGGACTTCATCAAGATAAGAAGCTTTTGCACAGTAAAAGAAACACTCAACAAAACCAAAAGACAAACTGACAGAATGGGAGAAGATATTTGCAAATGACATATCAGATAAAGGGCTAGTATCCAAAATATATAAAGAACTTAACAAACTCAACACCCAAAGAACAAATGATCCAATCAAGAAATGGGCAGAAGACATGAATAAACATTTTTCAAAGAAGACATCCAAATGGCCAACAGACACATGAAAAAGTGTTCAACATTGCTCGGAATCAGGGAAATCCAAATCAAAACCTCAATGAGATACCACCTCACACCAGTCAGAATGGCTAAAATTAACAAGTCAGAAAAGACATGTTGGCGGGGATGCGGAGAAAGGGGAACCCTCCTACACTGTTGGTGGGAATGCAAGCTGGTGCAGCCACTCTGGAAAACAGTATGGAGGTTCCTCAAAAAGTTGAAAATAGAGCTACCCTACGACCCAGCAATTGCACTACTGGGTGTTTACCACAAAGATACAAATGTAGGGATCTGAAGGGGTATGTGCACCCCGATGTTTATAGCAGCAATGTCCACAATAGCAAAACTATGGAAAGAGCCAAGATGCCCATTGATAAATGAATGGATAAAGAAGATGTGGTATATACACACAATGGAATATTATGCAGCCATCAAAGGGAATGAAATCTTGCCATTTGCAATGACGTGGATGGAACTGGAGGGTATTATGCTGAGCGAAATAAGTCAATCAGAGAAAGACATGTATCACATGACCTCACTGATATGAGGAATTTTTAATCTCAGGAAACAAACTGAGGGTTGCTGGAGTGGTGGGGGGTGGGAGGGATGGGGTGGCTGGGTGATAGACATCGGGGAGGGTATGTGCTATGGTGAGCACTGTGAATTGTGTAAGACTGTTGAATCACAGACCTGTACCTCTGAAACAAATAATACATTATATGTTAAAAAAAAAAAAAAGATAGTAGGAAGGGAAAAATGAAGGGGGAGGAATCGGAGGGGGAGACGAACCATGAGAGACTATGGACTCTGAGAAACAAACTGAGGATTCTAGAGGGGGGTGGGTGGGGGAATGGGTTAGCCCGGTGATGGGTATTAAAGAGGGCATATACTGCATGGAGCACTGGGTGTTATATGCAAACAGTGAATCATGGAACACTACATCAAAAACTAATGATGTAATGTATGGTGATTAACATAATAAAAAATTTTTCTACAAGTATATTTGTCTTAATAAAAATATTTATAAAACTTTCTTTAAATGCCTGAAAAGAAGAAAAATCAATAAATAAATGCCTGAAAAGAAGTGTAATTTAGTTATATACAAGTTAATATGTGGAACTCACATTTTTGTAGAGTTATGTGGACTAAAAATTCTTTCAAACAAAATTATTTTTTTTTCCTATTTCAGGTAAGGTTATTTCAAACTCTTGTCATGGCACACTATGTAATTTTGGAAATTCTTCTTAATCTTAAAAGGAAAGAGAGTAAACAAGAGAAATTTACTAACTACCTATATCTTTCCAAGGACTGGGCTAAGAGCATTGCATTAATTTTCTCATTGGATTTAGCTCTTTTTCCAAACTTACAGACAAGTAAACAGAGACATAACATTTAAGTAACCTGATCAATTTACTATGATATTAAGTAACATCCTTGGATTTGCTCATGAAATATCCTTAAATCATTTTGGAATAAACCTTAGTATTTTGGAAAAATAATAAATATGAATTACTGTACTATACTATATTAATTAAACTATAACATAACTAAATACATTAATCTTTTCATTGGAAGGACAAGTAAACAATTTCTTTGTTTACAATAATGCCTTGTAAAAGTAAGTAATAATGGTTGTGACTTTAGAACCCACAGGCATTACTAGATACAGTATATTTTATTGGATGTCAAGTGTCCTGTTACTTGTGGAATTGCTGTGATTAGTGCAGAAGGGTTTGACAAAAGATTTGAAACTCAATGTCTACCCTTTTTTAGCAACATGCAGCAGAAACCACTTGAGAGCTAAAATGCCCCAGGAGTGTTGAAAAAAAAAAAAAAGAATATCTAGAATGCTCTTTGTATATAATTAAAAGGTGGCCTTATCTAGTCTTATTTTTTTATGTACCTGAAAATTAAATGTAGAATTTATCAACAGAAATGTTCTCAGGGCGCCTGGGTGGCTCAGTTGGTTAAGCGACTGCCTTCTGCTCAGGTCATGATCCTGGAGTCCTGGGATCGAGTCCCACATCGGGCTCCCTGCTCAGCAGGGAGTCTGCTTCTCCCCTGACCCTCCCCACTCTCATGCTCTCTCTATCTCATTCTCTCTCTCAAATAAATAAAATCTTTAAAAAATAAAAAAAAATAAAAAAAAGAAATGTTCTCAGCTGCTGTATTTTCTTTTGAATATTCATTATTTAATGAGTAAAAACATATAAAGTTTATATGAAAAATGACTCAAGTTAAATTATAAGCACATCTATATTAAATTAGATAACTCTTCCAATAGTCTTTATTAGGAGTAGCAAAAACTCACTATGAGTACTATTTATATAGATACAAAGATGCCATTATTGGCTATTGCTGATTTATATGTTTCATATTAACTACGGTCAAATTCACCACTGCTAATATTATAATCGATTGTAAATAAAGCTCATCTGGAATTTTGTAAACCAGCATATCCCTCTGTTTTCCCTGACATCAGGTTGATAATCCAGGTTTTCAGGTTTTCTGAACTTACCATCAGGAGGATTCAACAATTTATATGAAATAGGCACAGACATAACATATATGCAATAGCTAAGGTAACACAAAGTAATTAATAGATTATTGACTGAAAAAAAGCCGAGAGAATCATCAAAGGGCTATAAACTCCATGGCCATTAAGAGATTTGAATTCTTAATTCAAAACTGCACACCCACCTCTTGTGTAATCCCCCTACCCTGTTCTAAAGACCATCTAAAGATGGTGGATTTTTGGCTTTGTCTTTGAACTAAGTCAAGGGAAGTGGTTCATTTTTTTAAAAACACCTCAATCATTCAGCTTCTGCTGTCACCACCTGACAGAAATTTCATAGGTTCTAAAGAGGCATAGAAACCTTGAATATATTGATTTATTTTTAATGCATTGACACTCCGTTAACTGGATTAGGATCAGCCCAGATTTCTTAACTTTGGTTCTCTGACCATTTCCCCTGGCTTTCTCACTCATCAGCCTTCCTCAACATGCCTTGCTTAGGGTTAAATGTTTTCATGAGCATGAAAATGGTTACCTCACTTACTAAATTTGAAAGTGTTCTGTTGCTGAATTAAAATCATATCTTCAAATAGAATTATACTCATTAAGCTTACATTAACATATTTTCTACATGAATCTGAACAGAAATATTATATCTTTTATCTCATTGTCTTCTCCTTTAGTTTATTCTTTCATAATTTTCTGCATCTTTAACATCATAATGTTAAAATATCACTTTTTAATGGGCGCTCTTCTTTTGTTGTTATACATTAAGCAAACATTATGACATAGTTAACTCAACCAAACTTATTTAAAACAATAGATGATTCACAAGACTTATTTTCATCATACTAATTAACAAATTTTCAGTGTAAAACAATACAGACATTATTAGATCAGTTATGAATAGTATAGCAAATCAAGAGCAACATAATTCATTTCTTTGGATACAGCAATTCATGGATGTTTTGTAAAATAGGCAGCAAGGTCTTATGGGCAACTCATCTTTGGACAACTATGGCGAGTACCAACTGTATCTTTTAACACAATAAAAACAAGGCAACCCAAAGTCCTGATTTTAACCATGAGCACTCACAACTCTATTTGGTCACAAAAATTCCTTCAATATAATTCATCTTCATTGAAACTAACTGGAGACATATCGAAATAGAGTCATGCCAAACCAGAGCATAGAAGAAAAATGATACTATGAAAATGTTACTATTCTAAGTAACCATTATCCCAACACTTCTTATATAACATCTTATCCATAGCAACTGATCCTTTAGTTTCCAGTATATTTGTATTTTATTCCAGTCATTTTAAGCACAATTTCCACTAAACTCATTAGTTCCGAGGATGTTTAATTGCACAATAATATATCTTTTAAGCATAATTTACCAAAAATGTCTTACTAAAGAGAATAATGAACATTTTGTTTTGTAGCGCTTTCTACAAACAGCTATCTAAGAGACTGGCATATTTAAAGAATCTTTACATTAGGACATATATCCATAGATTCTTATGATGCTTCAGTCAATATAATATTGAAATTAAGACATATCAACAAAGAGGTATACTTGCATTTAATAAATCATCTTGCTTAAAGGAGCAAAGGACTGTAATGGCAATATCATAGAGCAGTATTTGAATAGCAGCTTATTTATGTTTCAGATGATTTTTATTTATTTAATGAAGTACTTAATTAACCTATGATAAACATGTATAACCAAATGAAATTTTTATTTGAATATTGTTTTTGATATACTTTCTTTACTAAAGCACAAACTATCACAGTGTCCAACGCTAGTCAAATCTTGTCCTCAGTAGTGTGCTTATCCATCCAAAGTACCCATGCGCACAAATGCAAATTCATGCATGTCTTCAAACACATGCAAACATTCTCAGACCCTCAGACACACAGATACATACAGAATTGGTATTTCATTTTTAACAAATTCAGAGTGGATGAAAATTTTTAAAAATCTGTATATGATGTCTATATATTAGCAATATTCTATTAAGTAAATATAATACTTACTTATAAATATTTGGTTATGCGTAGGAGTAAATGGACTGAAGTCATGTGTGTTCTGCACATTTGTGGGTGGGTATGTGTGTTAACTGAAACACGGTATCCTCATTTCTTTCCCATTTTATTTAATTAATTAATTTATTTATTTTGAGAGAGAGAGAGAATGTGAAAGCAGGGGGAGAAGGGACCAAGGGAGAGGGAGAGAATCTTAAGCAGGCTCCATTCTCAGTGTTGGAGCCCAAAGCGGGGCTTGATCTCATGACCCTGAAATCATGACCTGAGCCAAAATCAAGAGTCAAACACTTAACCGACGGAGCCACCCAGGAGATGCATATTTAAAATGAGAAATATGGGGGCACCTGGGTGGCTCAGTCGGTTAAGCATCTGTCTTTGGCTCAGGCCATGATCCCAGGGTTCTGGGATTGAGCCCCCCGTTGGACTCCCTGATCAATGGGGAGTCTGCTTCTCCCTCTACCCGCTGCTCGTGCTTTCTCTCTCTCTCTCTCTCAAATAAATAAATAAAATCTTTAAAAAAATAAATAAAATGAGAAATATATGTATTTCATATATAAAACTATCACATTTGTTGGGAAAATAGAACAAAATGAGCAACACCAATATTAAATAGTCATTTCCATTTGTCCTAAGATTTTTTATGGTCACATGGCAATATTATTACAATATAAAAATGTATCAAACATATGGTACACCTTAAATTTATGCAGTG
Organism: Neomonachus schauinslandi; assembly: GCF_002201575.2. Taxonomy (NCBI): domain Eukaryota; kingdom Metazoa; phylum Chordata; class Mammalia; order Carnivora; family Phocidae; genus Neomonachus; species Neomonachus schauinslandi. The sequence continues at coordinate 135,384,967 of NC_058409.1, read as the reverse complement.
TAATATGTCATCTATATTTCAATAAAAAACTTTTTTTTCAATTAATTCTAAACTCTCCTACCAGAATAACAATAAATACAATATATGTATATTTTTATCCCAGAGCTTTGACTACTATATTAATTAACATTTTTATTTCTGAATATTTAATACTATCTTGGTACTAAAAGGACTTGCCTATCTGATACTCATTATATATACTTTATCTTATAATTATAATGCATATATGTATGTACATATTCTTCAATTACCTATCTATACATATTCATCATTTTCTTCATAAATTATGATAGTTAGAAGTTAAGCAGTATGCTTGAGCTCTATTCTTGTCCAGTGTACTTACGTGTTGGAACACACCAGGGAAAGAAAGAAGATAAGTACGCTGGCGGATTCCTTTTGAAAACATGATAATGACAATATTCCTAGCATTCAAATGATATTAACTACTGAGAGTATGGTGGCATCTTTTCAGTTGGATGTACCTTGTCTAAGATAATGGTAAACAAACCTGGAATCTATGAACTTATGAGGCAGGGTTCCTTGAAAAATATTTTGTATGCTATGTAATTATGGGAGTATAAGGGGATATTTACAAAAAAATGGCTTTCTTCTGTGTTATGTGCCTGTGCCCATTACTTGATAATCCCACATGTTAATCCGATTCAGAATGAATCTAATGTAACTAGAAAGGACCTAGGAACCTCTGGAATATCCTGGATCTCTCTCTTCATCTGTGTCTCATGATTATGTATATCTTTGAAATTATTAGTAAAACTTGAAACTCATTCTTACTGAACATTTAGCTACTTTCAAAATGGTTTATGTTCAGTCAACTTTTTATTAACAAATTATTTGCCAATGGGACCATGAGCTCTCTGTGGTTTTTAGATTATGCTGCTGAATATAATCCTAGAATGCCTTACTGAGTATCTTCCATTCCCTCTTTGACATCACATAATATGACATGATTGTTTTGGACAGAAAAAAAAGAGAGGAAAGAGAGAATTCCCATTTTTTCAAAAAAAAAGTTCATATGTTTTTGTCTTTACTCTCAGTTAACTTATCTTACATAACACAATATTTAAAGACTGAAGAATTTTCTCATTAGCAAAAAACCTCAGTTCAAGACATAACAGGGACGCCTGGGTGGCTCAATTTGTTAAGCTACTACCTTCGGCTCAGGTCATGATCCTGGAGTCCTAGGATCAAGTCCTGCATAGGGGCTCCCTGCTCGGCAGGGAGTCTGCTTCTCCCTCTGACCCTCCTCCTTCTCATGTGCTCTCTCTCTCTCTCATTCTCTCCCAAATAAATAAATAAAATCTTAAAAAAAAAGACATAACAATTCCCCCAATGTAACATATAAAAACTTATGTAACAATCAAATTCAAATAAAGTATGGAAACTCTCAATAAATTATTTAACATCTTTGGCAAAGAATTAAACCTAATATGTAAACCTAACAAATGATACACTTGAAAATCTCATTGGATGTAACACTCTATATTTGTTTTAAGCAGAAAGTAATTGATACAGGGATATGCAAAGATAAGAAATTTTTACTGGTATAAGTGATGGATAATCAAAATATTAAGGAAAACAGTGAATTTATCTTCAATTATTCAATTACATCATGTTAGAAAAAGCAAGGACATTTTAAAATGTGCTAAAACAACAATGTCTGATGTAGGAGAAGACACAGAAATAAAAACATTGCTTTCTTCTATTCTAGCGCACATGCACACAAATTATACAAAAATGCACTAACCTGTTTTAGGATCTACGGAGAAGTAGGGTTGTCCCTGGAGAATACTGTAAACCACGCGGGCACTGTTTCCATAGGTAGGGTCATCTGCATCAGTAGCTGTCACCTGTAGAACAGAGGTACCTGTGCATTCAGGAAAACAAATTTTAGTGTGCGGTAACATTTAGCATGTGACTTGTACACAGAAACAGGTTACTCTGACATACCTATGGAACACTTTGGTGGATGTATCTTATGAAATATAATTCTTGGATTTATCTGTCAAACATAGCCCTTGTTTTTTTCCCCTGCCAACAACTGTACCAGATGAGAGACCAAAGAAAATATTTGATTTCCAATATTTTAATACACTTTTTTATGTGCCAATAACATTGTGAAAGGCCTCTTTGACACATAATCAGGGTTAGATTGGATTGATGATCAAGAAAAAAGAGTCAAACTGGTGTTCAACTGTGAGGTAAAGTTAAAGGCAGGGTGAGAACATGCATTGCATGTTACATACCTATTCAGAAAATGGGAGATTGGATGGTTTGTGATTAGGGGAATGCGGGTGAGTTGACATTAAATTATCAGTGGCATCAAAATAGTACATTCAAACCATTTTCCATCATTTATGCCATCTTTATTTCTTACATGGAATATTAATGAGTCACCTAACTGTTCTCCAAGGCTCAGTTTTCATTCCTTTAGGTTCTTCTATATAGCACCAACGTAATTATCTTTATACAATGGGTATCAGAATATGCCTATTACACTGGATTTTTGAAAATTAAAGTGTACTTTAAAGGAATTTATAAACATTAAAATACTGTATTTTGAGGTAAAATTAGGGGTTGTATTCTTCTGATTTCTTTCATGTTTATATCTTTCAAATACGATTTGCATAATTAGGTATATTTATACCATATTTCAGTTTTTCCCAAATGAAAACTGATCTAGGTGTAACAAGACAACCATCTATTAAGGACTATATAACTCCACTGTAAATTTAGTGGGTTAAGAGTTCTCATTTATTCATGAAATGTACTTGATGAATCATCTAATAGGGCATACTTGATATTTTATTCTGCCTAACTAGAAAAATTCCACCTACTAATTCAGGTTGTGTAGCAAACGAAAATATTTCCACAATCAAGTAAGTCTGTATGAAATTCTGCATTCATTTTGGTACTTGACTATGAAAGCACTGACAATTTTCAGTCTTTAGTTTTAATAAGTACTTCAATTATTTAGGTATGGCACACTTATTACGGGTCTAATATCTGTTTAACTACAAAGATTTTACTTCCATGTTGAAATGCAGATGCAACTTGAAGCAGTTTGTTCTTTGTCTTCAAGGCATCCTAGAAAACTTAATAGAATTAGTATGGCTGACTATCCTTATTAGCAGATTATAAATGCACATGGACTTTCAATAATATGTTAAGATTCTGGTCTCTAAATAGTATTTTTACATTGAGATTATAAGCAGAAATATGATTAGCAATTATGCATACTCAGAAGGGGAGGACTGTGTGATGTCTAAAAGAAATCTCTAATAATGAATAATAAAACACAGTGGGGACACTAAATGCTGGCAAGAATACTGAGAAACTAGGTCACTTATACACTGCAGGTGGAAATGTACATTTAGCAGATTCCTATAAAATCAAACACACATTTAGCTTACAACTCAGCAAATTGTAGTCTTGGGCATTAATGCAAAAGTAATGCAAACATATGTCTGCATAAAACCATGGTTGCAAAAGTTCATAGATATTCACAGCAGCATTATTTGTAGTAGCCCCAAACTAGAAATGACTCAGATGTACTTTACTGGGAAAATGGTTAAACAGACTGTGGTAGTTGATAGTATGGAATACTACTCAGCAATAAAAATAACAGCCTGTTGATACATGCAGCAATTTGTATGAATCTTCAGGGAATTATACCCAGTGGGAAAAAAAACAGTCCCAAAAGGTGATATATTGTATGATTCTATTTATTTAACCTTCTTGAAATGATGACATTTTAGAAATTGATAACAGATTTGTGGTTGCCAGGTTGAAGGAAAGGTGGTAGAGTTAGGGGAGGCTGGTTATAAAAGAGCAACATGAAGTCCTCATGATGTTAGAACTGTTCAGTATTTTGATTATGGTATGGGATACATGAACATACATTTGTGATAAATCACATAGAACTGAACACACACACACGTAAAACTAGGGAAATCTAAATAAGATTGGTAGATTAAATAATTTTGATCCTGGCTAAGATATTTTTTATAGTTTTGGCAAGAGGATAATTATGTAAGATGTTACCATGGAAAAAATGGGGTAAGGATACAAAGAATCCCTCCATATCATTTCTCATGACTGCATGTGAATCTGTGATCTCAAAATTAAAAGTTTATATAAAAAACAAAAATGTTTTCTTGCCTCACTGATATTCCATTCTGAGAGAGCCTTATTTAGGCTTGTGTGTGTACCATGATTTTTCTCATTATATAATGCACTAAACTTCCTGGCTTGATTAAACTTTGCAGAGTTAGTTAAATTACACTCCTAGGTATAATTATTGTTATGTTTATAAAACAAAGTTCCAAGGACTTTTTCTGTGATGTCAAAACACTTGTTCCGTGCCTCACATTCATCTCTCCAACCTGTTCAGAGAATATCAGTAGATAGACTTCTACAAATAAAAGTTGGTTTAGGAGGCATTTTTGTTGATTGCATGTTGAAAAAAAAAATAAATCTGTAGCAGGTGCCCAGACAAAGCTCTAAAAGTGTAAGAAGTCCATATTGTGGCTAAATAACAATAGGGACCTATACCAATAAAAGGTTAGGTTTTGTACTTGATTCTAATACAGTTACTACTTTTATTTTATTATTTTTTTTAAAGATTTATTTATTTTGACAGAGAGAGACACAGCGAGAGAGGGAACACAAGCAGGGGGAGTGGGAGAGGGAGAAGCAGGCTTCCCGCAGAGCAGGGAGCCCGATGCAGGGCTCGATCCCAGAACCCTGAGATCATGACCTGAGCCGAAGGCAGACGCTTAACGACTGAGCCACCCAGGCGCCCCTAGTTAGTACTTTTAAATGAAAATCTATGTGTTCTTTACATTCAAAATTTAAATTATAAGCAGTCCTTTATAATACTTTATAAATTGTTATAAAATTATATCAGTCAAATATTTGATCTGATTGGAAAAATGCTGATCGTACTGGGCTTATACAAGGATTACTGAGATTCAGGAAAGAGAGAACAGTATAGATATAAAGCATTAAAATAATGGTCATCTTTTGGGTGCCTGGGTGGCTCAGTCGGTTAAGCAACTGCCTTCGGCTCAGGTCATGATCCTGGAGTCCCTGGATCGAGTCCTGCATCGGGCTCCCTGCTCGGCAGGGAGTCTGCTTCTCCCTCTGACCCTCCCCCATCTCATGCTCTCTCTCTCTCATTCTCGCTGTCTCAAATAAATAAAATAAAATAAAATAAAATATTGGTCATCTTTTAAGAAGCCACACTTATAAAATCCTCAGATTTTAAAATTTTCTCTGGCTTTGTGATAGTTATTTAGGTTTAAATTATTTTTAACGTCTTAAAAATAGTCCCAAACCAACCATTCCATAGAGAAATCTGAGAAAGACAAATAGTGCAAGATCACACCTCCCTTGTGGTAATAGGCTGGATCACCACATGACAAAAAACCAAAAAATAAAAAATAAAAAATTGTTCTGCTTGGCTTAAAGTGTCTATAAAAGTCCAGCCTTGTTAAGTGAAAGCTGAAAGGCATGAATGGAGTGACAAGTGAAATGAAGAACAACGAGAAAAAGAAAAAAAAGAAAAGAAAAAGTAGCCTCTTGGTGCTAAGTGAAGGTTTAAAGTAGCACAGAGAAGTGAGCAGAAAAGGGATCCAGGAGAGAAAAAGGAAATATATTAACTCTCTACCCTGGTCAAAATGTACTGTCACTAACAGTTACACATCTCTCTATAGTAGGTCTCACAGTATTTGGCTATTCTATTTGTGTGAAGTAAGGTAGAGCAAATGATCTCTATCGTTCTACTTTGGTGGCATCTGAAGGGATCAGGCCACAGCTTTGCGTACACAGATGGCTGGTTGAAGGGAGCATGAGCAAAAGTACAGCACAGCCCAACCGAAAGTCAGCCTGGCCCCTGAACACAGTAAGGGTAAAAATAAAGAGCAGGGACCGCAAATAAGTCGCCTGGCCAACTGTTTCAGGATTTCTTACCAAGGAGAATTGGTAAGGGGGTTTCAGGCCAAAAGAAAAAATTACACATATCTTACGTTCTTATTGACTTGAAGCCTCGATGGCAACATTTTAAGAACCATTGGTGCTTTTAGAAGTTATTTTACATTAGGAAAAAAAAAAGTTTTTTTTTTCATTAAAAATAGATAATAAAAAAATAGAACTCTTCAGGGTGCGTTAGGGGTTGAATTGTTTCCCCTCAAAGTTCATGCGTTGAAGATCTAGACTCCAGTACATCAAGGCGATCTTATTTGGAAATAGGATCATTGTAGATGTAATTAATTAAGATAAGGCCAAACTGGAGTAGGGTGGGCCCCTACTCTAACATGCCTGGTATCCTTATAAAAATAGGAAATTTGGAAACACACACATACACACACACAGAATACTTTATGTGAAGATGAAGACAGAGATCAGAGAATTTCCTCTACAAACCAGGGAAAGTCAAAAATTGCCAACAAACTACTAGAAGCTAAAGGAGAGGCTTGGGACAAACCCTTTTCCAGTACTTGAGGAGGGAACATGACCCTGCTGACACTTTTGACCTCAGACTTCTAGCTTTTGGAACAAGGAGACAGGTATTTTTGTTGTTTAAGCTACTCAGCTTGTGGTACATTGGTACAAGAGACTTAGCAAGCTAATAAAATGTGTCACGGTTGCAATGGAAAGAAATTACATTTATTCTCAGAATTTACAGGTGTTCTTTCACTGAATCTGGACAAGAGTCTAAAGTTATACTTCACAATAAAATGATGGATAATTCCCTTTGCTACATCATAAATGAGATAAAATAAAAAGTTCATCTCACAGGTTGATAAAATTAAATTAGGTAGAAATTAATGGTATCTGATATTTTTAAACATTAGGCACTACTAGTGATAAAACTGTTGGCATTTTTAAGTAAATTAATGAGATATATTATTTATGCTAATGAAGGATTTCTATTCCTGGTTAAATGTTTAAGAGAAAAAATCAGTATTTATCTATTCTGAAAAGGGTATCCCACATTAGACAATTCTGTTCCTTTATTCATGCTATGTGCCCTAATTATATACATAGTAGAAAAGAGAAAATTCTTAGTCTTTATAATGCTAGATTTTCAAATAGAAATATATGAAGTAATGCCAAGAAGTCCATTATTCTACTAGAATATTCAAATAATCTAATTTTTTCTAGAAATTATTATATACATTTGGTCAATAGATATTAAACCAGTAGTAGCCCCTTCTCTATATAACTTCTATTTTTTTTTTAAGATTTTATTTATTTATCTGACAGAGAGAGAGAGAGGCAGAAGAGAGGGAACACAAGCAGGGGGAGTGGGAGAGGGAGAAGCAGGCTTCCAGCGGAGCAGGGAGCCCGATGAGGGGCTCGATCCCAGGATCCTGGAATCGTGACCTGAGCTGAAGGCAGATGCCCAACGACTGAGCCACCCAGGCACCCTATAACTAGCTTCTAATCAAAGAAAACTTTAAAAGTGCTTTATAAGCTTTCTTAATTTTTACAACAATTTCTCATGAAAAACAACCACAGAAACATTGCCTTCTAAAGTTTCATTGGCTATTTAATGCACAATATTTTCATGTTAAATATATCTTGTGGCACACACTCAGCTGTTCCCATGTTTGGGATTAATACCTTTCAGCTGATGCTTTATACAAATCTGAAAAAAAAAAGATTAAAGTACATAAAAAAAACTTTCAAGATATCTTTTCTACAATAAAAGTTAAGCCTTGTTTCTTCTGGGAATTGCCCTGTGTCACTCTTTTCATTTGGTTTATTTTTGTACTATGCTTTATAAATAGCATGCATTTTGGAAAGTTACATATCAATGGAGCAGAAAAAATGGACTTTCTTAAAAGTCTCTAAAGACCAATTTGAAATATTAATAAGGCATTTTAATACAAGCAAATATTCTCTGACACTGCAAATCGTTATGCATGACTTGTCAGGGTTCACAGCTCTGTGAAAATCTCAAGTGAATCATGTTGAGCAAGAACTTTTGAGTAAAAATCAGCTGAAGATATATGAAGGCAGAGAGTATTTCTCTGAAGGAATCTCATAGGGCTTAATTCTCAGAAGAATTTTCCAGGGATTGGGAAAAAGCAATAGTTACCAAGATACAACTTAAATTTCATTCTACACAGGAGAACTGTAATTTCACCAACAGAGCAACAACACAGGATTCCAGTCATTGTGTAATTTGATAAAGCTTTGAGTATTCACCCAGGAGTCATTGGATTTTTAAAAAATTCCTTCTGCAAGAGCACTTCTGAAACATTTGGTACCAAAACAAAAATCACTGTTGTAACCATGTATTTTAAATCATGGCTATCATTAAGTTCTGTGTATTTTCAATTAGATCCTTTTTATGGAACTGCTTAGTGTAAAATTTCACATTATTCAAGTAAATTTTATATTACAGTCCTAAATAGAAAAAATAACAATAAGGAAGTAACATGCATTTAGCACCAGTGAGGTGAAAAACACTCCACTATATGCCATTCAATTTAATAATGACATTAATCTATTGAGAAAATTACATTTAATCCTATTTTATAGATGGGGGTACTGAGGTTCAAAAGGTTGTGTAGTTGACAATTGGAAAAGGCAGAATTCAAGCCTGGTCTTATCTGTTTTGATATGTGACATTCTTTCCTCTATAATCTATTTCTCCAACCAGTCAGGATGGAGTTTAAGAGTTCCATCCATATCTTCCACCATTTGGTGTGCATGTGTGTTTCCTTGATGGTATGTAATGGCCATCCAAGTGCATCTATTTGGGGAGACGTAGTGTTATATTTCAATGCTCTACCTGGTCAAAAGCCAAGTCATTATATACATTTTGTAAAATAAAGGTGTGTGGTAGAATAGTTAGGGGAAGCATTCTCCAGGTACTGACAACACTGTTGTGCTCTTCTGCAGCCTGCCTTACCAACTAAATAAAAGCAGATGCTAGAAGAAAATTGCAATACAGAAAAGAAAGATGTGTCTACCTCTGTTGCTGTCTACCTCCCCTCCCTCCCTCCCTCTTTCAGCTTAGGGTGGTCTCTCTAGCAGTGTCTGCTTTTCTGCAATGGTCCCAGCTCCCTCTGAGCTGCCTTCTTCCATGGGTCCATGCAATAAAGCCCAGCTCCGGAGGTCAGGTAACACTACTCTTCCAGCCCTAGGGATAGTAAACTCCTGCCCTACTTGCCTCATGGTCCACGACTTGGTTTTTCACTTCTCCTTTCATTTTTGTAGCTCATTCCATATTTGTAACTCCTGCTCTTGATCTAACTGGCAGTGGATTTTATTTTCTTGCTTAAACTCTGTGATACAGAAGGTATTAACAGGTTTCTCCCTGACTATCCTTCATTGCTTTTCTGAGTAATGACTATACTTTACCAAATAAAAGGTTAGTTTCTGTACTTGATTCTAATATAGTTAGTGCTTTTAAATGAAAATCTATGTGTTCTTTACATTCAAATTTTAAATTAGTCAATATATTGGAATCTGAAAGACATCATTTGGAGAGTTATTCATTGTATGCAAAATAAAATTATGAAATTTTAAGAGAAAGTGTTCTTTGAAGTGGAGAAAATATTCATATATGTATGAAAATTTCATATATATATATATATATATATACACAGACACATAATTGAAGACTTCAATACTTCTCAAAGTATTCACCAGTTATTTCTTTACCATGTGTGGTGATTAAGTACATGTACTGTTGCTGATTTAATATTAGTTTCTTATCAAAAATTAGAAATTGTATCTATAAATAGCTTTAATTTTCATTGTTTAGAAAAGATTCTATTTGAAAAATAAAGAAAATTACCAAATTCAGCATTGTTCTGAATAATGGAATATTATTTCAGCTGAATTTTCATTCAATAATAACAACAAAGCAGAAACAAAACCAAAAAAACAAACAAACAAACAAAAAAAGGCAACACAAAATGAAATACAAAGATAAAAATATTTTGTCCTTGTTTGCTCACAAAGTTGTCAATAAAAGTTTGGAAGAGTTTACTAGAAGATTATAGCATATATTCATAATATATACTGTATATTTTGTATACATATTTATATGTCATCATATTTATATATACACACACAGACAATTGACATTCAACCACTAACTTCAATCATTGAGTAAAAAACTTCATTTTATTTATTTATTTTAACCAATTAGCTGGGAAAATGGATTTCTAAAATAGCATAGTAGCACAGTCTATATATTTTTAAGGTAGTCAAAAACAAAATAAATTACAACTAAACCATATATACATATAATTAGAAGCCTTTTTACTTTTTGGTTCCTATGCCCACTCTCACCAGATTCACTGTTTGAGTGTACCAACTTTTTGCCTACTGCTTGTTCTTTCATTAGAATTTAAAATTTTGATTGTATCACAATTGAAAAATATTCATTGATATACCATAATTGAAAATGAAGAATTCACTGCATCAAAGTTATCGCTCAATACCTCTCCCATCACACAATTTAATTATATTATTAATTTAATTTTATTTTATTTTAAAGATTTTTATTTATTTGAAAGAGAGAGAGAAAGCATGAGAGAGGGGAGTGTCAGAGGGAGAAGCAGACTCCCCATTGAGCAGGGAGCCCGAAGCTGGACTCTTATCTTAGGACTCCAGGATCATGACCTGAGCTGAAGGTAGTCACTTAACCAACTGAGCCACCCAGGCACCCCCATTATTACGTTAGTTACTTTTATCACTATGGATAAAATGGTTAATTCAATTCCTGTATTTTGCTTCAATAATTTTAGGCAGGAAACATTCTCTTAATGATTTCAAAGGAAATATATATAATTTACTGCCTTTTCACTCTTAATTTTTGTCAGCTACATGTTTTAAGTCATTGTAGTATACATTATATTATGTTCTTCCTCTACAAAAAATGACTTTTGTGATTTTTTTCTAGGCTTTTACTTAGGAGGCTGGATATAAATGGACAATGTCTAGGCCATATATAAAAATAGAACTCTGACTCATAATCTGTAGCAAACAGCCCAAGATATCAACCTGCTATCTACAATAAACAGCCCAGGAGCCAGGCTACATATTTTCCATAAATCATATGTGTAGGAGGTTAAATGATTTTCCTTAACAACAATCCAGGAAGTCAAACAATAACATTCAGCCCCAAACGACCACGGCTTGATCAATAACTTACAGCTTCTCTACATTTTTCCCCATTTCCAACTTAAAAGCAATCAGATAAGGCAAGACTCGCATTTGTAACCAGTCACACAGGATGCTCTAAGTAGCTCACCTACAGCTTCTCTATGACATCAGCTTCCAATCATGGCATACTCAAAACTTTCTATTTTGTCCACTATAATCCTCCCCCAATCTTCTCCCTGCTTTTGAGTCTCTGCCAAAATGCAAGTGATTGGGCGCCTGGGTGGCTCAGTTGGTTAAGCGACTGCCTTCGGCTCAGGTCATGATGCTGGAGTCCTGGGATCGAGTCCCACATCGGGCTCCCTGTTCGGTGGGGAGTCTGCTTCTCCCTCTGACCCTCTTCCCTCTCCTGCTCTCTGTCTCTCATTCTCTCTCTCTCAAATAAATAAATAAAATCCTTTAAAAAAATGCAAGTGATTGTAGTTAACTCTCTTGTTAGGGCAAACTTTGAATAAATAGCCTTTGCTCTTTATCATTTGGTTCATCTTTATTTCCACAAATTATTTTTAAAAAGCAAGAATAAGTACTATTTTATTATACAAAAAAAATATTCTTTGCAAAACCAGTTAATGTGACCTGAATAATTTGAAAAGATGCAAAAACCTTTATTTCTAAGCTTTGTCACAAAAATGAGAATGTTACAAGTATCAAGATCAAATGATTTTTCAAAATTCTTAGTGCATATAGAATATTTTCTACTCTTTTTCTAAATCCAATATATTCTTTTTTCTAGAAATACTGTATGGTTTAAAGTTCATAATATATATTTCTAGTGTATTCATGCTTAGGCACTAGACGTGGTTGTTGATTTTTCCTAGTTTTTCCATGTCTGAAATTTTCTGAGTCCTTTCATATCTGAAAAAAATTACTTTCACTAATATTTGATTGATAATCTTCCTGCTGGAATTAAATTAGAATTTTTTATACAGTTTGACATTGTCTTTTCATTTCTATCTTTGCTCATGAAAACTGTAATATAGAGAAATACTTGTCCTTAAAAACTTCTCTTTTTTATATTACATTTTAAAATTTCTTCATTATCCATGGAAATTTGATATGTGGGTTTTCAAATTAGTAAATCAGTTTTCCTGCTTGGTACTTTTTTATATTTCTTCAAGTTGAAAACTCAGGTTTTCTTTTGTTCAATATCTTTATTTTTTTTCTCACAACAAAAGTAAAATATTTCCAGGTGATCACCCATGTCTACCACTGAACCGTGTTTTTCTTTTTTTTTAATTTTTGTAAAAAATTATTTATTTTTGTGAGAGAGAGAGTAAGAGAGAGAGCACGCATGAGTGGAGGGGAGGGGCAGAGGGAGAAGCAGACTCCCCACCAAGAGGGGAGCCTAATGAGGGACTTGATCCCAGGACATCAGGATCTGAGCCAAAGGCAGACACTTAATTGACTGAGCCAACAAGGTGCCCCATATGTTTTTCTACTTTGTCTTGTTTGTACTACACAATACCAGATGTCTCTGGCTTTATTTGCTAGATCACCAACTTAGTCTTCACTTATGTCTATCACATAGTCTTCAGCTATATCTATCACATCATTCAGTCCACTGATTAGTATTTGTTTTAAATTCAGCACCTTATTTTAATTTTAGAAATCTATTTATTTTTGTTCCCTGGAAACTTCACTCTTCATTTCAATGTACTTTTGTTTAATGAATGCAATAAAATCTCAGATTTCACAGTTAAGCAAAGTAGATTTTTAATTTAAATTATTCTATTTTATCTGAATTATCCCTATTTCTCTGTAGTAGATATTTATTTGTTTATTTTAATTCTTGTTTTTAGTGTTTAAACAATTAAGGGGAATTAATATTTTTTAAATGCCCTTATGACTCAAAGTGATCTACAGATTCAGTGCAATCCCTGTCAGAACCCCTAAATTTGTATAGAAACACCAAAGACCCTGAATAGCCAAAGCAAACTTGAGCAAAAAGAACAAAACTGGAGGCATCACACTTTCTGATTTCATAATATATTACAAAGCCACAATAATCAAAACAGTACAGAAACAGATATGTAGAGTAAAACACAATAAAGAATCCAGGAGAATCCTAGGAGAAAATATAGAGGAAGCTTCTTGACATTGGCCTTGCCAATGATTTTCTGGATATGACAACAAAATATGGAACACAAAACAAAAATAGACAAATGGAATTGCGTCAAGCTACAAAGATTCTGCACAGCATAGAAAGCAGTCAACAGAGTGAAAACACCACACTGGAAATAGGAGAAAATATTTGCAAACTATATATTTGATAAGGAACTGATATCCAAAATATAAAAGAAACTCACACAACTCAATAGACAAAAAAAAATTAAACTGATTAAAAATATGCAAAGGATCTGAAGAGACATTTTTCAAAAGACATGCAAATGGCTAATGGGTACATGAAAAGGTGTTCAATGTCACTAATCATCAGGGAAATGTAAATGAAAAGCACAATGAGATACGACCTCACATCTGTTAGAATGACTATTATAAGAAAGATAAAAGATAAGAAGTGTTGGCAAGGGTGTGCAGAAAAGGAAACCATTATACACTGTTGGTGGACATGTAAATTGGTCTACCCATTACAAAAAGTAGTATAAAGTTTCCTCAATAAATTAAAATGATCCAGTTATCCCAATTTTGAGTATGTAAATGAAATCACTATCTGAAAGACATATCTATACTCTCATGTCACTTCAGCATTATTTACAATAGCCAAGATATAGAAATGACCTCAATGTCCAAATGTCCATCAATAGACAAATGACTAAAGAAAATGTGGAAATAAAAATATATATGGCATATATATGGAAGATTGTTCAGCCTTAAAGAAGAAGGAAATCCTCCTTTTGCAACAATGTAGATAAAACTGGAGGTCATTATGCTAAGGAAAATAACCAGACACAGAAAGACAAATACATTATCTTACTTACATGTGGAATCTAAAATATTCAAACCATAAAGCAGAGAGTAGAATGATAGTCTCCAGGGGCTTTGGGGTAAGGGAAATGGGGAGATGTTGGTCAAATAGTATATATCAATTATGCAAGATAAGTAAGTTCTGTAGATTTAGAAAATAGCATGATGACTATAGTTAACAATATCATATATATTGTACATTTGAAATTTTCTAACAACATAGATCTTGCATTCTCACCACAGAGAGAAAGAATGAGAAAGAGAGAGGGAGGGAGGAAGAGAGGGAGGAAGGTAGGAAACATTCACGAAGTGAGGTGATGAATATGTTAATCAGCTTGAGCTTGGTGATGTCACAGTATATACATATATCAAAACATCAAGTTGCACACCTTAAATATATAAAATCCCCATTTGTTTATTGTAACTCAATAAAGCTGAAAAATGTTAAAGTTAAAACAAATTGGGTTGATGCTTATCCCTTTAAAATAGGAATGCTACATCTAAATAAATGTGGCTGGATGGGTCAATATAGTTGCCAGGCAGATGAAGGACTTTTGTGTCCCCCAAAATGAGGAGAGGAATGATTTGCCTCGGAATAAGGGACCTTGTGATATTTGCCCACTGGTAAAATCTGTTTTGTTCTTTTTTGTTGTTCCTCTCTGATGTGGAATTTTGGTTTACTGAAAGCTATTTTCTGCTTCATTCCAGTGTTCCAATATCCCTATGTTAGCCATACTTCGGGGGAAAAAATCATCAAAGTCTTTATAATAGAATAAAAACACATTTTCTTTGTATGTGTAGATGAAGTTGAAAAAGTCTTTTTTGTTAATAAATAAATAAAATAATGAATGAATGAATGGATGAATGAATGAATGAATGAATGAATGTTTAATTTATTAAGCTGCCTGGGTGACTTCCCCAGGTCCTTCTGTGTTTGTGAATTTACTAGGGCTTTCATGGGTAGAACAATTTTCACCTTTAATGCTTATGGTCATGAATATGGTCTGTCTCTTTTCCCCTATTCAATTTTCAATGTTTTCAATGCTCCAGGAATTTTCAAAATCTTGGACTCATTTTTGTTACTCTATCTTGTTGTTCTGGTTTCTTTTTGAAATATTTATGGTTTCTTTTTGGAATATCCTCTATGACATGTCAAGGAGAGGCATGAAGAGGTTAAGTTATGCCATGATGACAAGCTGGGTATTTTAAATGAGAGTAATACATGATCTCAGTAAGAAAAATAAATACAACTCCACTGTCATTTCTCTTCAGAAAAGCAATCTTAATAGTGTTTTGTATGTCTTTCCATAACTTTATGGAAATGAACGTGGTTCATTCAAAAGTCTATCATGTAATTATATATATACCACAGCTTCTTCTATACCTAATGATATGCCATGGATATTTCCATGCCAACTAAACAAATATAATTTCAATAGCTACATGACATTCCGTGTTGTTTTTTGACACATATTTAGATTTTTCTAGTTTGTTGTATTTTTTATAGTTGTGGAACAAATTATCATAAATAGTTGAATAAAACAAAAGCCATCAAATTTGCTTATATTTATGTGTTTTGTTTTGTTTTTTGCTATATACATGCAATATTGTAATAAGTTTTTGGAGTAGTGTCCTCTTCTGAAGGAGCACAACTTCTCCAATACTCCATGGTCCTTCAGTGTGACATGGCAGCAGATTTAAGAGGCCATTTCACCTATGAAGGCAAAAAAGTATCTGATCTGATCTTCTGAGTTCTCTCCTTACCAGTGGATGGGAGCAACAAAATATTTCCCATTTACTAAGGTGGGAAGGAAGTTTAGCTAAGAGAAACTCAATGGATCTCAAGAGGACTTACAAATGAAATGGAGAACAGGCAGCCATGACCATCAAGGGCTGATCACTGAAAACTAGTAGGAACAGAGACATCTGGTAGATGGTAGCAGGAATCCACAATGGCATAGACATTCCTCTTCCTCACTGTGCCATCTTTACTGGATCACTTTCCCTTCTATCTATGCCTCATCACTGTACCTTCTAATTATAACTGGGCTGCGGTGTTTTTATTTAATTCTTCATCACTATGACTTTCCCTACACTTGATCACTGTGCATTTACTTTTTATCTAATTGCTGGGGTTATAATACCTCATGCTGAGCCTTCTCTCCATACCTGAACACTGAGCATTTACTTCATACCTGATTGCTATGCCTTTACTCTATACTGGGTTACTGTTCCTTTGCTCTGTATGTGACTCTCAGAAAGTAAAGAAAAATATCCAAAACGGTGTCTCAAAAAAAGAAATTTGAAATTCATAATAGAATTAGGAGTCAAGTTCAATGAAAAGTGAGGCTGAATTTATTGCATATCTGAGTTTTGAGAATGAAATTTCAATAGCATATGCCCTAATACAGTGATTTCACACACAATTTTTTCCCAATTTATAAAACTTTACAATAATTTCAATGTATATGCTTTCATTAAAATACAGGAGCAATAGCATACATTAATTAAATGATTTTTATTAAAAAAATATCTCCATCAAGATACATTTTAACCTCCAAGGCCAATTTATTAAACCGATAAGAACAGATACTACACTTGATCTTAGCCAAAAGGCCGAGAAGCGATCCAAGGCCAATCTATATAACAAAATGCTCCACTGGCCGCTATAGAAGTTTCACTTATTATATTTTTACAATTACATGCACATGACTTCTATGTAGAACTTCCAAAACTGATTGGTTTGCTTTGTATTCCTACACTGAGGGGTATACACATGAAAATCATTCTTTGAATATATTTTTTTAAATATGTGCAAACTTAATTTTTGTGAATTGAGTCCATCTTATGATAAAAAAAAATATCCCAGTGAAGTATTTTCCATTATAAATTGATCAGTTTTCTTAGGGGAATTCCAAGTCTAGTCTATTTTCATAAAGAATAAATGGAGAGGGGCACCTGGGTGGCTCAGTCATTAAGTGTCTGCTTTCAGCTCAGGTCATGATCCCAGGGTCCTGGGATCGAGCCCCCATCAGGCTCCCTGCTTGGCAGGAAGCCTGCTTCTCCCTCTCCCACTCTCCCTGCTTGTGTTCCCTCTCTTGCTGTGTCTCTGTCAAGTAAATAAATAAAATCTTTAAAAAAAAAAAAGACTAAATGGAGAATCTAAGGAATCAGTGGTAGCATAAAATGTAATCTGGTGAATCATATCTATCATTTAGTAAAAATGAGAAACTAGGTTGGTTTATGTGGAATTTTTTGCATTTACAACTTAATCATATATAGGAAAATAAAATCAATCATTACTCCATGAAGCAATAATAAATTTTTACCAGATATAAGAACAATGATGTTCAAATAATTAAGAGGCGATATTTCTTCAAAATCTTTCCTCAAAAAAAAATCTTTCCTGCAGACAAAGTGTAGGTGAAAAGGGTCAACTTTTGTAATTAGTTGTAATTACTCAATAAAGATTGACAAAATATGGTTTCAAGTGATGTGGTTATGATACAACAAAAGTAAGAGAGCAAAACTTCTGGGCCTCTTCTTCAAAAACCCTTGAAACTTGCACTTTTATACTATTGAAATGCTGCTCTAAGAGTCCATACAAAATATTTTCTTCCATTCCATAGGTTGCCATTTCATTTTGTCAATGTTTTCTTTGCTGTGCAGGAGCTTTTTAGTTTGATGCAGTCCCAGTTGCTTATTTTTGTTTTTGTTCTTTTGCCTTTGGTGTTAAATCCAAAATATCATTACAAAGACCAATGTCAAGGAACTTACCCTCATGTTTTCTTCAGGAGTTTTACGTATTTAATCCATTTGAGTTGATTTTTGTGTATGATGTAAAATAATGGTCCAGTTTCAGTGTTTTTCATGTGGCTGTGCAGTTTTCCCAACACCATTTATTGAAGAGAATATCCTTTCTCCATTATGTATGTTTGGTTCCTTTGTCAACAATTGACCATATATACATGAGTACTTTTGGTCTCTCTTTCTATTCCATTGGTCTAGGTGTCTGTTTTTATGCCAATACTATACTGTTTTGATTACTGTAGCTTTGTAGTATAATTTGGAATCAGGAAGTGTGAGGTCTCCAGCTTTGTTTTTTATCCCAAGATTGCTGTGGCTATGAGGTATCTTTTGAGGTTCCATAAAAATATTAATAGTGTTTGTTCTATTTCTGTGAAAACTGCCACTGACATTTTGCTAAGGATTGCATTGAATCTGTAGGTCAGTTTAGATAGAATGGACATTTAAACAATGTTAATTCTTTCAATCCATGAACATGGAATACCTTTTCATTTATTTGTGTCTTCTTCAGTTTATTTTATCAATGTTTTACAGGTTTCAGTTTACAGATCTTTCACCTTCTTAAATTTATTCCTTAGTATTTTATTCTTTTGGATGCTCTTATAAATGGGATTGTTTTCTTAATTTATATCTTTTTTGTAGTTCACTATAAAATGGATGCTGTTTTGAGCCACTAGGTTGTGGGTTGATTTGTTATAAAACACTAGCTAACTGACACAAGGGAAAAGTTATGAGAAGAAAAAGTTATGAAACTTAGAATTTTTTTGTTCAACTTTCACTTCATTAGTTATACAATGTGATTCCTCATACACACTTTTAATTTACCATGTAAATAGCAGTGTCAGCCTCATTTCATTGAAATGACCTCATTTTGAAGTTATGCCCAAGGGTAATGATTTTAAAATGGCTACTAGAATCCTGGAAGCTATCCAGAGTGAAGCTCCCAAGATGTTTGGCCAGAACTAAATCAGTCCCCCAATAAGCAGTGCAATAAAGTAAGCACAGCTGGTGTCTCTTCTTGTTGCTTTGCAAGAAAGAACACAGCTGCAAATGGAAATAGGCCTGGGAATTAGAGACTGGAGAACAAAGACATGAAAAAGACTATGATGTTTGAATATATCTCCAAGTGCAAGGCACCTTGTGGCTATTAAGGGTCATACAGTAAAACTTCTTATCTTTTCTTTTTATGTCAAACTAAGAATCAGTGCTCCACTGAAGTTGAAGTTTATAAATTACATACTTATAACCTAATAAAATGTAATATTTGTTCTCTCTCCTGTAAATTGAAATTTATTATTTCTATAGTCTTGTTATAATATCTTAAATATTTACTAAATGATTTTTATCCATAGGTATCTTTTATTAATACACAGAAGAAATGAAGTAGAGATTTACACAATTCCTTACAGATATGTTGTTGTGAAAAACAACAACAAAAAAAAGTTGTGAAATTTACTTTAAGGCAAATTGCATTGTGATCTAGTATAGTTACTCTCGAAACAATTGCTGGGTACAAAGTAATTATTTTTGAAAATTTAGAGTGACTGCAAAACAATTTAAACTTATACTAAAAACTACTGATTCTAGATAAAAGGAAGACTATAATTTCAAAAATTGGGGTATATTTCTTTAAATATAGAAGAGAGCAAATTATCCTTTTAAATTATTATTTTAAAATTATCGTTTTAAACGTTTTTTAAAGAGATTTCTCAATATACATAATAAAAACACCTGTACCGACTTTTTATAAGAATACGACATTCTAGTATCACTAAATGTCTTAACACTTATAATATCCTTTCTGAGAATGGTAACACTGTTTACAAGTACATTTCTACTTACCCTATTTTCATTTCTTAAATGCCACACATGCACTAGACTGCTGACTCCAAAAGCAGGTATAATTTAATCTCATAGTTTCCTCTTTGTGCCATGATAATCAGTATTATTAACTTTTTATTTCATATTCTTAAAATTCAGTTCTGAAAAACTTAGACATTTAATGAAGTTACATTAAATCAAAATTAAAGAAGTACTTGTTTAAATTTGTTTAAAGGACAAAGAAGAAAATTATTGTATGGAATAATTGCTAGAAGGTGGTAAAATCACAAAGACTGGCATGATAATGTAATGCATACCAAAGGAAAAAAGGAAAAAAAGTTAAATATTCATTGATAAAATGTGTACAAGTGTCTTCATGGACCTATCCAGGTCCATAATATTATAATGTCATTCTGTCCACACATGTTCATTTTGTTTTATTTGATCAAATTTTTAGATAAGTAAAAAAAAATGCAATATGACAGTCAGCAGCTTACAAGGCATTCATCATAAATCAAATCGTCCTTTTCTAGATCAACACTATAACAACAAGCAGATTTTCTTTTAAAAATGAGAGCCATAATGACTCTCAAGTAGCCATACTGTTACGCTTTGCTCTGTGAGCACAAATAACCTAACTTTACTCATTGGTATACCTCACTGTTTTCATAATATAGTGCATTTGAATATGGCAATTAATATTAACCATAAAAATTGCTGACCTGGGCAGATAGAATCATTTTTGGTCATAAAATATATGAGTATTCTAACACTATGAGATTCCCTTTGGAAGTGACTATAAATTTAACAAATAGCATATTCTCCAATTCATGTTTCTACTTTGAAATGCTTTTAAAAAATACTCTCCCCACAGAGAGCATTTGGCAATGTCTGAAGACACTGTAATATGGTGGTGGTAGAAATGATGCTACTAATATCTAATGTTTGGAGGCCAGGGATGCTGCTGAGCATCCTACAAGGCAGGGCAGTCCTCCACAGCAAAGAATCATCCAGTCTAATATGTCATTTAGTGGCAAGGTTGACAAACCCTGCTGTAGAGGGATATGATTCCCTAGATAATAGTTGAAATTACATGAAGTAAATCAAAGAGGTAAAGGATAACATTGTATTGAGACACGCATCGAAAAACACTCTAGTTTCTTTTGCATCTTTCTTTATTAAACCATCCAGAATGCCAAGACTTTGTCTGCTGGTTATTACTCACTGACAAGAAACATGCAACCACATTTTGCTTTCCTCACAGGTAATATTACACACAGCAATTACTTGGAGGGCTCCATGACTATTACTTAGCACTATAGATATACAAAAAACAATAATCTGATAAACTCTTGCACACCCAGGAAGTCTCTTGTGCTGCCTTCTCTGCATTCTCATAGCATAATCCACTAAACTGTGAAGGGAATTCATCATTTGTATGACAATTGTGTTTATTTCCCCGCTTAACACGTGTGCGCACCTGCCCACGTGTGCACACACACGCGCGCACACACAGTACACACCTAAGTAGACAATAAACCTACAGGGAAGACAAGAGTATTTTTCATTACTGTATCTTCTATGTGGAGTTCTTGTCTGACAAACCCCTGCACACTATGTAAGATTAATTGAGGACGTCTTCTCTAAGTCTGCAAGCTGAACTCACTGTCCACTTTATGGTTCCCTTGTATTTTGCTTAACGAACACTATATTGAAATTTTCTGTTTATATATGTCTGTAACCTGTTCAAACTTAGGGAGCTTGTTTCCCCTTCCTTCCTTCCTTCCTTCCTTCCTTCCTTCCTTCCTTCCTTCCTTCCTTCCTTCCTTCCTTCCCATTTTATTAGTAGCCACTATTCTCAGCACATAAAATGCCTTCCCTCTGTCCTCTCTGCAAAAAGAATTAAAGAGATACAAAAAGGGAGATTTTTTTAATGGCTTGGTAATTCAAAACTGAATTAATGAGTATATGACAAAAACAATTACTTTGTCAGACACCATATGCTGAGAAAAATTTTGTTGTCATCTACCTATACTATTCGCCATTATTAGTATTATAAACCTATATATCTTTAAGCATTACTGTTATTTAAAATGTTTTTATCACAAGTCTGCATTTCACTTTTTATTATCACTTTATAAATAACATATATATAAAAATATATATTTTTAGTAAAGAAGAATGCATTTCTCTGATAGCAGATAAAGCCACAACCCATTTTTCGAAGTAATCGCCTTCACCAGTACGTGTTTTTTTTTTTTTTTTTTTAAGATATGTCCTATATGCACATACACCATACAACACACCCTTACTTTCTAAAATAAACTAGACTATTCCACATGTATTTCTGAAATTTTTTTTTCTCACTAAAACAATATAGATCTTCATATGTCAGTATATATATACAAATTCATTCATTTTAAGACTGCATATGTAATCTGTATGTGTTTGAAGAGTCATTTACTTGAAAACTTCCTTACTAGTAGATTTCAAGTGTGTTTCCAATGTTTCCCTGTTAGGAATAACACTACAATGGCATTCCTTTAACATGTTTCTTTGTGTAATCATATGAATGCATCTATAGGAGTGTTGTCTATAATATGTTCTCAATTTAAAATACTGTTAAATTGCTACCCAAAACGACTGTGGGACTTCACCTGTCTGCTAATGGCTCTGTACATTAACAACTTTGTGAATTATCAGACTTGTGTACTTTGGTAGGTGAACTCTGGTTTCTCCTTCTCCTTCGTGGTTTCTTAAATTACTAGCAAATTTGAGGTTTTTCTTTGGAAAGTAACACATTTCTTTTTTCTGTGACTCTCCTGCTAATGTAATTTCCCCATTTTTAATTTGATTGTGAATGTTATTAAAAAATCCCCTTATGTAATAAAAATTAGTTCTCTGTCAGTCATGTTTGCCAGTATTTCAGTTCATCTTTCATTTTATTACATTTAGCATAATTATTTGACATCTGTATTTTCAAATGTTTGTTCATTTAAATTCATGTCTTATTGATTGTTGCTTATTGTATCTTACCTTACATTTAAAAATCCTTCATATAGGGCGCCTGGGTGGCTCAGTTGGTTAAGCGACTGCCTTCGGCTCAGGTCATGATCCTGGAGTCCCGGGATCGAGTCCCGCATCGGGCTCCCTGCTCGGCAGGGAGTCTGCTTCTCCCTCTGACCCTCCCCCCTCTCATGTGCTCTCTGTCTCTCTCATTCTATCTGTCTCAGATAAATAAATAAAATCTTTAAAAAAAAAAAATCCTTCATATATTTGTTTGTTTTGTTTTTTAGTGGCTGTGTTTTCACAAGCAGATTCAAGTTTTAATTTTTATAGTTTAATCACAGATTTGTTTACTATTAACTTTGTCCTTAAGTGTGGGGAAAAGCACACTATTCCCATTGTCTCAGCATCATGAGTACACTGGTCCTCCACCTGAGCCCCACTCCTGAGCTCAGTTAATGAGGCTACTTTCCATTGCTCAATACCTCCATTTGTTTCACTTTGCACACTATCTGCATCACAAAGGTTTTTCAGCTTTTGGCACACATACCTTCCTGGAAACTGTCCATTGTCTTTATCCACACTATATCTAGTGTACACATTTTCGAGTTGTTAGCAAATCCTTTTCCAAAAACATATCCTTGTTGGACTCCCTATGGATTTGATTTCTAATATAAATAAATGTCTATTCCCTTACTCTCAGGAACTTTAGGATTAATTTTCCTCTTCATGGTATGTAGTCATCCCCAAATCCAATCCTTTAAAACAAAAAGGAACATTATAATAACATTGAATCTATCTTCACATGTCAAGAAGGAAACCCCCACTTCTGGCTCAATAAACGGTACAGATTCTGGAACATCCACTATTTTTGTTATAATTATTCCACAAATAGCTTGATCCAGATTTTACATTTTTAACTAAATTTAAAAAAAAAATTGGGAACTTAAAAGCTGAATCTCTATCTGGCTTAGAAATGTTTTTCAGTTGCACTTCTTACTAACCATGTAGTCTTGGGCAAATTATTTAACTCTATGTATCAGTTTTATCATCTGTAAAACAAGGATAACCATAATGTTGCCCTTATGATGTGAGCATGAAATTATTACAAATTACATGCAATGCCTGGCATATAGTAAGTGCTCAATAAATATTCCTTGATTCTGTTTCAGTGATCATTACCACAACTGCTTTTTTTTTTTTTTAAGATTTTATTTATTTATTTGACAGAGACAGATAGCGAGAGCAGGAACACAAGCTCCGGGAGTGGGAGAGGGAGAGCAGGCTTCCCGCCGAGGAGGGAACCCGATGTGGGACTCGATCCCAGGACCCTGGGATCATGACCTGAGCCGAAGGCAGATGCTTAACGACTGAGCCACCCAGGCGCCCATTTACCACAACTGCTTTGACAACTTGTAGTCTCAGATCCTGGCAAAACCAACTAGTTGTTTTGCAGTGATCAACTTCAGATTTTCTGCAGAACTCAAAGTCAACATTCAAATGTCCAATTTCCTTTTCCTTGCTGATCAAAATTTCTATGGATGCAATTGATTCTCCAGCTGATGGCAAGCAAGATTTAAATATCTGAAATCAACTGTTAGCTGCATCATAAGCAAAAAGGGAAATAGCTGCCATAGTACAATCATCTAACATCACAATTACATAGAAAGGGAGATAAGTGCTGATTTCATGTGTCATTCCAAATCAAGGCACTTCATGGAAAATGGCATCATTGTTTCTTATCTGATGCTGAAACCATTCTCACTATTCTTTTGGATTCAGTATTGGTTTTAATTTTTTGCCTTTGGGGTCCTTGTTAAATCTCGAATTTGTCCAAGTACCAATTCAGATTCAATGTAGCTATATGTATCTGAGATCCAATGAAAGAGTTGAAACGGAAACAAGGTTTACTTTGTCAAGACTGATTTTGGCATTGGCAGGCCTGGAAGAGAGCATCAGTTCTGCAATAGAATCATTCTTCCAGACCCTTTTAACTTTCTGCTCCATCTCACTTAGCAGTAAGCTTTCATCCTTACGGTACCAGCGGCTGCTGCATTTCCATACCCCATCTGCATTATGGGCCATGGGTGAAATATGTGTGTCCTAGATGGAAGGGAGTGGTGGGAGGTGAATATTTGATTCTGCATCATGTCACCCTGAACAAAACTGATTTGTAGTAACACAAAAAGACAAGCTGAATAATAGTTAGATAACTAACAGTATCCACCTAAAGAGAAGCCCAATCTTATCATTTAGAACAAATAACATATGTTCGGGTATATGTGTGTATTCAGCAGGGCTGGCAGAACACCAACTGCCCTAGAGTAGCAGATGCTTTGTTTATCAGAACTATGATGCTATCCTCTAATTATTCCCCCTGCCTCCAGTCTCATCCCCTGCAAGCCCTTACAATAGAGGTTGGCAAACTTTTTCTGTAAAAGGCAACACAGGAAATATTTTCAACTTTGTGAGTCAAATGGTCTCCATTGCAACTTCTCAGTTCTGCCACTGTAATTCCCAAACTACCATAGGCAAGATTTAAATGAATGGGCGGGGCTGTATTCCAGTTAAACATTATTTACAATAACAGACAGCAAGCTGAATTTGTCTCCCCTGCCATTGTTGGCTGGTCCTTCCTCTAAAATGTTACTAGCTTTTTAATTCTAAAATCAGAATCAATGCAAATATCACCCATTCTGAAGCAGACATGGAAAGAGAGTTCCTCCCTCCACTAACTTTCAGGGCACTTCCTATACATTCATATTAAAATGTACATTGAATACTATGATGATGCTTTTTTATCTGCTTTTCTTTAGTGAGTTCTCTCTCTCTCTCTCTTTCTCTCTCTCAATGGAATCATGCCTAGAAGCACAGTAATACAGTTACTTAAATCCTATTCTGTTTTGTTCTTTGTCTCTACTTTTTTTTTAAATGCATGCTTATTTAAAAAAATTATTTATTTGAGAGAAAGAGAGAGAGAGAGCACTCTCTCTCAGGGGGAAAGGAGGAGAGGCAGAGGGAGAAGCAGACTCCCCACTGAGCAGGAAGCCTGACACAGGGTTGATCACAGGACCCTGAGATCATGACCTGAGCTGAAGGTAGATGCTTAACCGACAAAGCCACACAGATGCCCCTTTTTCTCTACTTATTGCAGATATTATATATTTCTCCTCAACCATACTCATCTCAGTAAAAGAACTTAGGAATACTATTTCCCATTCCCATTCCCCTCTCAAGTCCTGGATGAAGACTTTGAAATGTGACTTGTTCCTAAGTGCTCAAACTAGAGCTTATGCTTCAATAATTCCTTGAAGGTTCATGATTCTTAGATTGTACAGTGTCCTTTAGCAACCTCAAATGTACCCATTTAGACTTAACTGTGTACACACACAAACACATACTTCAGGGTACATTTCTAATGTATTTTTTTTCATTTCCTTGTCATTTTCCTTGATTTCAAAGATCGCTGTTTGGATTCATTTCAACAATTTTCAGTTTCAACATTTTCTCAAATATATTTTTAGATAAGATATGGTGATGATCTACTTTCTGGATCCTTCCCCAAACAGTTATTTTACCTTGACAAATGAATCATATTTTGATGAACAGAGGATTTGGAGCTTGAATTTTTTTTTTCTTTGTATGTTATACATTCAACTGTCAATCAGATTCTAGTATTTCAAGTGATAAATAAGATATGTATATATATATATATATATATATGTGTGTGTGTGTATATATATATATATACATATATGTAGGTATATAAATTAGTAGGCAATTTTAAAATATCTGAAATTTTATAAAAATTTATCTTTTATTTGGGTTTTAGGTATTATGCCAGGATTTACCTAGGTTTAATTCTTATTCTAACCCTTCCTTAAAAAAAACTATTAAACTATTAAACTCATAAATTCAATATATTCTTCACCTCGAGGAAAATAATATTGTTCATTCCTTCAACTACTCTTTTTTGCTGTCTGGGAACATACGTCATTCACATGAGAGGTCTAATGAGCATATCTTTTAAATCTCATTTTGTACCACAATTCCCACATTTGGGGGATTTTTTGCTCTCTGATTTTTAGTTACTTCTTCCAGTCTGATGCATTCTCAAGCTCCAGGACAATAATTTGGATCATATCAATGATGGTACATGCCTTAATCATATTCTGATATTTTGTTGTTTACTAGTTGCAGAAAACATGACTCTGAGTTACAGAGATCTCTTTGTAGTATCCCAACAACACTAGGGCTCTTGTTTTCTTCTGCTCAGTAACTTGCTTGGTAATGACTACTCTGCCTGTGTTTCTGTTTGGTGTTTGCCCCTTGGTTATGGTGGTTTCGCTTGTGCTCCTTGCGGCTCTTATGTAGCCTTACCAATGGCGTTCTCATAAATGATGGAGTCACAGAGATCTTCACTTCTGTGAGACAAAAAGGGGCTAGCAAATGGGGTGTCAGTTCCTTGACAAGGTGAGAGAAGGAAGTCTGTTCTAGAGTTTCTACATAAACTCTCACCTGCCAGCTTAATGGTGTTGAGCCATATAGACTTACATACATAATACTCATATCTAGTAATACATATAAGCTCAAATATATAAAATCTTTACTTAAAAATTGTGTTCTACATCCCAGCTTAGAGTCTTACAGAGATAGTCAAAAATTATCATAGTTGAACTTCATTTTAACGATTTAGAAAGTTTATCATAGGAGATAAAAACAAAATAAAATAGTTATATGACAGAGATCTGTAAGTAATGAGAAATCCCCAGATCATCCAAGTGACTAGAGACCTAGGTCATAACCCATCAACTGCAGTGTAAGCTCTATATTCAAGAGAACCTGGTGTCAATTTCTTCTTGGCCATTTTCTATATATATGAATTTGGGAAATCCACCTAATTACAGTATGCCGGTTTATACATCTTTAAAATGGCATCCAAAATACTTTAAGGATTATTTATGTTTTAAAACAAATAAGGTATGTAAATACTTATGAGTATCTAAAAGGTTTTATTGAATACTGTAGCTATTACTTACATTTTTAATGTCATTTGCTCATAAACTGCAAGCTTAAAAGACATGTAGCAAAAGACTTCAGATATTATATTGTCTATTTTTATTTATGTAAATTTTCACTTTGAATGTGTTGGTATCTTCGTAGCAAGATACATGAAGAAATTATATGGTCAAAACCTGTGTCAAATAAGCATTGCTGGCGTTTTCCCATTAATGAAAGTTCGTTTGTTTGTTTTTTCTTAATAACCAAACCATTACCTATATTATAAGTTCATAAATGAATTTTAATATTATAATATCTAGACCCAATATTCTTTAACATTTTAAGCCACATGTAAATATCAAAATATTTTAAAATTTCTTCAGATTTCTACACACACACACACACACACACAAATGAAAAACTTGTCTTCAAATGATGATTTTTTGGATTCTCAAATATATATTAGCTGCCAAAGTAAAGAATGCTTTTTCTTACCCATATCTGACATTTCAGGCACAGTAACGATGTATGGTCCATCTGTGAACTTTGGAGCATTATCATTGATGTCTTGTACTTTGATTATGAACTCGGATTCAGGTTCAAGAGGCTTGTTTGTTCGTCTGTCAATAGCCTGGGCATGAAGCACATAGTGGGTCTTCTGCTCTCTGTCCAGGCTTTTCGTTGAGTGGATATCACCAGTGGTATCATCAATGATAAATATAGTCCCAGCACCTTCTCCAGTAAGGATGTACTTGACAGACCCATCGCCTTTGTCAGAATTAGAGTGCAGCTGGAAAATAAAAATTAAATAATGTAGCTTCCAATTATATTCCAACCTAACATCATGTTACCTTAAAATTGTCTATCTATAATTTTTAACTTACTTTGATTATAACTTTTCTTATCTCCACAGTGTCCTGTCAGTTACTAAAATCATTTATTTTTCTGCAGTTTTTCTCTACTTGGTATTGATATGGATAATTTTATCATGATCTAAAAAATCCAATTATTGACTTAAGAGAAATAAATAATACTAATTAAAAGAAAAACAATTAACACTTGATGTTATTCTACTAATTCACCACTTCACTAACTACAGAAAATAGAATTGGAAAAAGAAATTAACAGTAAATCACTATTGCCTTCAATACTTTCAGGAATAATGATTTTTTAAAATTAATTGCTTGGCATTTTATTTCAAACTTAAAATATAAAAAAGAAAAATATATATGGTAGGAGAAAATTCAAATTATTAAAAATCTCCACAAAAGAGGCACTTATTTGTTACAAAGGTATTAATTTTGTAATTTGAAAATTTTAAAAAAGAATTTTCCAGATTAATTGTTCAGATTTAGAACATTAAGAACATTAAAATAGATTAAAATAGAATATTTTATTTTTTTAAGTTTATTTGTTTGTTTATTTATTTTTAGTAATCTCTCTGCCCAACGTGGGGCTTGAACTCATGACCCCGAGATCAAGAGTCACATGTTCTACTGACTGAGCCAGCCAGGCATCCCCCTTTTTTTAAATTATGAAACTTTAACTCAAAATTTAAATAGTAGTAAATCAAAATTGATTGATTTAATCAATACATGGGCCTATTTTTTAATTAATTGAAATACACTAACAAATTCTCATTCATTAAAATAAAAATAATGGAATATCATTTTAAAAATATTATAGAAGTAATATTTCAGTAGAGAAGAAGTATTTAGTAAGAAAGATAAATACATATTAAGGTAATTATAAACCACTTTTTCATCATTTAAACATCAGAAAATGCTTTTATTTTTAAATTTTTATTTATTTATTTATTTAGATTTTATTTATTTATCTTAGAGAGGGAGAGCATGAGGGGAGGGGCAGAGGGAGAGGGAAAGAGAGAATCTCAAGCAGACTCTGCACTGAGTGTGGAGCCCAACATGGAGCTCAGTCTCATAACCCTGAGATCATGACCTGAGCTGAAATTAAGAGTTGAATGCTTAACCAACTGAGCCATCCAGGTACCCCAAGAAATGCTTTTAAACTGCATATAATTCATACTTCATAATCTAATATAACATATACCATCTTAATTAAATATTTCGATAAGAGCCACTGTTATATTTCTAACTAGAAACAACCACACACTATTTTCTTAAATCTTAAACATATATTTGAAGAATTATTTCTCCCAAGAGATTTGAACAGTTATCCTTCATATGAAACCTTTTTGGTTACCTAACCTTAACTACTCACCTTTTGCTCATTTCTGACACTTGGAAACATTGAAAAATATAACCTTGTTCATACAGCTTTTGGGTTTCTTGCCATAATAAAGAGAAATTTTTCAGGGATTATATTAAAGTCTTTGAACTCTTAGAAGACATTTTTTAAAAAGATAAAATATAGAAAAATATAATAAACTGTGACAAAAGGACTATACTATGGTAAAATGGAGGCAACTGAAATATAAATTATAGTATCTCAAAAATAATCCTCTTTCTTGAAAATGCATAAGACATAAACAGGGACAAATTCTGATGGGAATCACTTAGCAAGATTCAACAAATTATATCTTTCATAAATTACTTTTGGGGGGGGGCTTTTATAAAGAGGCGTAAGAAATCCATTAGCAAAATATGAAAAACATAGCTTTCAAAGATTTCACACTTCATTAGTAAATTAACCACTGAATGAAGAATGCAGATGAGTTGTGTGGAGATAGTTGTATGCATGGATGGAAATGCATTTAGTCATTTCTTTAGGTTTCTCAACATATCTTTTTAGCACCTAGAAAAAGATTTATCATTTATGAAGCAGACACCTGCAAAATATCAAAAGAGCAGCCTGTTTCACATTCTGCAACTTTGGTTTAATCCCTAACAAAATCATAGCAAAGTAAAATAACAAATTCATTAAACAAATGTTTTTAAAAACACTTTCTCAAACACTCTTGTTATTAAATAAAATGTGAGACAGGTGCTCGCTTCGGCAGCACATATACTAAAATTGGAACGATACAGAGAAGATTAGCATGGCCCCTGGGCAAGGATGGCACACAAATTCATGAAGCATTCCATATTTTTCAAACAAGGTTTTGGGGGGGGGAGGGGGGATTGGTTAGCCCGGTGATGGGTATTAAGGAGGGCACGTACTGCATGGACCACTGGGTGTTATACGAAAACAATGGATCATGGATCACATCAAAAACTAATGATATATTGTATGGTGACTAACATAATAAAATTAAAAAAAAATACCCAAATTTGAAATATAATAGGTAAAAAAAATGTGAGACAGTTTTATTAGCTATTGTTATACTATATATGAATTATAAATCTATATAACTAATTTAAAACCCTTTTGGGGGAAATATGTTATGCTTCTAACTACTGCTTTCAGAAAGACATAGCAATGGTGACAAGTGACTTTTATTTTCAGGATATATTTTCATATTCTTCTATGTTCTCAGTGAGGTTATTTTGATGTTCCTTTATTTTGGATTAAAGGTTTGTATTATAAAAAGTTAATCATATTTAAAGAATGGGCTTATATATATAGACCAGCAATGGAAGTATGTAAGAGAAATAGTAAAGTTGTCAATCTAAAGCATGTATTAAAAACATAACACACTCTATGCTTTATGTAGATTGTTAAGCATTTCAGATAAAAGACAAAAATGTGAGTAATTTTATGGCTTTAGATTTTAAGACTTGAATCTCATTCCACATTCATAGAGTGTTTATAATTAGTAAACAACTAAGCCTAAATATTCCCAAAGTTATGTCTAATTTGAAAATAGATGTGCAATAAAATCAGTGAATTATAATTTAGCACTATTTATATTATTGTATAACATAGTAAAAGTTATATTAAAATGTTATAAATATGTATTTGAGTTATATAAGGTGTTAATAATGCTTAGCGTGAGTGTTTAAATAATGTAGATAATCATTTCATTAATGGATTTTGTGAATCTCTCAGCAGGCCTAGTTGAATCTTGGAATGATTAGCTTTTATGTTAAGCAGATGGGAAACTATTACAATGGCATTTAGCTTATATGATTATGATGATGACCATTTGTGAAGGAATAAAGTGATCCACTCTCAGGATTACCTCTTGTCTACCACATACCCATTTCCAAATGTTCAGTTCAGTTTGGAATACATATCTGCAACAGAAGTGGCTCTTGAGAGAACCACCAGCTATATTTTTTTCTTTTGCTTAATCAGTGAGTTTTAAGATCCTGAAAGAGCACATGTTGTATTTTAGGTTTTTTTAAGGTAAGAAACAGTGAATGAGTGAATGAATGAATGGATGAATGAGTGAATGAATGAATAAATGAAATGGGTGAGCAGTAATCATACTAGAAGAGGTAAAAATCTTAAGATACAGAGAGAAAGCTCTTTGATACAGATAATCATGTAAAACAGATAACCAGGATAGAAATGTGTTATCTCTGAGTGTGGGCAGCAAGAAGACATCAAACAAAAGAACTGGGAGTAGAGTATATACAGTAGAAATACTCTGGATATAGACGTGATGCTGATTTAGCAACAGCAAAATACGATGTTGTAAGTTGAGCTAGCTATTATGTTATTTAAGAGAGAATTTCATTGTGTCTTACATTGACATACGTAAAAATATTTGGGAGACAAAGTTAATTTTAGTCATATATACTGAACACTTTGCAGCAGAAAGTTTAGAAATATGAAATACCCCTGAGAGAACAGTTTCAGGGTCTTATCACAACATACAGTGGTGGATATATACTTTTAGAGTCATGAGATTTTGCAAAGTAAGTTGTATTTTGTGCCAAAGGACAGATGTTATATTGTCCTAAAGCAAGAAGAGAGAATGTCTGTGTATGTTATCACATAATAATGTAGGGTTAATTAACTGTTCTTTAGAGAACAGAAAAGGGGAAGAGAATGAAGAAAGAAAATATAACCACCCAAGGAAAGCAAAATGAGCACTTCTCTGGCATTACTTTAATAAATTGTCTCTTTCTAAGTGTTAAGTAGTAACCTATGGCACTTAGGAAGCTCATGCGGCTCACATGAGTTCCCCCTAGAAAACTATTTATTCACCCCAGACCACATTAGGATCAAGACCTAAAAATTTATAGCTTTCACTCCAATGCAGAGTTCCTCACTAAGATAATATTCTATCCCTTGGGGAAGAATAACTTTAAAAGGTTAAGAAGATTGTGGCAGAGCAATTAATTTCAAAAGTTGCTTTGAGTCAGGACTTTGAGCTATGTTAAAAAGATAGGTCACTGACTTGAAATTGTAATATTTTAAACTACATGTTTTATGTATTTTTTATGAGTAAGAAACTTATATTTACAGTGTTCCAGTGGAATCCAGGAATAAAGTCATAAATATTATATAGTAATTCCACTACTTTTTTTCCCAACACATAAAATACAACTGATGCAATGTGAAGATCATAGAAAATACATTATTAAAATTTATTATACATCCTTCATTCCAGAATGTGTTATATTTTTTCCAGAATGATTATATTTTGAACTATAAGCAGATGAAACAAAATTCAATTGAACTATTAATAACTAATTGATGTAAAGAAGAAAAAACATATCAAATCATAATAGTCTCTTGGTAATGAACATATCAGTCTTGTGCAAGAAAAAAAAAACACATAACCATTGGTTTTAATTAGGTATCAACTAATGTGTAAAAAGTTATATTAAAATAGTAATGATAAAGCACTTTGTTCAACCACAAATCTAACATTAATTAATTAAAATGTTAAGAAATTAGGTGAGAGTAAGGAAATGAGGGATGTGTTTGTTTAATTAGAAACATCAGAGGTCTTTGCAAACATGCAGAAGTCTGTTGAATTTCAGTTTTTAACATTTAAATTATTAATGTGTATTCTTAGAGAAGGAAACTAATGAGGGAGGAGGAAGAGGGAAAAGGAACAGGAGACAGTATGTGTTTATTATATCCCCTGAATCCCAGATTAGGGGTATTAATGTGCAAGATTAAAAAAAAAAAACTATAAAATATCTTTGAAGTCTGAAGTTGTCATAATTCCATATCCATCAGCTATACTTTAGAGAGCCACATTGGGGTGTACCAAATATTTATGCACTGCAGGAGGCAAGTCAGTGGTTGAGAATTTCACTATTAATTGTTAGAAAGCCTCAAAACCCAGTCAATTGATTAAAGTTGGAGATATATGGGGCATAGGAGAACCTCTTCTCTATCAGAGTTAATCTGTGTTCTTTTATCTGCCAATTAGGGTCCAGCTGAGAAAGAGACATCCCTGGCAGCTGGTTTTAAAGAAAAAAAAAAAATCTCAGAGTGTACTAACATTAGTACAATTTCGGAAAAATACTGGCCCAAACCATTGTCCACACATTCGCATATGTTGTGATTTCATCTCCATTAAAACTCTATCATTACTGTTCATTGTAGCTCTTTGTTCAAATAAAAAAGCAGTAATTACATATTGAAGGGAGACGGAAAGAAGATGAAGAAATGTGAATGGCTTCAATCATTTAGAAAATTCATCTGACAATAAAATGTAAGATTATCATTTGATCTAGTAATCACTTTCAGAAGTATATAGCCAACAAATATTTTTGGAGCTCTCACTATGTTCCAGTCTCGGTACTCAGTACTTAAACACATCAGTAATGCAGAGATTCCTACCCTTGGAGAGCTTACATTAATCCCAGTGGGAAGAAATATACAGTAAGCAGAAAACATGACTGATATATAATATGTTAGAAGGTGGCAAGACCTACACTCCTTTTTACAAAGAGAGAAAGAAAGTAAAGGTGAAGAACTACCAAAGGTGATTGGGAATGTGTAGAGAGATTGCAATATTAAATATGGAAATATGGTAGGCAGAACACTGGCCCTTCAAAGATGTCTCTATCTTTACTCTGGAAGCCTGTGAATATGTTACTTTATATGGCAAAAGGACTTCATACACGTGATTGAGGTTATGGTCCTTAAGAAAAGGAAATTACCTTGGTGTCTCTAGATGGGACAATTCTGATCACATGGGTCCTTACAAGGGAAGAACTGATCCCAGCTGGGTGAGAGAGAGAAAAACGGAAGTGTGAGAAGGATTCAGCACCTCATTGCTGGTTCTAAAATGTAAAAATCTTCATGCAAGACCTAAGAAAGGCCTCTAGAAGCTGAGAAAAAGCAAGGGAATGGATTCTTCCCTAGAGGAATGAAGCCCTGCCCACAACTTGATTTTAGCCCAGTGAGAACTATCTTAAACTTCTGACCTATAAAAGTGTTGGTAAATAAATTTGTGGTGTTTTAAGGCACTAATTCTGCAGTGATTTGTTAAAGCAACAATAAGATCTAATAAAGGAGTCAGATAGGGCATATTCAAAAGATGACATTTTAGTAAATTCTTGAAGGAGGTGAAGGAGTTAGCCAAGTGCATATTATAGGGAAGAGCATCGCAGGCAGGGAGAACAGAAAGAGCAAAAGGATCAAGTTAGGGACATGACAAGCAGATTGCAGAAACAGTGAGGAAGCAAGCGTGACCAGAATTGCATGGACAGAGAAGGGCAGTAGGAGAAGGTATCAGAGAAATTCAGCAGTCCCCCCTTGTCTTTGGTTTCGCTTTTCCTGGTTTCAGTTACCCACTGTCAGCTGTGGTCCAGAAGCAGATGATCCTCCTTCTGATGTATCATCAGCAGGTCAGTAGTAGCTTCATGATGTGTCACAACGCCCACATCATTCCCCTCACTTCATCTTATCATGCATTTTATTGTCCCACATCATCATAATAAGAAGGATGAGTACAGTACAATAAGATATATTAAGAAAGAGGGACCAGGGGCGCCTGGGTGGCTCAGTTGGTTGAGCGACTGCCTTCGGCTCGGGTCATGATCCTGGAGTCCCTGGATCGAGTCCCGCGTCGGGCTCCCTGCTTGGCGGGGAGTCTGCTTCTCCCTCTGACCCTCCCCCCTCTCATGTGCTCTCTCTCTCTCATTCTCGCTCTCAAATAAATAAATAAAATCTTAAAAAAAAAAAGAAAGAGGGACCATATACACAATTTACATAACTTTTTTACAGCATATTTGTTATAATTGTTTTATCATTGCTGTTAATCTCGTGTGTCTAATTTATAAATTAAACTTTATTATAGGTATGCATGTATAAAAAATAACACCATATATACAGGGTTCGGTACTATCCGAGAATTTAGGCATCCACAGGGGTCTTGGAGCATATCCTCTATGGATGGAAGGGCACTGTAACTGGAAGCAAGATCATGGAGGACCCCTGGATGAGATAAAGGGAAACTGGAAAGTTTTGAGCCACGGTGTATCATAATTGATTTATGTCTCAAAAGGATTGTGTCTACTTCATTACTGTGAACAGAAAATAGAGGAGCAAAAATGAAAGCAGGGAGAACTGATAGACTGCCACAATGGTAATACAATGATTGATGATGACAGCATGGACCGGGGTGGTGGTGAAAGTGATAAGAAATGGTACAACCATGGGGGCACATGGGTGGCTCAGTCAGTAAGCATCTGACCTTTGATTTTGGCTCAGGTCATGATTTCTGGGGTTGTGAGATGGAGCCCCACATTGGGCTCTGCGATCATTGCAGAGTCTGCTTGAGATTCTTTCCCTCTCTCACAGTTACTAAGAATTTGGAATTGTAATCAAATGAGATGTGGAAGGATACAGGTACAGGAACTAGAATGGGGAAGATCAGGAATTGAATTTTGACATGCTAACCATGGTATTTCTATTGGGGATCTCAGTAGAAATCTAGAGGCCATTTTCATACGCAGTCTGTAGTTCAAAAGACAAATATGGTTGGTTTTATAAATTTGGGAGACATCCAGCACAAAAGTGGCATTTAGAGCAATGAAACAGAATGAGGTTATCTATGAAATAAATGTAGAAGAAAAGGTAAGAACTGAGGACTAAAACCTGTAGTGCTTCAAAATTAAAAAGTCAGAGGGACCAGAAAGAAAAGAAACAAACCAAACACATGACAGTGTCCTGGAAAACCAGAGAAAATGAACATCTGTGTATAAGTATATCTATATATGAATAATACTTACTGATTATTTCAGAGGCAAAAAATCTAAAGGTCCAACTGGAGGTGGATTGTTTCATAAATTATGAATTATCATTACAATAATTATATGAATATGTTAGTTCTGAAGAATTCTCTATAATTTGTTGTAGACTGAGAAAACCATGCCATGCAATAATATAGAAGCTGAGATCTTACTTAGATAAAAGTATAAATAACAAAAGCTACATGTGTAGAATATTCATATTTATAAACACGGACATATGTACAGTTAGGAAAGACTATAATCCAAGCCAGTGAGGCTTGAGGGAGGGCAGAAAAAAGCCGACACTGCAGAGAGCTTGTCAATTTCCTTTTATATATCTTTCAGTTTTAATTGATTGAATATATATTACTTTTTTATATAAATGTTCTTGTTGTTACTGAACAACAGTTTTGGGTTTTATTTGGGCCAGTTATGTGGAAAAGTCACAATATCTTGCAGCCCTCTCTCAAAGTGGTAGGAATCATTAGACAATCTCAGGTACCATCTCATTTCCATGCATAGTCTCTAACCTTTGCTTGATTCTCATTCTGAGATGCTTAAAATTTTGATTTGTTTTCTTTTTGTTTTTGTTTTGGCCACACCTCAGGTTGCTAAATTCTGTCCTGAATGTAGCCACATCTCCCGGGCTTTTGCTTTAAGTTGCCCAGGTACTGCTAGGTAATGCTTACTTAATTGGCTGTCTTGTCTTGCTGAAGCCTGTCCTGACATTTTTGGATCCCTGCCTATTTCATATGTCCCTCACGTAAACCTGCAATTTCCACATCTCTATTCAGTTATTCTTTTGGTCTGTATCAATACCATCCTTGTGTTTACTCTAGGTTTAAAACCAATTCAATGTGATGGAATGGAAAAAAAAAATTGCATCCATCCCTACTATGTATCAAACAATGTGCTAAAATAAATCAGGTCCCTTGTCCTTAAGAAGTTTTTAGTGCAGTGAGCCAGAAAGAGCAACAGATCCACTGAGTAGGGGTAGTTCTGACAGAAGCATAATGTGAAACCAATTTTCCCTTGTTGGGAATTTTTCCCAGAGGAAAGGACACAAACTCTCAATCTATATTCCTGTTTCTCCGTTTCTATAAAAGGATAAAAGCTACACACTTTCTAAAATTTAACACTCATCAAACTTTTTCTTTATTCATGTGTGTTCTGGATTTAATCCTATCACTCAATATAAATTGTTTTAAGATTAGCAAACACCACCCAGTTATAAATTTATTTATTTACTTGTGTTTTTGGAGAAAGCTAATTTTAAAAACATGATTAAAGCTACCACAGCACAAGGGAGCAGAATGCAAAACTCTCAGATATTGGGTCCTAACTTTGGAAATGCAAGACATGGAAATACTGAAGCTTTTTCAATGGAGAGAAACTGTGGATTGAGACTCAAGGAGGATACAGTGCAAAGTATAAGTTTTCTTGCTAAGTTTTTCTGTGATGTATGGGGCTACTCAACCCAGAGTTGAGCACACATAACTCTGCAGGTTGAAATAAAAATTCTGTGGTCTACTATTGTGCACAAGTTTTCCTCTCAGTTAAGCTTTTCAGGATGAAATGGTATTCTGAAATGTTTGAATCATAAAGACCAATTTACTCAGCTGTAAGTCTGAACTCATTCTTTACTTTGCCTTGTGTTTTTTAGCAGATTGAATAACCAGAGCTACCACTTTCTCAGTCACTCAGTATGAAATCGTATGCACTAATGATGATTTTTCTTTTTCCATTTCCCCTTACTAAAAACTTTCTAAATTCTTGTGATTCGATCTCTTTAAAATATCTGCCGACCCCCACCCCTTCTCTCCATCACAGTTACCAGAGTTAATTCATGCCCTTGTACTTCCTGAGATTATTGCAGTTTCCCATAAGTGGTCTCATTACCTGTCTTCCTGTTTCTGTTCCATGCACATTCCATTTACACCATAGTTTAGTGTGTTATTTCTAAAGTGTGCATTTTATCCTTTCCTAAATAAAACACTTGAGAGCTTCGCACAGCCTTCAGATGGACTATATCTTCACTGTTTCCTGTCTATGCATCTAACCTAATCTTTGGGCACGTCACCATTCACAAGAAATTTTTAGCCCAACTAAACTGGATAATCTGGCTCCTCACGTGCCCATTGTCCACTGACACTTCAAAGCACGATATCAAAAAAGTGAAAAGACAATTCATGGAGTGGGAGAAAATATTTACAAATCATATATCTAATACAGGTTTAGTACCTTTTTTTGTATAAATTAACAAGCTGTTCATATATTAATATGGAAATGCAAGGTAATCTAAATAGCCAGAAAGGTACGAAAAAGAACAAGGTTGGAAGACTGGATATTCTAGATTTAAAAACTTACTACAAAGCTACAGTGATCAAGACCATGCGGTCCTGGGATAGAATAAACCTATAAATCAGTGGAATAGAAATGAAAGTTCAAAAATAAACCCATACTTTTTTAAAGATTATCTATTTTAGAGAGGGAGAGCATGCATGTATAAGCAGGGGAGAAGCAAAAGGAGAGGAAGATAATCTCAAGCAGATTATCTCAGTGGGGACACTGAGCTTGGAGCCTGACACAGGTCTAGATCTCACAATACTGAGATCACGACCTGAGCAAAACCAAGAGTCTGATGCTTAACTGACTGAGTCACCTAGGAGCTCCAATAAACCCATACTTTTAAGGTCAATTGATTTTCATCATGGGTGTCAGGATAATTCAACTCTTCAGTTCTTACAACAAATCTTGAAAGGACAAATTGGATATACATATGCAAAAACTGAAATTGCATCCCAAACTCAGATCATACACAAAAATTAACATAAAGTGGATTAAAAAAAGACTAAATTTAAGAGCTAAAACTATAAAACTCTTAGAATAAAACACAGGTGTAGATCTTTGTAACATTGGGATAGGCAATGTTTTTCTAGCAATGATGCCTGAAGCACATACAACTAAAAAAAAGATCAATTGAACTTTATCAACATTAAAAAATAAGACACTTCAAAGCATGATATCAAGAAAGTGAAAAGACAATTCATGGAGTGGGAGAAAATATTTATAAATCATATATCTAATACGGGTCTAGTACCTAGAATTTATAAATAACACAACAATAAAAAGACCAGTAGCCCAACTGAAAAAAAAAATGGACAAAAAAATGAATACACATTTCTCAGAAGATACATGAATAACCAATAAGCACATGAAAAGATGATCAATATCACTAGCCATTAGGGAAATGCAAATTAAAACCATAATGAGCTACCACTGCAGACCCATTAGGATGACTAAAAGTCTAAAAAGAGAAAATACAAGTGTAGGCAAGGATGCAGAGAAGTTAGAACCTTCACACACTGCTGATGGATGTTTAAAATAGTGTAGCCATTTTGAAAAGCATTTGGAAATTCTTCAAAATGTCACACATATAATTACTATATTGATGTGGGAAACAAAGGCAGAAGAAAAATTATCAAATTTCCTTACTACTCACAGCCCATTGACAAGTCCTTGAAACAGGCATGTGACATTCCCCTAGGGACTCAATTGCCTGAATGTGGACATTTTGCTAAGGGCAAAAGGCAATCTTAGCCTGACCCCCAGGATCCTGTAAGTCTACTTTAACATATAAAACTTCCTTTGGAAGCTTCCTTTATTCCTACCACCCAAGATACATGTTGGCAATCATCCCCCACGCATATGACCCACTGATGTACATCCAAAGGGTCTCACTGAGTAAGGGACAGGCAGGGCTAGATAGGGACAGATAGGTAGAGGGCTATGTGATTAGTCACAGAAATCCCAGAAATGCTGAGGCATAACGAAACCAGAGATAAGGGAACAAACCAGACCATCCTGTCCTGGCATTAGAGGTAGGGTCTTTTTATGACAGTCACCTTGTGACCAAAAAGGATAACCAGACCCCAAAGAAGAAGTAAGCCATTAAAGATGTTATCACCAGTCTTACTAAAACTAAGATGTCACAAGATTGTTAAGACCACATGCTCCCTGGTCAGTTCTAAATAAAAGACTGTGGGTGGAGGGCCGCATCGGCAACCTGGTCAGGACCCCTCTCACTCGAGAGCTTTTTCTATATCCTTGCTTAATAAAAGTCTATCACTTTGCTCACTCTCCTTTATCTGTGAGATTCATTCTTCGACTCCGTGAGACAAGAATCTCACTCTTCCGCTTCAATGTGACCCAGAAATGGGGGTCTTAAGTATGTACCCAAGAGATATGGAAACATATGTGAAACAAAACCTCTAAACAAATGTAGCTGCCAAGGGCTGGGGATAGGAGGAGAAATGGAGACCGATTACTATTGAGCATGGGGTTTCTCTTCCAGGGCAATGCAAATATTCTGGAATTAGGGAGTTGTGATGGTTGTGCACCTTTAAGAATGTATTAAAAGCCAATGAGCTGTACATTTTAAAAGGATGTATATGTTGTGAATTATAGCTCAATAAAAATTAATAAACTACATAAATGTACTAAGTACACCAATTAAAAGGCAGAAATTGTTAGATTGGAAGTAAAATAATGTACCTTAAGTGAAAATGCATAAGAAGGCTGAAAGGATGAGAAATGATATACAAGCCAACTATCAACATAAAAAAGCAAGTTTATGAATATACAAAGTATATTTCAATACAAAGTATATGACAAGAGTTAAAGGAGAAAATTTCATGATTTATTAAGAGCATACAAAAATCCTAAATACACATAGACCTAATTATAGATCACAAAAATTCATGAAACAAAAATTGACATAAGAGGAACAGGGAAATACACAGTGGTGGTAAATTTAACAAATCACTCTCTGTAACTGTTATAATACACAAACTTATAAAAAGAGAGAAAAAAACTTGTGCTATCCAACAATTTGACCAAGTTGACTTTACAAAACACTAAGCCTGACAACTGCTTAAATACATTCTTGTCAAGTACACGAGGAATCTTCACTAAGAGAGCATATAGTTGATAACACGAGTCTCAGTAAATTTCCAAAGAATAAAAACTTACAGAGTATGTTATTAAACCAGGAAAATATTATAGCCCAGAACCTCTTATAGAACTACATGACATAGGGGCCCCTGGGTGGCTCAGTTGGTTAAGTGCCTGCCTTCAGCACAGGTCATGATCCCAGGGTCCTGGGATTGAGCCCCACATAGGCATCCCTGCTCAGCAGAGAGCCTGCTTCTCTATCTGTCTCTGCTCCTGCCCCTGTCCTTGCCCCTCCCTTTACCCCTCCCCTTGCCCCTCCTCCTGCCTGTGCTCACTCACTCTCTCTCAGTCTGTCAAATAAATAAAATCTTTAAAAAAAGAAAGACATGACATATTTTTTCATAATATATTAGCAAATAGAATCCAGAATTATATGAAATGAATAGCATACCATGAGCAAGTGACATCTATCCCAGGTTTGCTTTACATTCAAAAATCAAACAATGCAATTAACCATCTTAAGACAATTAAGGAAAATAATTACACAGTTATCTCAATAAATTCATAAGAGGTATTTCAACAGAAGTTAATGTACATTTATGACACAAACACTAAGCACGTTAAGAATAAAAGAAAACTTTCAACCTGATAAGCAGGATTTACAAAGAGCTAAAGTTAACATCATACTTTGCATTGAAAGATAAATAAATATCCAAATATCTTTCCTGCTAACACCAAGAAAAAAGGAAGTATATTCATTTTTACTTATATTCAACATTGTATTGAAAGTACTAAACTACAATAAAACAAAAAACAAACAAACAAACAAAATATATAGTTTGGAAAGGAAGAAGTAAACCTGCTTGTATTCACAAAACCATATTTGTTTACCTAGAAAATACTAAGGAAACTATGTATATAGACACACAGCGTGCACGCACACACACAGAGTAACTACTCTTCTGATGAATTTAGCAAAGTCACAGTATTCAAGGACAATATTTGAAAACTGAATGCATTTCTACACACTAGCACAAAAAATTAAAAATTAAATTAAGACATTGAACAATACCGTTTATGAGGGCATCAAAAAGCCTAAATAATTGGGAATAAATTTGAAGAAAGATGCGTAAGGATCTCTTTACTGAAAACTATAAACCATTGCTTGGAAAATTAGAAAAGCAAAACAAAGAAAGTTATAGCACACTTGAAAATTGGAAGTGACCATAAAATTACCATCTTCCCCCAAATTGATCCACAGAGTAAATAGAATTCCAGTCAACTTTAGAAATTAACAGGCTGATTCTAAAAATTATATGAAAATTACTGATGACTTACAATAGCCAACACAGTTTTAGAAAAGAAGTACATAATTGGTACATTTAAACTATTTGATTTCAGGTTTCACAAGAAAACTACATTGGTATAAATACAGGCATACAGATTAAAGGGGCAGAATAGAGAATCCAAAAATAGACCCCACACAAAGATTAATGGTAACTTGAATTAACAAAGGTTCTAACGTAATTTAATAATTTAAGTAAGTGACACAATGTAATAGGG
This sequence comes from Neomonachus schauinslandi, assembly GCF_002201575.2. Lineage (NCBI taxonomy): Eukaryota > Metazoa > Chordata > Mammalia > Carnivora > Phocidae > Neomonachus > Neomonachus schauinslandi. Next base: position 135,341,618 of record NC_058409.1, on the reverse strand, counting down.
ACATTTCTTCAAAATTTCTAGGAAGAAGCTGATGGAGCTCCAAAATTCTAATAGCATGAAGCCAGGTAAGAAAGCCACTCATCAGTAAACACATCCTAACTTTTATATAAAAAATGAAAGGATAACACAGACTGCAGAAAAAAAAAAAAAAAAAAGAGAGAGAATCCAGAGGCTGGATTCATGAAAATTATTCCTACATCTTGAGAACTAGTTAAGGAACTTCTAGTATCTGCTAGACTGAATTTCAAAATCCCATTGGCAGAGAATCCTTTGTGTCTCTACCTTCATCCTTTTTGAATATATAGTGGTTTATTTTGTTTTGTTTTGTTGGTTTTAGTGCCTGTCCCATCATTGTGTGTGTGGTGAGAAAATAACATGTTTTTATAGTTTCACATAACTACAGACCAAAAAGAATTTTATTTAAGGATATGAACTTATGGACTAATATCCAAAGAGCCTCATCTACACTTGGACTTGGATTAGATAATGAGATCCAGTATTTTGAGCTAACACTATAATGGGATGATACTTGTGAAGACCTTGGGTAAGGATGAGCGTATTTTGTAGGAGGAATATGAATCTCTGGGTTGTCAGAGGGTGGCCTACAGTGGGCAGTGACTGGAATTACCCATAATGATTGCTGCTTCAAGCTATTTACACACATATATAATTTCTTCTTATGTGTGGGTGGGACAGTAACTCCTAATTAGATAAAAGTGATGGGTTGTCATTTTGAAAAGTAGATTATAAAAGGATATTGGCTTCCATAAGGCTTGCCCATTCTTGTCATCTGTAACTCTGTTGCAGTCTCACTTTCCTTCTTGGTGCTCTGAGAGAAGCAAGCTGCTTGTATAGGAATCCTTATAAAGAAGCTCACAGGACAAGAAACTGATGTGTCCAGCCAGTAGACAGTGTGAACCTGAAGCTTACTAACAGACATGTGAGTGAACTTGGATGTGGATTCTATGCATAATTTATCCCTGAGATAATTCCAGCCCCACTGAACAAATTGATCACAGTCTTATGAAAAATTCTGAATCAGACACACTCAAAGAGGCCATGGAGTCCTGACTCACAGAAACTATGAGATAATATCTGTTGTTTTAAGTCACTGAGTTTTTGAGCAATAATGAATCCCCTAATGATGCATAAGGATGTATCTCAAAAGAGAATGCTGAATGAAATCAGCCAAATAGATACATATGTTGATTCCATTTGTAAAATATATAGAATGTAAATGTATAGACATGCAAAATGTAAGCTGTGATTAGAGAAATCAAATCAGTGGTTGTCGGGATCAGGGCTGCAAGTTAGTGACTGCAATATTTTCATTATCTTGATTGAGATGGTTTATAAAGTTTCAAATATCATCAAGTATGCATTTATTATAAGTAAGTCCATTATATGTCACATAAAATGTCCTATTTTTATTGTTAATAATTATAAAAAAATTATTAAGCACCAAGAGTATACTGCAATGGTTGCTATGTAAAACATAATTATCGATATAGCCTCCCTGCCGTTGAGATTACAAAAAAAAAAATGCAATGCAAAAAGAATGCTGTAAGCCCACCTCAAAATTTCCTTAACTTTGAAATGGCTATTTTAGTAAATGAGTGAGGTTAAATGACTTGTTCTTTCAGGTACAATGTTAATAAGGCTTTGACCTTATTAACCTAAGGAATGTTTTATTTGTAAAATAAATGACCTAAGGAATGTTTTATTTGTACCCACACATTTCCCTCAATTATATTATATAATATAATAATAAGGAACATTTGTAAGTTTGGTAAGAACAATGACTTATATCATATTCCTTTGTAGGACCTTAAACTTTAAATTTTAAAATAAACTGTTTACTTTCAAAAGTAAAGTTTTATGATTTTCCTACAGCTTGCTAGATAAAGAAATATTCAGGGCACCTGGGTGGCTCAGTTGGTTAGGCGACTGCCTTCGGCTCAGGTCATGATCCTGGAGTCCCGGGATCGAGTCCCGCATCGGGCTCCCTGCTCGGCAGGGGGTCTGCTTCCCCCTCTGCCCTCTTCCCTCTCGTGCTCTCTGTCTCTCATTCTCTCTCTCAAATAAATAAATAAAATCTTAAAAAAAAAAAAAGAAATATTCAAATTATTTTCCATTGTGTATTTTCATTGGATCTAGTTAGATATCTTTTTTTTAAAGATTTTTTTATTTTTATTTGAGAGAGAGAATGAGAGAGAGAGAGCACATGAGAGGGGGGAGGGTCAGAGGGAGAAGCAGACTCCCTGCTGAGCAGGGAGCCCAATGCAGGACTCAATCCCGGGACTCCAGGATCATGACCTGAGCCGAAGGCAGTCGCTTAACCAACTGAGCCACCCAGGCGCCCCTAGTTAGATATCTTTAAAATGTTCTTTCCAATCCCTTATAAAACTAGGGTCCTTCAATCAATTAACTGTAATCTGGAGCAAACTTTGGAGTGATAGAACATGACTGGCAGTGTTTCTCCTACAGAAAAAATTAAAACAACATTTATTTTGCACTTACTATACTCCCCCAAATATCCATGCCTTATTACGTTATTTTACTTAGAAAAATGGACTTTGCTAACATGAATAAATTAAGGAGAGATTGTCCTTGATTATCCTGGTGTGCCCAATGTAACAAGTGTTTTGGTAAGATATATAGGAAGATTCAGATAAAATATATGATGAGAGAAGCAGAGGGTCCATGGAAGAGACAGAGACATCTGAAGATGCTATGCTGCTTGGCTTACAGATTTTGGAATGGAATACGATCTAAGGAAATCAGGCAGCTTCTTAAATCTTGAAGAGAAATAGATTTTCCCTTAGAGCTTCCAAAATGAATGAAACTATGTTGATACCTTAATTTTAGAACTTATGACTTCCAGAACTGTAAGATAATAAATTTGTTATTTAAGCCACTAAGTTGATGATAATTTGTTATAGCAGCAGTAGGAAGATGATAGAGTCGTATACGTCATATATCCTGCTAAAATATTAACATATTTTAAGTAACTTTTGAGGTAGATATTATTCTTATCCCCATATTGTTTAAATTAGCAAGCTGAATCTTCTTGTTAATTTGTCCAAAGTTATAAAGCTATTAAGTAAGAGAATTTAGATTTGAATACTTTAACTTCAGAACCTGGAGTCTTATACTTTAGCCAAATGACATTACTGTACACACACATACATAGTTATTGAAGACTAAATGAGCACTGGGTTTGTATGTAAATGATGAATCACTAAATTCCCCTCCTGAAGCCAATATTACACTATATGTTAACTAACTAGAATTTAAAGAAAAACCTTAAAAAAGACTAAATGTATAAAATTGTATATACACTTTCACATTTTCTGCAATAGTCATACATTAAACACCAAACTTAAGATTAAACATTAATGATAGGTCTCCTCTTAAATAAATGTTAACAATTGGAGGCTGTTGAATTATTGTACAATGTTTTTATATTTTTTCTTCTCATATTCATAATGTTTCTTGTAAAATTTATCAAGATCTCATCTATATGCATGATTGCCGGGGCCTATAAATGATTCTTGGGTCTGCTTCATAGTTCAGCATCTATATGCAATGAACACTTACTAAACACCAGCTAACTTAAACAACTATTAAAGACCAGGCAATATAACAGTAAGTGTAAATTCGAGAACAAAAAAAAAAAAAGTGGCATTCATGCTTAAGTTCCAAAGCCTACAGGATGAGATCAGAGCAGGAGAGGTCCGAAGGGGTAGGTAGGGCTTAAGTCCTTGAATGGCATGTCAAACAATATAAAGTTTTTGCTGAAAAAAAGGAAAAAAAATCTGTGCAAATGTGCTGACCTTGAAAGGGAGGTGTCTATAGAGAGAGAACACACACAGAAGACAGAAGCACTATTTAATTCTAGGGAGATAAAGCAATGTGGAATTTGAGTTAAAAGAGGCAAGGTTGTAGAAAACCTGACAAGTTAAGAGTCTGCATTAAAAAAAAAAAAAGTGTGTGTGGGGGAGGTGGGGGGAGCTTCAAGATGCAACATGGGGACACATTACTGAGATAGTAAATAGGCATTATATTAAAAACTTAGAAATGGATTGATTTTATAACTTAAGAAATAGGAATCAGTAGAGTCAAGGGTGGCAATTTGTTTACTATCTTGGGAACTAGGGAGATAATTATGCCTTTTACAGTTTAAAAATAATACAGGAGATACTGAAGGGTAGGTGAGGGTTTTAATATAGAAGATGATAAGATACTTGGGAATGACTGAGTTTTGAGCTATCTATATACTCATAAATGGATCTGGACAGTTGACAGATAAGTGGGACATTCAAAATAAAAGATAATCTAAATGCTTTTATATACGGTAATTAAATCCAGAAAACACGGGGCACCTGGGTGGCTCAGTCGTTAAGCATCTGCCTTCTGCTTGGGTCATGATCCCAGGGTCCTGGGATGGAGCCCCGCATCGGGCTCCCTGCTCTGCGGGAAGCCTGCTTCTCCCTCTCCCACTCCCCCTGCTTGTGTTCCCTCTCTCGCTGTGTCTCTGTCAAATAAATAAATAAAAGCTTTAAAAAATAAATAAATAAATCCAGAAAACATTTCTAAAAACTTGGAACCATTGATACTTAAAGAAAGATCAGATAACCACACACATATATTAAAAAAAATAAGAGGAGTAATACAAAAAATGAATGAACTTTCTGGAGAGTTTTGTGAAACCCTTTCTCTTTTTCAACAAGATCTAGGATAACACTTGGAGATACTGCTGCTCTTCGGGAGTCCCTCCAAAATAATATGAATTTGGGATGGTGGGAGGTGATGAGAAGCTAAAGCAGAAAAATGCCTGGATTTCAGAGCCCAACAGCTACGGCTCAAAATTCTTGGAACCTGGACAGGAATATGTGGGCGTTGGGGTGGGCACCCCAAGCCAGGATGGCAGATGTTGGGAAGCAGGGCAGAAGCAGGAGGGATTCAAAAAAGCCAGTAGCCAGAAGGGACAAGGAGTCAGACTGTAACAACAGGCTGTGAAGATGAAGATGCTTGGAATGTTTACTCCCCTACCTCTCTGCCAAAATTAGAGGGAGAGAGTTGAGTTGAGGCAGTCCAGGGGCGGGGGTGTGCCTCTATTACCAGCTAAAACAGATGCATATGCTCTACGGAAGAAATTTTCACTAAGTGGGGACCATAGGAACAGTATGAAAATGAAGCTGTCTTCACAACAACAAAACATATGAAACACATGAAAAGGCAGACCAACACAAGTGGGAACTGAAGTTGAAAAACAACTGATTTTTAATGATCAAAAACTGCAGATGTACAACCAGACTACAGAAAAATTACGCTGCACACAAAATGATTAGAGAAATACAGGATGCAAGTACAAAGATGCTCAAATAACAAGGAACCATCAGGAATGAAGAGGCTTTTGAAAAATACCATCTGGAAGTAAAAAAAAATATATTACAGGAATCAAAATTTTAGCAGATGAATTAAACAGTGGATTTGACACGGTAAAGAAAATCAGAGTACACTGGAAGGTAAGGGCATAATGAGTAGAATCAAAGAGAAGCAAAAGCAAGTGTTCTTTTCTACCTTCCAAACGTATCCTTTTTTTTTTTTTTTAAGATTTTATTTATTTATTTGACAGAGAGAGACACAGCGAGAGAGGGAACACAAGCAGGGGGAGTGGGAGAGGGAGACGCAGGCTTCCCGCGGAGCAGGGAGCCGGATGTGGGACTTGATCCCAGGATTTGGGGACCATGATCTGAGCCAAAGGCAGACGCTTAACGACTGAGCCACCCAGGCGCCCCTTCCAAATGTATCCTTGCTGCTGGCAAACACTACAGTATTATGTATCGGACTTCAAGAAACTCATCACTTATGCAGTGGAGGAGGGATCACCGCCTAGAGAAGGACAGATAGATGCAGAGCATCAGTAAAGGCTTAATTGTTATTTATTTACATGAACTATTCATAGGTACTCAATACTGAAGAAAAAAGGAAAAAAAGAAGGGTGGGAGATAAAGAGGAGGGGATGAAGGGAAGGAGAGAAAACAGGGGAAAAGAGGGGAAAAATTCATGTAGGGACCAGAGATAATACTATGGTCAAATTAAAATGGAGGAAGAAACATGGAGTAATGAATAGTGTCATATACTGTCAGTGTGTTAATTTAGAAAATTAGTAAACAACAGCTGGTTGTATTTACATAAAATAAGCCCACAGACTTTTCTTACATAGGTAACAATATATGACTATATTAATACCATATTAAAATATGACCATAGAATGTGTGCTTTGGAGTATATCTTTGTAGTACTGAATAATGGAAATATCTTATATTTTTAATTTTTTTCACTTAAAAAGTATATATAATAGTAATTAATAGTCAAGATAGTGATGGGGTAAAGACTAGTGATGCTAGTAAATCACTTATAATGCTCAGTAAAAAACGACCAGTGCTTCAAAAGTGGATATGAATAAAATATTATATAATTACATAATACTTTAGCAGTCACGTGTTTTTACACAAATGTTGAAAAAGAAAATGCAAATATAATGCAAAAACAGGTTTACATGGATAACTGTGTTGTTGTTTTGTTTCTCTTTCTACACAATGTATATTAAAGGTGATAGAGGTTCACGGTAAAAAGCAATGCAACTTGGACAGGTTACATTATGAATCGAGCTCAAATGTACTGCTATACCAGGACAGATGGTGTCCAAATAATAACCTTAGACAACTGATGATAGAAAGAATCAAATGGGTTGGCGTGGGCCTCTGTCTGCTTATCTAGAGCATCCAAAAACATACAGAATGAAGAATCGGGCATTGTGTTTCAAAGACATTATGGTCTAAGTTGTTGGCATTATGAGAGGTATTGAGATGAAAGTTCCATTCCTCCTTGATCAAAGTAAAAATAGGTAGAGAATCACCCAGTAAATATAGCTCTAAGTTGTCATGAAGACTGACCTTTTGTCTCTTCTATATTTCTAAACTAAAGTAGGTTTTATATTTGAAGTTCTTTAAAACACTAGGGCTCTTATATAAAGAATGCTTAAAAAATAATTAAAATTTCTAAAATTAATTAGAATTTTAGTCAGACTGATGAGGAAAAAGAGAGGGCAAAAGTTTTCAATACTAGGAATGAGAGGACGTCATTTAAGTTCTACAAATAGTAAAAAGAAAATAAGAGGATAATATGAACAACTTTATTCCAATAAATTCAGCAATTTATGAAATGAACAAATTCCTTGAAGATACAAATTACCAAATCTCACTCAAGAAGATACGTAATACAAATAGCCATAACCTATTAAAACTTGAATTTGTAATTTGAACTTTCTCAAAAGAAAATCCATCAATCAAACATATGAAAACACCTTCAGGCTCAGATGGCTTCACTGGTAAATTCAATTAAACACTAAAAATAAATACATACATACCTACATACATACATACATACATACATACATACATACAAAAACAATCCTACCCAAACTCTTCCAGGAAATTGAAAGGGTGAATTAAAATATTTTCCAACTCATTTCCACTATTATTCTGATACTAAAATAAGACAAAAATATTACCATAAAAGTATAAGTCAATATCACTTGTGGATACAAATTCTACACAATTTATCCAGCAAATCAAATTGAGCAATGTATTAAAAAGCTAATACATCATGACAAAGTTGAGAATATCTCAGGAATGCAATGCAGATTTAATACTTACTTGAAAATCAAATGAGATTCACTGTAACAAGCTAAGAAATTATACAAATATTTCAATAGACACTCATAAGCATTTGCCAAAATCTAACATCCATTTCTGATAAAAACAACAAACTAGAAACAGAACGAAGCATATTCAACCCGACAAAGGCAATCTACGAAAAATTTCATCCACCTCGTGATTATGAAAGATGAATGCTTTCCCCCTAAGATCAGGAACATAACAAAAGTATATGCTATCACCACTTGTATTTAACATTTTATGTAAAATTTTAGAAAGGAAATAAGGCAGAAAATATAAATATGATGTCTCTGTATTAGAAAATGAGAAGTAAACCTGTGTGAATTCACAGACGATCATATTATCTATGTAAAAAAAACCCACTCAATCAACAAACATGCTAATAGAAATTATAAGTCAATTTAATCAGATGGAAGAATATGATATGAGCTCAAGATATGAAATCATTTTTATCCCTGTGGACAAGTAACCAACAAACAAAAATTGAAATCAAAATTTATTTTTAAAAATAGTATCAGAGTATTATGTAACTAGGAACAAATGTTGAAAAGATATAAGGGATTAGTACATGGATGGCTAAGAGAAATTAAACATGGCCAAAAACTAAAGAAAATCTTATTATAGAGAGAAATAACTGAGTAATGGGTCAGAATGCTCAATATTTTAAAAGGCCTACTTTTCAAGATTGACCCATCGGCTTAACATAATTCCGTTCAAAATTCCAGTAGGATTTTTTCTACAAATCAATAACCTGGTCCTAAGTTTCAAATGATAATGCAAAGAACCAAGAACAGCCAAAATAATATTGAAAAAGAAAACAACAACAACAACAGCAAATATTGGGGATTAAGACTATTTAACTTCAAGACTAATTTTAAAGTTACAGTAATCAAGATAGTGTGGTATTGCATAAAGATAGACAAATACACTAATAAAATATAGTGTGTCCTCGGGCGCCTGGGTGGCTCAGTTGGTTAAGCGACTGCCTTCGGCTCAGGTCATGATCCTGGAGTCCCTGGATCGAGTCCCGCATCAGGCTCCCTGCTCGGCAGGGAGTCTGCTTCTCCCTCTGACCCTCCTCCCTCTCATGCTCTCTGTATCTCATTCTCTCTGTCTCAAATAAATAAATAAAATATTTAAAAAAAAAATAGTGTGTCCTTAAAGAGATCCATACATCTATGCTGATTTTCAACAAATGTACAAAGGAAATGCAGGGAAGAACTGATAATCTTTCTAGAAAATGAAGCAGCAACTATCGATATACATGTATATTTAAATAAACTTCCCTCCATAATTCACATATATAAACAAAACAACTGAAATGGACCATAGTGGTAACAATGAAACCAAAATTGTAAAGCTTTACAAAAAAATATGACAACACATTTGTGATCATGGGTTAGGTAAAAAATGTTTGATATAACACACATGATCCATGCTTATATATTCAATATATTGATAAATTAGACTTCATCAAAATTAAAGAAAATAAGTTGTTTGGGTGATACTGTTAAAAGAATGAAGACAAGTCATATACTGAGTGAAATTCCATACAATTTAAATATGTATATCATGAAGGACTTTTTTCCAGAATATATAAGAAACTAAATCAAGAATAAGAAATTAATCCAATACAATAAATAAGTAAAATATTTGACCAAACAATTTACCAGAGAAGATAAAATACAAGCAGAAAGGAAAATGCTCAGGATTATTAGTCATTAGGGAAATTCAATTAAAACCACCATGAGATACCACTAAAAACCTTTACAGTGATTACAAAGAATGAGCACATCAAATATTGGCGAGGGGGGGGAAGAAATACTGGGGTTCACAGATGCTGCTGGTGGGAATGTAAAATGGTACAGTGTGCCCGTTTCTCAAAATGATAAACATACAACTACCATATATCCAACCTTGACACCCCAGGTATTTTTCAAGAGAAAAGAAAGCATGTGTCCATATAAGACATATCTATAAATTTTAATAGCAATTTATTTATTTTAGTCAAACACATCAAACAGTTCAGGTCTCTCTCCATTAGCAGGTGGATAGATAAACACATTGTGATATATATTTTCTGTAGAATAGTGCTCAGCAAAAGACAAAAAACACATTTATATGTGCTACAACATTAATAAATCTCAAAATAATTATTCTGATTAAAAGAAGCTAGATAAGACAGAGTACTTACTACATGACGCCATTTATAATAAACACTAGGAAATGTAACTTATTTATTTGTAACAGTGGGCAAATAAATGGTTGCCTAGGGATGGAAACAGAGGAGCAGATGAGGATTCCCAAGGGGTATGAGGAAATTTTTGGGGTGGTGGATATCATGATCTTCTTGATTGTGTATATGTATGACAAATCTTATAAAATCTCATGCCTTAAGCGAGTTTATTATATGTCAATTATACCTTGATAAAAAGTGAAAGCAACAACAAAAGTGAATATGAGTTTATAAACTCTCCATATTCAAGAATCTACAAAATTTATACCTTGATACATATTTATTCATCCATTTAATCAGCCATCATTGCTCATTCTTTTATTTACTTAATCATAGATTTAATCATTTACTGACTTTTACTTATTTATTATTCATTTATGAATTCATTCAAAAATATCACTGTGTGGCTATGGCCTTCTATGTTCTGAGCATATCGCCATAGAACATAGACAAAGTCTAGGTTCACAGAAGCTATTCATATTTAAGAATAGATATTAGTACATAACTAGCAGGTTTTTTTGAGTAACTGCTCTTCCATATCTGTAATAAGTAGTATTGAATCACTGTTATTGACAGCTGTACCCATGTGAAACTATGTATGGATAACCTCTATTTTCCTCTGTGCCAGTCTTACAACTGAACTCAGGAAACATTCTACAAACAATCACCTTCCATTACTGTACACAATTAAACTTACAAGGGATTTTGAATGGAAACCCAAAAGACACAGTGGACACCACAAAACACAAAAACAAAATAAAATTTGCCCTGTTCTCCATAATTCCCTCATGGACTCTATAGTTAAAAAGGGCCCATCTTCTCTTACTGGCACCCTGGCCACAGAGGTATGAAGGAACAGCCAGTTCCCTTTCTACTTGAATTCTGCAAAGACCCCTCCTCATTCCATTAGACCTGAGGCTGCATTCTACTGTCCGGGATGCACACTCAAAGATTTTGTCTCTGCATACACAAAAGGTACTCTCACTTGTGGCTAGGAATAAAATAAAACTTACATATCTTACAGTAAGTGTAATAATATATGGGCATATTTTAACAATTTTATCTTTCTATTAGTTTTAGTGGTTAGGTACTATACAATTTAATAAAGGGGAAACTGAATCTATGGAGAGTTATCCGACCAGGTAGGACAACAAATTGATAGTGAAGGCAAACTCGCAAAAAGGATTCTACAACACCAAAATCTATAGTCTTAAATTTTATAGGAAAATATCACTAAATGTAAGTTGAATAACGCCTTTGGTTATCTAATTATCAAAATGCCACTGTAAATCTGGTTTTATCTTCTATTTTTCTAATGAGGGAACCTAATATCAGAGAGATTAAGTAACTTGCCTAAGGTCATTGTTTTAAGTAGAGAATAAATTATTGGAACAAATAGAGGTGAAATACAATATAAACTTTATCCTTTCACTGAGTCCAGATGGAAGCAGTCTATTGCTAGTAAGGAAGTTCTGCCATCTTCAATAGCTTCCATGTGTGGGTCTAAGATTGTCATTCTTGCTTTTGCCATGTCTGAGACAAGGGGAAAAGACAAAGTAATAGAAACTGGAAATCTTACATACAGTTTCCTTCTTTTTTTTTTTTTTTAAGATTTTATTTATTTATTTGAGAGAGAGAATGAGATAGAGCGTGAAAGGGGGGAAGGTCGGAGGGAGAAGCAGACTCCCTGCTGAGCAGGGATCCCGATGCAGGACTTGATCCCGGGACTCCAGGATCATGACCTGAGCCAAAGGCAGTCGCCCAACCAACTGAGCCACCCAGGCGCCCCATACAGTTTCCTTCTTAAGGCCTGTGTGAAAGCAACACATAACACTCACACTAACATCCCACTTTGCCAAACCTTAACCATGGCTATGCATGACTAATGAATGCTGGATAAGGTATTCCAAGCTGGCAGACATGCAAGGGGGTGTTTATATCCCTAAAATGTACAACAGGTGAGCAGACTTTGGGGTACTAACTGGCAATCTATTCTCATCACCATAGAGCCCGTAAATCCAAGGTTCATAGAATTGAATGCTTTGTCTGATTCCAAAACCCAAGTTTATTTTCCCTCACATGACATAGAATAAAAACTTTAGTCCATTTCTCTCTGCAGGACAAGTCAATGTATAGATGCTTCCATGTAAGAGTGGGAATTTATGTATTCTATATAATGCAAGACCCCAGGCATTCTTGGTAAAGATGTAAGAGAGAACAGTTAAGGTTTTTTCTTATATAACTTTCTTAATGTACCTTTTAATATAATCCTCTTAGCTACTTACCAACTTAAAGGGTGATAACTGGGCAGTATCTGTTTAGTCCCATTTAATGGTCTCCCTTTATAAAGAAACTCTGGGACTGGACCTAGTGTTTGAATGTAAAATCAGGAGGGTAAGATTCTGTGTCTTTATCTCTGCCTTAACCAGATCACCTAAGATTCCTTTCAACTCCTCTGCTCCCAGCAACAGGGGAACTTTGCCTCATGTAGTGGGAATATGAATCAGAAATTAGCTGAAGCCACTGTTGGAATTACTGAGCTAGGACATGAATGAACTGAGAAGAGGATGAGACTGCGAATTCCTGCAGGTTCAACAAATAATAGTAATAATAATACTCTGCTTCCTAAGCATCAATACATAACTGTGGTTTTTGTATTTGTTTTTTTTTCACCATCAGTCAAGTCATCCATGTCTTCATGTACCACGTCCACATTCACGAATATGGAAAGTATTTGTCATTTAACTGAATATCGTTACAGATACCAATGCCCATTGGTTTATGCCTTAAGCCTAATTATATAAAACTAATATCTATGTCTTTGCTAAACAGAAAGTAAGAATGGATCCTTATTATGCCAGTATTTTTCCATTGTCACAATTTTCCTATTCCTTTTAAAGCAACAGTGTCTCATTTTTATGAGTTATTTTTATTATTTTATTAATATATTAAATTTTGCTGTCACTATCTTCTACATCATTTTTCACTGTATATAAATATATATATATCTGTTTAAAGAATAAAAAAAAGAAAACAATTTTATCATGGAAATCCTTTACACTGCTTCTAGACACTTCTTTTTTTTTTTCTCTTGGTTATCTAATCTACCAAATAGCAGAACATCACAGCCTGGTTCATGTTGACTCTTTTTCATTTCTGCTTCAATAACTTCCCTGAAGAGTGAAATGATTTTTCACCACCGACTGCAAATTCACTAGAGACAAAATTTACCTTTTTTTTCTTAACATTATTGTAATCTCTTCTTTTGATATTTTCTATATGACCACAATTTCTAGATCTTTCATAATGGCTCCTACATTAAAATATGGGTTATAGTTACTCTTTTTTTTTAAGATTTATTTATTTATTTGAGAGAGCGAGAATGAGAGAGAGTACATGAGAGGGGAGAGGGTCAGAGGGAGAAGCAGGCTCCTCGCTGAGCAGGGAGCCCGATGCGGGACTCGATCCTGGGACTCCAGGATCATGACCTGAGCCGAAGGCAGTTGCTTAACCAACTGAGCCACCCAGGCGCCCTATAGTTACTCTTAAGTCACATTTTATGCTGGCTTTGGGCAAAGGGTTGGTCATGGGAACTGTTATGGCACACACTGGAGGAGCTCATACTTCTTAGCAGAGATTAATGCTACTAGTGATCAAATCAAGGCAGCCGAGGAGTTTTCTTACTGATATAAAATTAGGTTGAGTATATCAAAGATTTAGAATGCCTTTGGAAGAAAAAAAACCTCACAAATAAATGTGTTATTCAATGTCACACATCAGAAAAATCATTTAAAATTTCCATATGGCAGCAAATTAAATACCATTAACTCTATAGAAGATAAAAATAGAAATATATCTATGAGCTAGAATCTTCTTACAGAATTATGATCATAAAAACCAAAATAACAGATGATGTAAGTAGTACCCAAGCTCTAAAATCAAGCTCTATGTAAGTGCCAAAGGGATCGATTAAATATGTCTTAACTAATCGTTGGATTATTTATCTTTTATTCACATAAAATTGAGTTTTAGTGAAACTGCTCTAAGATACGTTGCCTTACAGAGTGAAGAATGATTAAATGATTTGACAGCTTCACATATTTTTTTTTCTTTTTCAACATTAAAGTTTCTAGCACTCAAATTAAACACTCAAAATAGATGAAGTTCAGAGAGAACTGCGGGTGCAAATGGAAAACACAATGGGAGCAGAGGGGGAAGAATGGTGGCGATCTCTCATTTTACATGAAAAACAAGAGGCAACATTACACTTTTCACATCTGTAATTTTTTTGGTACTTTCTGTATTTCTTTGCTACAAAGATCTATCTCTGCGACCTAGTCAACATGTTCTCATGTTTATAATGAATTAAGTTGTTTTTCTGAAAAGAAAATGCATATTCTGGCCTAAAGATCTATTTAATTTTACTTTTTAAAAAAAATTATTTGAGAGAGCAAGAGAGAGCGCATGCATGGGGGGAGGGGCAGAGGGAGAGGGAGACAATCCTCACGCTGACTTCCTGCTGAGTGTGGAGCCCAGCGTGGGGCTCAATCTCAGGACCCTGAGATCATGACCTGAGCAGAAATCAAGGGTCAGAGGCTTAACCAACTGAGCCACCCAGGCGCCCCAGATCTATTTTAAACTTAAGTATTAGACTAGCATGGCACATACTGATGCAAAAATGAAAACACTCCTTTCCATGGAGGTAAGGGAGGACAAAAGCGATGTGTATGTGGTATATTCTAGGTTGTGATGTGAGGAAAAGCAAATCCAAATTTAGGTAATAAAAAGCTATGTCCTTCTGGATATATTACAGTACGGCAGAGGCAACACAGCAGAAATGACAATGAAGAGACTAATTCTGGCGGCAGAGTTTCTGAATTTTCATGAGGATACTTAAACTTCCTTGCCCTGTAATCTGGAATAAGTTACTTAACTTCTCTGTGACTTGGTTTTCCCCATTGTAAACTGAGAATGATAACAAGTCTCCCTACCTCCTAGCTATGCAGAGGCAAACTCCATTCCTAATCACAAATTATTTTTCTCCTAGTTTTGATAAAAACTCTGCATGGAGAAGGCAATCTAAACCTTCCTATAACTTTAGGCCTTACTGAGTTTATCAGGAAAGCTTATGAGGACTAGACTTTTACTTTGTTTTGCCTACAGAGGATGTATCTATATTTGTGGATGTAAACATTTAATTTCACTAACTGCCTCACTACTCTTGGAAACAGTTTAGTATTTTGTGTAGTCTGAGACTTCTGAATATGACACCTGGTTCAGAAATGCGAAATGTGTTTGAAATGGAAGTTCTTTGCTGCTCTAAGGTGCATTAACTTTGTTTTTTGCCTAATAAATATGAACAAATCTTGATAGAACTCTTTTGAAGGGTCTTGCTGGTTTATGCATCAGAATCATAAATTAATGTGCTGCACTCCTGTATGTAACAGGAAGGCAGCATTCAGCAATGGAAAGAATGTGAAACTGAGAGTCTGACAGGTCCACATCCTGGTTCTATGATTTACTAAGAAGGCACACCTAGATACAAAATCTCTTAACCTCTCTGAAATGGGTTCCACAGCAAGCTATGGACATGGGACGAATGTATCATACAGAATAAAAATCACAAAAGGCATGAATTAACATTTGTAAAACACATATACCTGCATATTATTATATTAGGTGCTTTCAACCTTCAAAGCAGCAAGAGAGAGAAAAAAAAAAAAGACTAGATTTTATTTATTTATTTATTATTTATTATTTATTTTTATTTATTTGACAGAGAGAGAGATAGCGAGAGCAGGAACACAAGCATGGGGAGTGGGAGAGGGAGAAGCAGGCTTCCCGCCGAGCAGGGAGCCCGATGCGGGGCTCGATCCCAGGACCCTGGGATCATGACCTGAGCTGAAGGCAGACACTTAATGACTGAGCCACCAGGCGCCCCAAGACTAGATTTTAAATAACTACAACTCATGCTCTTAACGTTCCAAACTTAATACCGTTTCAATGAGAAATTCCTGAATAGTAAAGCCAATCAGCTCTTCTGTTAAGGAAAGCTCATTTACCAGATGGGCTACACGCAACCTGTCATTTTTGTCCCTTGCCTCTCCCCTCCCCACATATTTTTAGGAATACTTCTGTCTCATTTCTTAGACCTTGATATGAGTTGTGCAGTCTTATGTCCATGTATTATATTTACCTTGGGACATTAATACAATGTCATTACAATGAGTACAATTAAATCCTGCTTGAATTCAGAAGACAAGAAAACATTTACTAGAGGAATTTGAAAAATGGTATGAGTTATATGTGAGTAATGGGCCTATCATGAATTTTAATTTATTTATACACTAATGTTAAAATATCTTGTGCTATTTATCAAGTGCCTATTCATTGCAAAATACAATCCCGTGTCCTTTATATATAAAAATAATTCAAGTAGCTGATATTTTCTTCATTTTACAAATGAGTAAAAATATATTTCCAGGTTTTGTCTTCTAAAGGTTCATTTATTCATTCAATATTCATTAATAAATTTTAGTTATATGACATATCTGTGACATTGTGTAATGTTTCAAGCAAATTTGTTTTTAAAAATGTCATAGCCTGTGGTTCTAAAGATTACAATGGTTAAACAAAGAAAATATATAGACAAAAACTAAATTTAAGAGTGTAAAATCCAATAAAGTATAAGAATATTTCCAAAAGTTATCCTATGGGAAATAACTATAAAGCATCTAGAAAAGTTATTGATTTCCATTCTTTATAAGCCAAGAATTCATCTTACAATGTCTGACAATAGAACTCAGACATATACAAGAGAAATTAAATATTTAGGTAATCTTGTGGACTGTAATTGATAGACACCGTAGATTTATTTTTTTTATTCAGCATCACAAATTATATAGTTGCCAATTTAAAATATTTTATATCTCAGCATTTTATAAGTGCTTGTTACTTAATTGAGATTAAAGGAGGATTAAATTAGGATTAAACTGTTTTTATATATGAGTTAAAGAATAATTTTCACTTGACCAATAAGTTTAGGGACAATGGGTTTCTAAAGTTAACTGTTAAAGAGCTAAGCATCTGGCATATAGCATCTGACGATGATACATTTATAAATAAATGAATGTTTTCAGCTTGGGTGACAGAATACTTCCATATTTAACATATTTGATATGATAGAAGACACAAAATAATTTTGTTTGTGTGTTTGGAAAATCAAAAGGATACAATACAATGTGATATTTCCCTCACTTATTTGCAGACATAATCCCCTTTATGTATGTGTAACATGTCAGAGAACTAGTATTTTTCAAAAATATTTTACAATATTTTGAACTATTTTATATCTCTTGGAAATATCCTCTATAAATCCTTAAAGACTAAATCTCTCTCTTCAACTTTTATTGTTTCTTTCTGCAATTCAGGGAGAAACTATTATATGCAACTCTATATATGTGCATATACAATTAACTGTATATGTATATGAAATATATAATGCATATTACATATACTTATGTACATATCTATTATACTCATTATGTATATTATACATTTATATCTAATTCATTTCATTTATTCAAAATGTGTTCAGACATAAACTTTAATATATAAATTTATGATTATATATGATGTATTTAGCTAAAAATTATATATTTTATATAACGTGCTTAGTTAAAATCATGTTAACTAGGATGCCTGGGTGGCTCAGTCAGTTGGGCGTCTGCCTTTGGCTCAAGTCATGATCCCAGGCTCCTGAGATCCAGTCCCGCATCAGGCTCCCTGCTCAGCAGGGACCCTGCTTCTCCTCCGCCTCTCTCTCTCTGTCTCTCATGAATAAATAAAATCTTTAAAAAAATCATGTTAATTTTATGTTATGAAATACTCTAGATATAGAAAGGTACAATTATATAACTATTACCTTTGAATCCACTGCCCAATTTTGACAAATAGAATTTATTGCCATAAACCTTTTTTAAGGAAAAATCAAAACATTAAGACATAGTTTAATCTTTAAATTTATATTTCCCTAATGTAACTATGTTCAACACTCTCATGACTGTTTTATACTTTTTCTATATACATACGTATCTATAAGCAAAATATAGACCTTTTTTCTCCTTGTGCTTAAAAATTTTTAGGGGCGCCTGGGTGGTTCAGTCGTTAAGCGTCTGCCTTCAGTTCAGGTCATGATCCCAGGATCCTGGGATCGAGCTCCATGTTGAGCTCCCTGCTCCGCGGGAAGCCTTCTTCTCCCTCTCCCACTCCCCCTGCTTGTGTTCCCTCTCTCACTGTGTCTCTCTCTGTCAAATAAATAAATAAAATCTTAAAAAAAAAAGAAAATTTTTATTAAAAAGATATCATTCTCGGGGCTTCTGGGTGGCTCAGTTGGTTAAACATCTGCCTTGGGCTCAGGTCATGATTCCAGGGTCCTGGGATCGAATCCCAGATCAGGCTCCGATCCCGCATTAGGCTCCCTGCTCAGTGGGGAGTCTGCTTCTCTCTCTCCCTCCGCCCCTCCCCATGCTCATGCTCTCTCTCTCTTGCTTGCTCCCTCTCTCAAATAAATAAAATAAAATCTTTAAAAAAAAGAAAAAAGATGTCATTCTCTATGTACCATCATCCTATAGCTGGAAATTTCATCAACATTTTCTTTTTGACAATTGATCATGTTGAGACATGTAAGTCATAATCTTTTATATTAATTTTGATCTGACAGGATTGTTATATAGCATTTCATCATGCAAGATTGCCATATTTTGCCTTTACTCTTTGCTTTAGATTGTTTCAATTTTTGGCTATTAAAACAATGCTCAAAACTATTTGCACATTTAAGCTGTGTACATGTCAGTGTTCCTTGTAAGTTGGTTGTTGAATAGAACCTTTAATTTTATGAACAACTGTCAAATTGCTCACCAATGTGATTTCTTCTTTTCTTTTTAAGATTTTATTTATTTATTTGACAGAGAGAGACACAGCAAGAGAGGGAACACAAGCAGGGGGAGTAGGAGAGGGGGAGGCAGGCTTCCCGCTGAGCAGGGAGCCTGATGCAGGGCTCGATCCCAGGACTCTGGGATCATGACCTGTGCCGAAGGCAGACGCTTAGCACCTGAGCCACCCAGGAGCCCCACCAATGTAATTTCTCAGTGTACATTCCTTATTTATAACCTCGCAAAATATAATTCATTTTTCAGACCTTTGTCCATATTGACTATTTATTGTGTAATTCCATGTTAAGTACAAAAAAAGAATGTCAAGAACTTTAGAGACATTCTGAGTTTATCATCATTTCTACCCATGGCTACCATCCAGGTGATGAAAATGGCTTCTTTTCAGTTTGTATTTAAAACTTTGTGATCATTGTTCCTCTGCAGCATCTTTTCCTTCTTTCAATATCTTTTTTTTTTTTCTACTACTAGCCATTGGAGATTTTTTAACTGCTACATACTATGTAAATCTATGAAATTGACAGGTTGAAAACTGAAAGCTCTCAAGCTCTCAGCTAAGTTACAGAGTCCAGGTAGCTGAGGCTTCCTTCTCTAACTTCTTACAGGGACTCATGATCTAATTCTACACAGCCTCTCTAACCTAATTTTCTATCAGCTCATACTTCCCTAGCCAGAATCCTGCCTCAGGGCTTCTGCATGTGAGAGCACCGGCAATACTCTCACACTATAGATACATGCACGGCTCCCTCTCTCCCTCCCAGTTCTTTGTGCAAAGTTTATTTATTAGTGAATTCTTGAGTGTTCTGCTCCATACACCTGTGATGCTCTTATGCTATATTTACGCATGTCTCCTTCTCTCTCACCCTCAGGTCGTTATGCAAAGGCCATTTATCAGTGAATTCTTCCCTGACCATCCTAATAAAAAATAGCATCCCTAGCCACAGACTCGCTTCTCTCTCTCTCTCTCACACTTGCTTGTTTCCTCTATATCAAATACCATGATATGTCTCACTATATGTTGCTTTTTAGTTTCTTGCCTGTCTTCCAACTGGAATGTATGTTTCATAAAGGCATCCTGTACTTTGTTTACTGCTCTAACCACAGTAGCAAGAATATTGCACTGTCACAGAGTATGTGATGAATCATTATTTGTCAAGTGAATGAATATCTCCAGCTTTCATGACTGAGTGATCACATATGGTATTTTTCAAGTTGGGGAACAGAAAGTTTACTACATAATTAGCATAGTGCCATTTTTAATAAATGACCATAAAAAGCACAAGTTTTTAGAGTCACCAGAACAGGTTGACCCAGGGCACTTCAAAAAAGCAAAGCAAAGATATCAGAGACTAAAGTAAGTACAAATAAAGAATTAAGAGAATCCTATGTTGCTGGAAAGAAATGACCCTGGGATATAAATATTCATATTATGGGAAAGACTGCTACCCCTCCCTCCTTCTGCAGGCAGAAGCCTCCCAAAACAGCAATCAGACTTCTTATATGGTCCCTGGCTTGCCCCAGAGAGGAAACTCCATGGTGTCTACTGACCTGGCCTCAGAAGTCACATGGCATCACCCTCACTGTTTCCCATTAGTCATAAGTAAGTCACTGAGGTAAGCTTAAAATCAAGACTGAGTCACCGAGGCCAGCTTAGCATCATCTCGTAAGGAGAAGAATGTCAGAGGATCTTCAGACTTATTTGAAAACTCCCATAGTCACAGTCTATATTTCTGTGCACACCCATCCTTACACTTGCATACATGTATGTGTGTGTGTTTTGTTGTTATTGTTGTTTTGCCTATTAATTGTCTGACTCACTACTCCATTAACTCAGAGAGAATATTTATCTTTCTCGCTGTCATATCTCTAGCATCTATCAGAATATATACATAGACAAAACACAAACCGATAGATACCCCATAGAGATTTTATACATAAGTGAAACAAAAATATCTCAACTTGACTTTATCTGTAAAATACAGATTAAAATAGAGAGATCATAGTGCTTTCATGTAGATTAAGTGAGTTGATAATACGTAACCATATATGTAACCAATGTTTGCACTACATTACAAATGTTTATACACACACACACATACACAAAGGCATTTAGCCTAGGCCATAGCAGATATTCACATAGCAGATATTTACATAGCAGATGTAACTAAGCAGATATTTATTGCCATAATTTTGAAATTTTGAATTTTGAATTCTTTCTCCTTAAGTTAAGGAAAAGGGTAAGGTGCTCACTCCAATCCTTTCTGAAATTGTTTTGATATAGTAAGTGTCCCCCCAAAATTTTGTTGAATTGTAGCACTAATTAAATAGACACAAGGAAATTAGGCCAAATACTGAACTATGAAGCAGCAGTAGGGATGCTCCTTTGGAAACATAAAGAAGCAGCCCCTGTGTCTGAAACTGAGAGTTCATGGAAGGTGTAGTGGGAAATAAAATATTATCTAGACTTTCCCAGTATAATTAAATTATTGTTATGATGGGGAATAACCTAAAATGTCAAAAATGAGGAACATCATTCTCTTTATACCCCAGCCACCTTTCTTTGATTTACAACACTTATATTTGCCCTAAGTCACTGCAGCTAAGTGAAATAATCCAGACACACACAAAAAACAAATGCTGCGGGATTCCACTTAGACGAGAAAACTGAAATTGTCAAATTCATAGAAGCAGAGAGTAGAACAGTGGTTATCAGAAGCTGGGGGAAGAGGGAGGGAGGGAGGTGTTGGTCAAAGGGTACAAAGATTCAGTTGTACATCATGAATTAAGTCCTAGAGATCTGTGTAGCATAGAGTCTATGGTTAACATACTATACACTTAAAAATTTGCTGAGAGGATAGATTTTATGTTTAGTGCTCTTATCACACACAAAGAAATAAATAACAAGGTCTGAAGGAAACTTCTGGTGCTAGTGGGCAGGTTTATGACATTGAATGTGGTGATGGTTTCACAGGTATATACTTATCTCCAAATCCTGTAAGTTGTATTCATTAAATATATACAGTTTTTTTTGTATGTCAACCTTACCTCAATAAAGTGGCTTTAAAAAGACTATAAAGGTATGAATTGGAGATTTTTATACCAATACTCAAGAAATGAAATGAAATATGAAGACAATATATCAAACCTGCTTTTAGAAGAAATAGAAATATAGCTAATAAAGAGGCTGATTTGGATTCAAAATCCTTACCACTATGTAAACAACAGACCCAAAGGTTATCACTGGTAAGTTCTTTCACACATGTAATGAAGAATTAATATTATCATATACAACTTCACATAAATTGATTACTTTTATCCTCAAATCTGACAAATGTATTATAGACAAATATTCCCTGTCAATATTCTCAACAAAAATTCCACATTATATGAAAAGGATAACACATAATGACTAGGTAGGTATATCCCAGGAATGGAATGTTAGTTCAGTATTTGAAATTCAATAGACATAGATCATCCCATTGAGTGAATAAATAATAAAAATCATATTAATACTCCATAGATACAGAAAAGGCATTTGAAAAATATCAATACACACTCATAATAAAACTGTCAAAAAATAAAAAGAAGTGGAAATATCTCATCATAACAATGTGTTTCTACTAGAAACATATAGCTAAGAGTATACTAAATGATAAAATACTGAATTCTTTCTCCTTAAGTTAAAGGGTAAGGTGCTCACGCCAATCCTTTCTATTCAAAACTGCACCAAATGACATAAGAGTCCATTTAGAAAATTCTAAAGATCTACAAAAATTTGCCAAAATTAAATGCATTTAGTAAAGTAACAAAATAAAAATCAATATTTTTTAAAAATGCATTTCTATCTACCAACAGAACATTAGCAAACCATATTATACAAAACAATACTATTTATAATAGTATGAAGAAAGCAATATAATTAGAAATAAACTTAATGAAAAACATGCAACACCTCCACACTGCAAATTTCAAAATATTACTGAGATAAATTGATTACAGAAGATCCAAATAAATTAAGCATTATGCCATATTAAAGGATTTAAGTACTTAAATTGGCAAAATGTCCTTTCTCTCCAAATACATATATTATAGTTATATTTATGTATATGAATCCAAAATAAAATCCCTAGTTTTCATATGAAAAAGACATAGCTATTGGCTCAACATTTTGTGAAAAAGAAAGGAATGAATTTAAGGGACCTTGATACCAGGATCACCTGACTTTAAGACTTAAACCATTGGGCATCTGGCTGGCTCAGTCAGTAGAACATGTGCCTCTTAATCTTGGAGTTATGAGTTTGAGCCCCCCGTTGGATGTAGAGATCACTTAAGCCACAGTAATCAAATATATGCAACGAAGTAGAATAAGAGAGTTCAGAAAGAGACACATATATATATGGTCACTTAATTTAGACAACGTCAATAGAAAGCATATTCCTTTAACAAATGGTAGTGGAGAAACTAGGTATCTGCATGGGAAAAAAATAAACAACCTGATACAAAGATCAATTCAAAAATGGATCATAGACTTAAATAAGAAAGCTGAAATGTGAATCATCTAATAGAAAATATGCTGGCAAATTTTGAGGATAGATAATATTTTCTATTAGATGATTTGCATTATATATGTATACATATATATATATAGAGAGAGAGACAGACAGAAAGACATATAATTATGAGACAGGATAAAAAAATTAACTACATAAAAAGCATAAATTGGATTTTATCAAACTTAAAAACTTCTATTCAGAAGATGAAAATGCAACCCACATCCTGGGAGAAAATATTTTTAACACATACATCTTGCAAAGATCTTATATCCAGAGTATAGAAAGGATTCTTGTAATGCAATAGTGAGACAAACCTCCCAATAAAAAATATGCAACATATGTGAACAGACATTTCATAAAAGATAGACAGATATATGTACCTGAAATGATGTAAGCAGTAAAATTAAAACCACAATAATATACCTCCTCACACACCCTAAAAATAGCAAACATAAAAGATAGACAATTCCAAGTGAGGATGCCAAACAATAGGAACTGTCACATATTCTCCAAGAACGTGAAATGTACAACGCTTTTAGAAAATAGTTTGGCAGTTGGTTATAGAGTTAGACATATGCTTACCATATGACCTAGAAATTTCAGTTTACCTAAAGGAAAAAAAAAAAATTGTCCCTAAAGACTTGTATAGGTATGGCTGTGGCAGGTTTTTTTTCTTTTAAAGATTTTATGTATTTATTTGAGAGAAAGAGATCAAGAGAGAGCGTGCACGCACATGAGTGGTGGGGAGGGGCAGAGGGAGAAGCAGACTCTATGCTGAGCAGGGAGACCAATTCAGGACTCCATTCTGGAACCCTGGGATCATGACCTGAGCCAAAGGTAGACGCCTAATGGACTGAGCCACCCAGGTGTCCCTGTTTTTTTTGTTTTGTTTTGTTTTATTTTTTTTTCCAGCCAAGTTCAGGAACTCAGCAATAATGGATATTCTCTCCTGTGTTTGTATTTCAAAAAGTAGGATAAAATCCAAGGCAACCTGTGTTGGGCACTTGGGACATGCGCAAGTAGAACATTGCTCTCTCCAAAACATTAGGGACAAGAATAAACTCAGGAGAGAAAACTTTACAGCACTCACAGATTTTAAAAATAGTGCATTTTTTGTTTTGTTTTGTTTTTGTTTTTCCGGTCACAACAACAACAATGCTAAGAAAAGAATCTTGGGGCCACAGCTTTCTCTCCATCGTACACTTTTAAGACTATGTTAGACTAGAATAATCAATTAAAGAAAACAAAAAGAAAGTCAATAAAGAACACTAAAAATAATGTAAACAGCCCTCCATTATTTCTAAATGAAGATGGTCCTGCTGTGTCACCACTGATGGAAAATGCAACATGACAGACTTCTTAGTCTGCACTGAGTGCTGTTTGCAGTCCCCCATATGGCCATAGAATACATTAGTTTACTTTGTATTTGATTTTAGAGAAATAGAGTAATTGTTTCACCTACATTTTGTAAGGCAAATCTATTAAAGTGAAAGTAATACATTCTGGTTTGCTGATCAGTTTGGGGGTTGCTATCCAAATGCCAGCATTCAGTCCCAAAAGCTATTGACCTGTATTTCTTATCAGTCCCCTTAGATATACACTCTAACCCTAAAAATGAAAGTAAAGTGCAGGTAAGTCGATAGCATAGTCTAGGGTTCTAGCAGTTCTAAAACATCCCCCCACAATGCTCCTGAAATTGCGCACTTGAACTCTGACTCTTCCCTGACCTCACTGCACTCCACACAGATAGTTAGCATGCCACACAGATAGTTAACCATACCTTGCCCATCAGATTTATTAGTTAACGTACAACTACAACTAACCTTAAAATCTCAGTGGATTACCATGGGAGAGGTATTCTTCCAGCTCACATAGAGTCCAGTCTCTGTACGGCCAAAAGGGGGTTGGGAAGTAGATTCTATTCCAGTAACTGATAGAAGGTATTGTCCCTCAAACAACTTTAATCTAAGAAAATATTCCATGGATATTTCCATAATTTAACTGTGAAACTGACATTATTAATTTACCATAATTTATATTCATTCAAACTTATACTTAGCATCTCCACTTACGAGATCCATCTTACCTGTTGCTTTGGCTTTAAAATAGTGGGCTTCATATCAGATTATATATTAGTGTTTTGTCATTGAAAAGGTTGATGTCCAGTACTCAAGTGATGTAAGACATAAAGTTTTGTATAATCAATTTATCAATGCCATTCAATGGAATAAATGGAGGATTTTATACTCCTATTGCAGTAATGACTGTGACTTCCATTATATTTTAGTTATGATCTGAAATAGTCACATGGTTAATAGAGAAATTTGAACTCTTTGAACTGATTTTAAAACTATATTTGTATCTCAGCATTCACCATGGCCTTTTCCTCCTGTTTCCCCAAGTCGGGGTTTTTAGCTGCTTTCTCCCTGCTTAGCAAATAAGGATGAGTTGTGAGAGTGTCAATAAATTCACATTCAAGGGTAAAAACCCTGCTTTGGTGGGGAAGGGCCATCTATATCTGCACAATGTCTGTTATCTTCTCCACCTCCCCGTGTTCTGAGTGAGTTCAAGTATCTAAGGGACCAGTCTAGACTGCTCTAAAATTAAAATGATAGCTCTGTCCCCCTAATTGTGAGGCAACTGCCTTTACAAGTATTAATTTCTCAGGGTTCTGAGGTCAGACCGTGTCTGCAAATGCTATTTCATTTGCTGGTTGTATAATCTTGTACAAATTACTTAACCTCCATTGGGTTTCAGTTATTGTATCTGTAAAGTAAAAATAGCACTATTTCCCTCAAAGTGCACAATGAGGTGGACAGGAGTTGATGCACATAGAGTATTTAAAATAATGCCTACTGTTAAAAATTGCTTAATAAATATTTGACCCTATGATGTTAATGATTATTAGTAATGCCACATTTATAATTTCAGTTCATGTATGTTACTCAGCAGCCAATTAAGAAATCAATTGCAAAGTGTTCCACTCAGTAGTCAATTTGAAAGCAAGAATACAAGGGCCAATAAAAAAATTCAAAACAACTTTGCTCTATCTTATATGTAAAACACAATAACATTGTTTTTAGTATCTCTTTAAAACTTTTATTGTGAAAAAATGATTTTAAAATAGCATGAGAATCAAGAAAAGCTATTAGAAGGAGAGAGAGGGGGGGGGCACCGGGGTGGCTCAGTCAGTTAAGCGTCTGCCTTTGGCTCAGGTCATGATCCCAGGGTCCTGGGATTGAGCCCTGAATGGGGCTCCCTACTCAGCAGGGAGTTTGTTTCTCCCTGTGACCCTCCCCCTTCTCGTGCTCTCTCTCTCTCTCACTTTCTCTCTCTCACTCAAATAAATAAATAAAACCTTTAAAAAAAAAAAAGGAGAGAAAACATACTTGAGTTACATTGTGTGTCTTAAAAATCTGTGAGAAGAGCTGCTTCCATATTTTCACTACTGTAAGTAATACTGCTATAAACACCAGGGTACATGCATCCCTTTAAATTAGTGTTATTTTATTCTTTGGGTAAATACCCAGTAGTGGAAGCAGCCCAAGTGTCCAGTGATTAATGAACAGATAAACAAGATGTGGTATACATACATATATATACATATGAATGTATAATTGAAAATTACTCAGCCATAAAAAAAATGAAATCTTGCCATTCACAACACCATGAATGGAACTAGAGACTAGAGAGTATAATGCTAAGGGAAATAAGTCAGTCAGAGAAAGACAAAAACCATATGATTTTCACTCATACGTGGAATCTAAGAAATAAAACAAACAAGCAAAAGGAAAAAAAGAGAGAGAAAGAGCAAGCCAAATCAAGAAACAGACTCTTAATTATGAAGAACAAAGTGATGGTTACCAGAGGGGAGGGGATGGGGGGATATATTTTATATATGTGTAATATATATATGTGTATATAATATATATGTGTATATAAAGTATATACAATTATATATCTCTATATAAATGCATCTATTATGGATACATACATATGTAACTGCTATTATTGCTTACTATTTTTACTAACAGTGCTACTTTTAGACCATAGATAGAATTATGAAACTTGTACTACTGGGCAACACCAATTCTTAGAAGTTAAGCAGTTGAAGGAATGGGAAAAACCCAACTAGCTCATGCTTTTTCTGAAATTTTCCCATATGTTTATTTGGTATAGAAGTTCACATTTTCCTCTCTTCTTGACTGTTTATCAATTTTCAGATTTTTAATAGTTGCTCTCATATTTTTTACTATTATTAAAAAAAGGTGTTCCTCTTAGTATATGGTCCTTTTATGTGCTATTGAATTCAGTTGCTAGTATTTTATTGTGGATTTTTGCACTCATGTTTATCAATGATATCGGTGTGCAATTTTCTTTTCTTGTATTGTCTGTCTTGTATTGGTATCAGGTTATGCTGGTTTCATAACAAAAGTTTGGGATGCAAAGATGGTTCAATATATGCAAATTAATCAATACGGTACACTACTTTAACAGAACAAAAGATAAAAAAACATGATAATTTCAATACATGTAGAAAAAGCATTTGATGTATTTATAACTATTTCCCATTTATTATGTAGTATATACATAAATATCATAAATCTCAACATTACCAGACACATTGCACTGGTTTATGGTTTCAGCTATCTTCCAAGTGTCTCATGGGCTGAATATGTGATCAGAATACCCTGCTATCCTTTACGTCTTCTTTATTCTCCTCCCTAAATATCCTTAATTTTTCAAAAATCTAACCTAAACTCTCCTAATCAATGTACTATAAATGATGAAACCAGAAACTGTAGAAACCAGGAGACTTGTGTTTCAATCTTGGTTCTTTGCTTTACTATATGTATAAATTCTGAAATTCTACTTCTTTCAACTTTCCTTTATTCACTGATTATAGACTATCTACTAGGTCCAGTGCTTTGGCTAGACCCAATGCTTGGCTATCTGCTGTTCAGAAGTACATAGTGAACAAAAGATGGATCATATCTGCACTTAAGGATTTTAGGATCTAGTGATGAATCCAGCTGTTAATACACAGATAATGAAAACATTCTAATTTGGACAGTTCTATAAAGAAGCATGAGAAGTTGCTATGGGGGGAGAGAAAAAGCAAGTAAAGCAGCAATAGACAAGGCTGGGAATGCATCCAGAGGCCAGACCATGCCGTTCAGTCTGTGTTGTGGATTTGGAATTTAATCTAAATGCGCTTGGAAGCTGCAGGATTTTACACCCTAGAATGATGGGACTAGATTTCTGTTTATAAAGGATCAGTCTGGCTGCCAGATAAGGAAGCATTTAGATGGTGTAAGAGGAGAAGTGGGATATCATTTACAAAGCCACTTCAGTATTAGAAGTAAGAGATGATGACAAAATAAACCAGAGCAGAGTGGGCTGAAATGATGAGCCCAGACTGATGGCAGGTGCATTTTAGATGAGGAGCTGACAAGGACAAACTACAGACTGGGTTTAGGGGCAGGTGAGTGTGAAAGAGGTGTCAAGAACAATTCTCAGGTGTGTTGCATGAACACCTGAGTGAGTGGAAGTATAATTACTGAAAGGAGGAGTCTGGGGGGGGGAACCAGGTAGGGGAGGGCTGATGCGAGGAGAGAGACTTAGGGTTCAGTTCTGTACAGGTTAATTTTGAGGTGACAGCAAAACAAAGGCCTCAAACCTATGTATTAAATTTGTATTACCCAGAGGCGAGTGATACTCAGAAGATGGGTTTAGTTAGAAACATAAATCTCTAAATCATTACTATATAAACCATGTATAAAATGTCAGTTTCCTCAATTGAGAATGTGGGTGTCACTGTGTGGTAGTAAACATTTACTTATTTACACACCCACACTCATACATACGCACAGTATACATCCACTGGCCAACCTGTATTTAGAAGGAGCAGGGAAAAAAAAAAAAAAATACTTCTCTTAAAGGTGTATGCTTTATTCTTTATATTCAAAATAAGAAATGTATTGCATATATAATACTTCTATTATGTGAAAATACATTAACTTTCTGGAATGATCTTTCCCTTTAACAGCTGCCCCATTACTTGTAACTGGATAAACCAGATCCTCATGCTCACTAAGTAGAAAGTTAACTTCCAGCAGTATCAGTCAATCCTATAGCTGCACATGACAGAATTTCTGTTTCACAGGAACAAAAACACAGTTCCAATCCCAATTGGCTTTCAGTTACAGAATTTTGAAAGTAATTATCTGACACAGCAGAAGCCAAAGAGTACTCTATTTTTATTTTCCATTTCAAACTCCGAGTGGGAATCACATTCTCACAAGAAATGTGACAGAAACAGGAGGTAAAGAAATAGATTTCCTTACTCATTCATTTACACTAGCTGAAGCAGAGTCAGTACTCTGAGAAATTCAGCAAGCTATTTCCCACTCCTCACAGCTCTTGTTCATCTTCACTGCATTTTGTGGTGTTCCACAATAGACTGCTTTTGGATGAATATTACGGAAATTTACATTTGTACACAGACACACACACACACACATTTTTTAACCACATGACAGGTAAACAGTTTTATGTCAGGCATTATTGGGTTCCTGAATGTTAGCTCACTGGAACTAAAGAAGTTTTCTGTGAAAGGTTTTTTAGAGGTATTGTTAGTGCACAAGGCAAGCTGGATCACAAGTGCATGATAAAGTACAATTTTGTTAAATATCTACAAGAAGGATGACAACAGAAGTTAGAATACAGACTTACAGGTAACATACAAAACACTCTACCTAATGTGAGCAAATAATTTTGCTCCGTAGATGTGAATCAACTCTAATAAAAACTTTACTTCTACTTTAACAAAAGGAAAAAATCATTTAGACATCTATTCATAGAGGAACTTGTGAATATCAGATTACAAGCACTGTACATTAAATTTATTTCACTGCTATTTTAATGACCTGATAGCATGACATTCAGAACAAGAGACCACTGGACCACCCTACAGTCTGGCTCTGGGTAATCAATAAGTGATAATTACCATACTTCTATAACTATTATAACTGCTCCATTTACTATGGAAAAAAATTCTGTGATTCCATAATTCACCTGCCTTCTACTCATATTTTGCTGTTTTCTTCTAAAGACAGAGCATACACCTTAGAGAAAGTAGTCAGTTTTCAGACAGTGAACTGGGCTGTTATTTGTGGTAAAATGATTCTATTTGTTACCTGCCTTAGGACTAGGACCAAAGTATTTACTGATTTTTTTTAAAGATTTTATTTATTTATTTTGAGAGAGAGAGAATGAGAGACAGAGAGTATGAGAGGGAGGAGGGTCAGAGGGAGAAGCAGACTCCCTGCCGAGCAGGGAGTCCGATGCGGGACTCGATCCCGGGACTCCAGGATCATGACCTGAGCCGAAGGCAGTCGCTTAACCAACTGAGCCACCCAGGCGCCCATATTTACTGATTATTAACCCTTTACTAACTTTAAAATAAGTAGTATAAGTGAACTATTAAACAAATTTTATGTAACTGGCTGTAATCTGTTAATGGGCATTTTAAGTCATTTTACCAATATTCTTGGTACTATATCAAGAGCAAGTACTTATTGCCCTTAAAATTCATCATCAAATCTTTCCCTTTTATTTTGGGAAAGTAGGTAGGAAGTAGTTGTAAGCTAGGCCCATCAGGGGTAAAACAGAAGTCTGTTTGACTTGGAAGAATTCCACAATAAAATCATTCAGGCTGTCTTTTATCCCATTGCATTCATCGTGGGTTTTTGTTGGTGTTTGAGGGCAATAAAATCTTTTTAAGAGAAATTTAAGTTTAGAAGGACAAGAGAACACACATAATTTGTCGGCATTGCAGCCTTAGAAAAGAGAGTGCGTAAAACAAATAAAAACCAGGGTTTTGGTACTGCATTCTTAAGAGTCAGGAGAGAGTCTGCGAGTGCGGGAGGGAAGGGTGCTTGAAAATCCAACCCCAGCTTAAATATATTCCTGAAAAATGTAGAACTCCACTGCAATACATTTTGGAGAGAACTAGAGAAACCTCTGCTCACATGCAAAACAATCACCTAAATAGGAAATAAATTTTGTATTAAAATAAACCCTATTTTAAATAAGTTCTGGGATGTTAAAAATGGAAAAGTGACTCAGGTAAAAAATATTTATCTTCTTGGAATATCATTTAAATATTTATATATAAAGCAATCAGGGCGCCTGGGTGGCTCAGATAGCTGAGCATCTGCCTTTGGCTCGGGTCATGATCCTGGGGTCCTGGGATCGAGTCCCTCATCAGGGTCCCTGCTAGGCGGGGAGCCTGCTTCTCCCTCTGCCTCTGCCTCTCTCTCTCTCTGTCTCTGACTCTCATGAATAAATAAATAAATAAAACATTTAAAGCAATCAAATATTGTCTCTCAAAATCCAAATGGAATTATCAAGATTCAACCACAACCCAATGACTCTATTTCTTCTAAAATAGTGCTATAAGTAGCATTACATCATGAAATGGGATTAATTCTAACTAGATTTAACAACACATATTAATGGCATAGACATGCATGAAATGTACTAGCAGGACCCGCCCCCCCCCCCACACACAGGATAGATGGATAAATAAGGTGTTCACCCTGGTAAATAAGGTAATTCAATGTATGAAATGTATGCTAGATTTCTAGTACAAAAAAGACAGTGCAGACTCAATTTTCCCCTATTCCTGCCTCATAAGCACAATTATAAACCCTGGAAAGGGCAAAGGGGTAATCAGCAGTGAATACTAAAAGGTGGTAAGAAGAGTGAGCCTCTCTGTAATTCTGAGACTGAAGGAACAGGACAGCAGTAGGGTGTCTTACATCTTCTAACCCCACAGAAGAATGCCACCCAGAACTGTATTTTCTGACTCATAATCCTGGTAACAGAAGGCACCTGAGGAGGCTGAGTTCTCCCCTGGATCAAACAGAATTCCCTCTGGGGGCGCCCGGGTGGCTCAGTCGTTAAGCATCTGCCTTCGGCTCAGGTCATGATCTCGGGGTCTTGGGATCGAGCCCCGCATCGGGCTCCCTGCTCGGCGGGAATCCTGCTTCTCCCTCTCCCACTCCCCCTGCTTGTGTTCCCCTCTTGCTGTGTCTCTGTCAAATAAATAAAATCTTTGAAAAACAGAATTCCCTCTGGTAATATCAGATAAGCAGATAATCTGGACAAGAGGGATTGTTGGGAGCCCCATCAAGCCATTAATGGGAGCTCTGCTTCCTCACAGAATGTAAGACTCCTCTTTTCCACTAAGAGCTACTGAGACAGGTGAGCAGCAATGCTGGAGAGACCCAACAACCTCTAGTCTAGTCCACGAAGCTTCTGCGACTTAATGGTCTTTAGATTCTCCATCCCTGTCCAAGGACACTAGGGAAGCCAGAGGTCACCAGTAGGAGCATTTCACCATATCACTACCCCACAAAGAGACACCTAGCAGAGAGGCCTAGGGAAAACTCATTTTGCCCTCATAGACAGCGCCATCTAGGATGAATGGGGATCCTGGTGACTCCACATTAACTAAGCCGAACAAAAGAATACCACAAAGGCACTGAACATTTACTACCACTTGAACCATGAGCCATAAAAGTAGGCTAAGACCTACTTGCTAAACCTAAACTGGGTGATGGCCTGATAAAACAGAACATTAAAGTAGAACTCGGAGGCTAATATAATAATAAGGAAAAAATGTCTAGAAAATAATGGAAACTAACCCACCCCACAAAGAACCGAGAAAATCAAAACTTGAATGATCAGTGACAATCAATTGATGCCA
The DNA here is from genome assembly GCF_002201575.2 of Neomonachus schauinslandi. NCBI lineage: Eukaryota > Metazoa > Chordata > Mammalia > Carnivora > Phocidae > Neomonachus > Neomonachus schauinslandi. The sequence continues at coordinate 135,308,355 of NC_058409.1, read as the reverse complement.
ACACCAAGATGAACTGATAGTTGGAAATATCTGACAAGGATTTTAAAGTAGCTTTTATGAAAATGCTTCAGTAATAAATTAAAAATTATCTTGAAACAAGTGAAAAAGATAAGTAATCTCAGAAAAGAAGTTATTAAAAAGTAGCCAAAAGAAAATTATAGAATCAAAAAATACAATACTAGGAAAAATGCTAGATTGGCTTAATAGTAGAGTAGAGAAGACAGAGGATAGAGTCAGTTAACATGAGGGCAGAATAATAAAACCCACCCAACGTATTCTACAAAAGGAATCAGTTAAAGAAGAAGAAAAAAGCATGCTCTTATCAACTGATGCAGAAAAATATCAGGGAAGCTCCAATGTCTATTCATGATAAAAACTCTCAGCAAGTTAGAAGTAGAGAGGGATTAACTAACTTTGATGAAGACCATCAATAATAAACGTACAAGTGTCATCACACCTAATAGTGAAAAGCTGAATTCTTTTCCCTTAAGATGAGAAACATGGCAAAATGTCATCTCTCATCAGTCTTATTCTAGTACTGTAAGTCCTAGCTAGTGCTACAAGAAGGCAAACAAAGGAAATAAATATGTATACAGGTTAAAGGGCAGAGTTAAAATTCTATTTGTACAGAACATCATTATCAAGGCAGAAAACCTACAAAACATATTAAAAACTTAAAAACTCCTAGAACTAATCAGTGAGTTCAACAAGTTTGCAGGATAGAAGGTGAAAAAACACAAATCAATAGTAACAATGAACATGCAGAAACTAAAATTAAAATACAACAAACACCTTTTATAATTACCCTAAAGAAAGTCATAAACTTAAAAATGGCACAGTAATAAAACATGCACTGGATGTTTTATGCAATGAATGCTGAAAATTGCAAAATGCTGATGAAAGAATCAAAGAACAAATAAAGATATCCTGTTCATATACACTAATTGGAAGACTCAAACAGTTAAATGTCAATTCTTCTAAAACTGATCAGTTCAATGCAATGCCTATCAAAATTCTAGCAATATAGTTTATAGATATAAACAAGCTTATTCTAAAATTTCTATTGGAGGACACAGCCCTTAAGTTAGTTAAACCAAACTATAGATCAATGGAATAGAATAGATGACCCAGAAATGACCCACACAAATATGCTCAACTGACTTTGAACAAAGGTGCAAAACCAACTCAGAGGAGGAAGGATAGCCTTTTCAAGAAATTCTATACAAAATTATCTCAAATTGCACTGTAGACATAAATGTGAAACCTAAAAGTATACAACTTTGTGGGGGGAGATCTTGGTCCTAATGCTAGGAGAGGATTTCTTACACTTGGCACCAAGAGCATGATGCATAAAAGGAAAATTTAAGTATGTAGTTGGATCTTATTGAAATTAAAAAGTTTTTCTCCATAGGGCGCCTGGGTGGCTCAGTCGTTAAGCATCTGCCTTCGGCTCAGGTCATGATCCCAGGGTCCTGGGATCGAGTCCCACATCAGGCTCCCTGCTCGGCAGGAAGCCTGCTTCTCCCTCTCCCACTCCCCCTGGTTGTGTTCCTGCTCTTGCTATGTCTCTCTCTGTCAAATAAATAAATAAAATCTTTAAAAATAAATAAATAAATAAATAAAGTTTTTCTCCATAAAAACCTATGTGAAGAGAATCACAAGATAACGTAATTGCTCCCTAGAGACTGGGAGCATTTGCAAACTACATATCCAACAAATTTGTCTAGCATATATAAAGAACTCTCCAATCCTAACAGTTAAAAAAAATAGAAAATTAACAAAAGACCTAGACAACCATTTTACCAAAGACACAGATTGCAAATAAGCACATAGAAAGTTGTTAAATATCACTAGACATTAGGAAAAAGAAAATTTTAACCACAGAAGATCAGAATGGCTAAAATAAAAAAATGTTGGGGAAGATATGAAGAATTGGGTCATTTGTATATTGCTGGTGAGGATATAAAATATTACAACCATTCTAAAAAAACATTTTGGCAGTTCCTTAAGCAAATAAACATGCTACCACCATGTAACACATCAACTGCACACTCTAGAATTTATCCACAAATAATGAAAACTTATGTTCATACAAACACCTATAAATGAATGTTCATAGAGGCTTTACTGGTAAAAGCTCCAAAGTAGAATCAGTCCAGATGCCCTTCGACAAATGACTGGTGAACTGATATGTGTTATAAGCCTGTCATGGAGACTATGCTGCAATGAGAAGCAACAGACCTGCACCAATAGAGTGACTCTCCAAAGACTTACACCTAGTGAACAACAGTCAATCCCAAAAGGTTATATGTTGTATACTTCCATTTCTGTTACATTTTTGAAATGGCAAAATTGTAGAAAAGAAGAACAGACTCATATTTTTTCCCTGGGGTTAGTGATGGTAGAAGGGTGAGAGGAAGAAGATGGTGGCAGGAGGAAAATTACTGTGGTTACAAAAGGGCAACATGATGGACCCTTGCAGGTTGGGTTCATTCAGTGGGGTGAATGTGGCAGTGTGGACAGAGGGACCTACACAGGTGATAATGTTTTTATAGAACTTAAGACAAACAGATGCAAATAAATGATTATAAGAAGGTTTTGGGAAATCTGAATAAAACTGGTGGATTGCATCAGTGTCAATATTCTGATTGTGATAATACATTGTAGCTTTGCAAAATATCACCATTGGGAGGTACTGGGCAGAATTTGTATCTCTCTGTGTTATTTCTTACAAATATATGTAAAGTTATAATTATCTCAATAAAATTTTTAATTAAAAGAGTATACCTAGTTGAAAAAAGAAAAACTATGATGAATTCTCAGAACTTCAAAAAATACTCATAGCAGATAAGTATCTTTGTGTTAACTGGGACAGGGGGAGAGACATGAACAAAATGAGCCTCTATTTACTAGCATGAATAAAGTTTATTTCTGCATCATAAGTCATATCTTAAAGCAAGTTCAGAAATATCTAGAGATCATATTTGTCTCCATGTTTTTACCAGAATTGAGTATAAAATATATTAGATATTAATTTCCACTCATTCCAAAACTAATCTTAGTGTCTTTTAAAGCTATACTTTTCTTCTAATCTTTAATTACAGGTGTTGATTAAATTATATAATTTGGATGTTTAAATACAATTGCAAAGCATATACGATATGATAAAACATCTTAAGGAATTATGAAAAAACAATAGAATATGGTATAATTACATATCATATGTAAACACAACTATTTACTAATGTGAATATGTATGAAAACAACCTCATTGCTTCATTACTATGCCGGGAGATTTTTTTTTTTCCTATTGTCTAACATCTAACAAAATGGAAAACAATGAAGTCAACATGTTAGTTAAAACTGGTGATTATGCAGTTGGCTCTGATAAAAATGCTAATACCATACAGTATCATACAGTATCTTTCACATGTTTGTATAGCCCCCAAATTAAGACATGTGAAGTTTGCAAACCATCTATAATTTTCAAGAAACTTTATAACATAATTCACATTTTCCTTTATGTGAAGTTCCCTTAAGTCTTTCTGCTCAAGGTGGGAGTTTGAACACAAACTTTTTTTCTTCTCCTTGAAGGCTCATTAAACTATAAAAAATATTTAAAAGTTTTAAACACTATGCAAAGTACAGTTTCTAAGGTTTTCTCTAAACACAAAAGACATTTCTTAGGTTCTTAAGATAAATTTCAAATGAAATAATGATGACTGACATATAAGGACAAAGGAAGCTATATTCTTAAAAAAATTCTTAAAAAAGTAGGAGGACTCTGCTTTGCCTGTCTTGCATATTTCCTGAAAAGCTTAGGAGACAAAAACACCAATTAAATGGAGGGTGGGGGTGAAATGTTCTGAATCATAAAGATTAATGGAAAAATTATAGAAAAAGTACTTGATGTCTCCATGCAGAATACTCAACAGCCACTCATAAACCTCTCCCAACAGCAGTGCATATTCTTGGAAAATGTAAAGTAAACATTTTTAAGAAAAATGTAAATTGCAATGTCTTGGAGAACTAACGGGGGAAGCTAGTAATAAAAGGAGCCCAAATTCTGTCATCTCTTTTAATGCCTTCCAAAGCCAATGGTACGGTTTTCTACATCCTAATCCTAAAAAGTGGGAAATAATGGTAGCCTATCTATGGTTAACAAGGGAAGAAATAAACATACCAGTTTTTATATATGCTAAAAAGACAACCAAAGAAAAAAATGAAAAATGAATGATAAGACAATGTAGGGAGAAGGTAGAAAGAGATAAGATTAGTAAACCAGTAGATCTTCATAAAACCCAGCAGGCAATTAAAATAAACCCAGTCATGTTAAAATAAAAGAACTAAAATATTGCAGACTGGTTTTTATCTGTAAAGAATGTCTGTGAGCAGGGAATGGTAAGGAAGAGAAATATCAATTTTGTTAAAACTGCTCTTGTACTACTTGACATTTCTCCCTAGGTGCATGTACTATATCAGTAAAAATGAAAATCAACATAACAAAATAATAAAGGTGACATGAAAATATCTATGTGGAGAAAAATACTCAATCTCATTTAATCATATATTTTTCGAAGAGGAAATATAATTTCATTTAGAAGTTCTAGCATTATTCAAGACTATTTAGGAGATTGAGCACATATATACATTGCAATGATCATTTTACAGATGCCAGGTATTAAATCAAAGTAACAATTTCCAACACCATTAAAGATTCTTGTCATTTTGTTCAAGGTATCCTTGTGTATCATTAGCAAACTGAGCCTGAAAACCAGCGGTTCTGAGCGATACAAATTTAGGATCATTTTGGTAGCTTTAAAATATATTGATATCAAGTTCTATTTTTCAGACTTCCTGACTTAATCTGATGTACAGTCTAGGCTTGATGATTTTTTTAAACTGTCCACCTGATTCTTTTTTTTTTTTTTAAGATTTTATTTATTTATTTGCCAGAGAGAGACACAGCGAGAGAGGGAACACAAGCAGGGGGAGTGGGAGAGGGAGAAGCAGGCTTCCCGCGGAGCGGGGAACCCGATGCCGGGCTCCATCTCAGGTCATCATCATGACCTGAGCCGAAGGCAGACGCTTAACGACTGAGCCACCCAGGCGCCCTGTCCACCTGATTCTAATATCCAAAGTTGAAAACTACAACTATATACCTTATTACTATTTGTACCTAGTCATATACATAGATCAAAGCTTTGTTTTGAATATATAACCTAAATGTAGCATTTACTTATCTCCTTGTTATTTTCAACATTTCTTACAGACACTAAGAAGAATGCAGCTGCAAAGCATAGAATAGAAATTACTTACATGCAAATTAACAGCTCTTCAGAAAGAGTCTTTAGTTTCCCATGGCTAAATTGCACATTGACACTCCTCCCCGCAGAAACATAAATATTTACTTAATGTTGCTTGTGTAGATAATTGATACATAATTAGATATTATTTTGCTATTCTCCATCTCAATGTTTATAAAAATAGTAATAAAACTGAAAACTCCTCATGGTCAATTTAATTCAATGGAACAGTAATAACAGGGTTCAAAGAACAAGAGTAACAAGGAGAAAAGGAGGGAAAAAAACAACATAAACTCATAACATAAGTCATACATAAGAAAGGAGTGTAATTCCAAGTGAAATATATACAGGTCTCTCTTACAGCATTTCCTTTCTTCTTAGAGTCCTCTTATTTTATTTTAATTAAAGGTAGTTTATATTACCTTGAATACTATGGATGTGTTTAATACTTCCCATAATTTTGATGTAACAACACAAAGAACCCATGAATGCAAAGCAGCTAATGAACTGAACAAGCAATTACCAAGCAGACAAGATGCTCCAGAACAAGTTTATGAATCATTACTTTTAGCATGTATATAGGTATATTACACACACGCACACACACACACGTATATATAAATAAAATCCTTTTCTTCAAAAAAAAGTCAGTGGACATCATTGAAGTGAGTTGAAAAAGTAAAGATAGTGAACTCTATTCTTGAGGTTTTTTTTAATAGGATGAATCATATTTATCTTGGAGACACAATGCATAAAATAATGAAGTAAAACAAAAGTCAAATACATTAAATTTTCATATACAGTTGGGAATTATATAAAACTATATGTTGGGCAACTGTATGTTTTTTGGACCCCCTTTTTATTTTTGAAGAATTGACACCCCATTGAGACTTTTGGTAGAAGACAGAATCCTGTTTCGATTATGGAAACTGCAGGAGCCAGACTGTATCTCTTTACTTGGGGCAGCCAGACTACTGGCGCAAGTCTTAGACGGAGCTAACATATGCTCTTATCTGGAGCTTTAAAACTTCAAGTGACAAAAAGACCAAGGGGCAGATCAGATGTTATTTGTGATTGTATTATCAAGAACACAGGGACAGGGCACCTGGGTGCCTCAGTTGGTTAAGCATCTACCTTCAGCTCTGGTCATGATTCCATGGTTTTGAGATTGAGTCCTGCATCCAGCTCCCTGCTCAGCAGGGAGTCTGCTTCTCCCTCTGCCCCTCTCCCCTGCTCATGCTCCCTCTCTCTCTCTCAAACTCTTTCTCAAATAAATAAATAAAATCTTATAAAAAAAAAGAACACAGAGATAATAGCAATGCACATCTAGGTGTAGAAATATCAGTGGCAAAGTTCTGACTTAGTTGTTTCTGGGTATCAGCCTGGCTGCATTTACAACCACTAAGCTTCCCTTTGTTCCTGCTTTAATTCAACACTAACTCACTGGCCTTCCTGCCAATTCTTGTGATCTATCCAATATCCATCTGGAAAGTTACTTTTATCTTTAAATTACTCAGAGTAAGATTCTGTTGCAGTCAAGAAGGTGATTTATGAAATCATGCCTCTGAGTGCAAGCACCACCTACAACCCCATACATACAAATAAATTGAACAATAACAATGTATGCTACTTGAAACCGAGGAAAAGAAAATCAGGTTTGACCCTTCCAGTCTTCATAACTTTTTACACATTAGAGTCAGGCTATTAGATGCATTGTGTTTAATTTCATTCTCTATGCCTGTAATTTTATGTGACTTTCATAGATTCATACTTTTGTATGTATATTATTTGCATATGAGGTTAGGTTTCCTTTCTGATTAGTCTAAACCTGTACTATTCAATATAGCCAATAGCTACAAGTAGCTATTTAAATTTAAATTAATAAAATGTAAATATTTAGTCCCTTAATTGCACTAGCCACATTTTTTTAAGATTTATTTATTTGAGAGAGAGAGTGAGCACACTTGTGCACACAAGTGGGGTGTGGGAAGGGACAGAGGGAGAGGGAGAATCCTGAAGCAAACTCCCTACTGAGTGCAGAGCCCCACACTGGGCTTGATCCCAGGACCCTGAGATCATGACCTGAGCTATAATCAAGAGTCCACTGCTTAACCAACTGAGCCACCCAGGTATCCCTTCAGTTGCCACATTTAAAATGTCTGATAGCCACATATGGCTAGTGGCAACCATAATGGACAGGACAGATATAAAACATGATCAAAATTGCAGAAAGTTCTATTGGACAGCATTTGTCTGAACACATGATAATTCATCCTTTTTATTTATTTTTTTAAAAAAGATTTTATTTATTCATTTGACAGGAGAGCACAAGCAGGGGGAGCCGCAGAGGGAGAGGGAGAAGCAGGCTGGATAAGGGGCTCGATGCCAGGACCCCAGGATCATGATCTGGGCCGAAGGCTGACACTTAACCAACTGAGCCATGCAGGCGCCCCTAATTTAACCTTTTTAATGGTTAAATCAGAAATTGAGACTTAAGTTATTTGGCAGAGGTTGACTCATCAGTCCAGCACAGTGCTTGAACAACAGTCCAATAAAGCTCAAAGAAAGGATGTATATCTTTTCCATAAAATGAATTGATCTTGTTTTATATTTTTATATTTTATTTTGTTTTTGTTAACCAGTGTAGATTTTTTTCAATCAAAGGACTCTGATAGAGAAACGTGTTCCTAGAAATGGGAGGTTTTCAAAGATAGACCCCTAAAACATGGAATTGAAAAATATTTGGGCACTTAAAATCTCTATCTAGCTGCAAGCAAGGAAATCCTTTTTATAACAGAGCAAAGAAACTGAACTGTTGCCTGCAAATCTTGGGTCTTGGACTTCACATAATTTATGAGTTTGCAGCTTTAGGGAATTGGTTAGAATCCTAATCACATCATTTGTATTTCCGATTCTGCCTGTGCCTGAAGCCTGTTCTACTCTTCAGATATGCAAACTAGTAAATTATTTCCCATTGTTAAACTAGTTTCACATGGTTTCCTTCAACAACCAGCAGGAAATTACTAACCAATACAAACACTGTGTCAATCACTAAAAGCAGCGAGTTCAGGATTAGTAGCAGGCTGAGGAATATGTAAATTTTTACACGTTCTAGACAATTAATGACTAGAGGGCAACTGATAAAAGGCCTGAAAGGCAGGAATAGGTACTAGAAGTAAAGTAAGTAAATAATCCATAGGTTCAAACTAAATTATAACCTTCTTCCTATATGAATGCTCAATCCTCTTCAATACGGGTCAGCCCCCTAGACACAACTAAAACTATTAAGGAAAAAATAACCTCATAGGTTAAAAAAGTAAAAAATGCAGTTTTTTCTCAATTTAAAAAATGTTTTATGGTTATCTTTTTTTAAGATTGATTTATTTATTTTAGAGAGAATGAGAACAGGGGCAGGGGGAGAGGGAGTGACAGAATCCTCCAGCAGACTTCCCACGGAGTGTGGGGCTCAATCCCAGGACCCTGAGATCATAACCTGAGCCTGAGCCTAAATCAAGAGTCAGATGCTTAACCGACTGAGCCACCCAGGTGCCCCTATGGTTCTGTTTTTTTAAACCACTTCCTTGAGGTATAATTGACATACAAAAAGTTGTACATATTTAATGTATACAACTTGATGAGTCTGGGGATAAGTATACATCACCACAATCTATGCCATAAACATGTCACCTCAAAATGTTTCCTCCTGTCTCATTCTCTATCAATAGCGAAATATTAGTTCAAGCTCTTCCTCTTATGAGAATCTAAGTCAAGTATGCCACACTTCCTCTTGTACCACCAACCCCTGTGCTTAGCAGTTATTATACCATTAGCAATGTGATTCAATCATCTGTCCTTGAATTTGCTTCCTCTTCGTTAATGACTGGGACTGTGTATTTCATTAGTATAACCTCCACATCTAGTACAGTGTATGGCATACTGTAGTTTTTTTTTATTATTATTATGTTATGTTAATCACCATACATTACATCATTAGTTTTTGATGTAGTGTGCCATGATTCATTGTTTGCGTATAAGACCCAGCCATCAAAAGGAATGAAATCTTGCCATTTGCAATGACGTGGATGGAACTGGAGGGTGTTATGCTGAGCGAAATAAGTCAATCAGAGAAAGTCATGTATCATATGATCTCATGATATGAGGAATTCTTAATCTCAGGAAACAAACTGAGGGTTGCTGGAGTGGTGGGGGTGGGAGGGATGGGGTGGCTGGGTGATAGACATTGGGGAGGGTATGTGCTATGGCATGCTGTAGTTTTTTAAAACCATTGAACTCATGCTGAAGAAGTGAATAGAATCCCTGAAATCATTTCATTCATCTGCCTTATTAATGTGCATAATAAAACTCCATTTGAAAGTTTGTATTTACCAAGGTTAAACAATTATATAGGTAGAAAAATCAAGGCTACCTATCCAATGTGACTTCCACCACTGTTACTTATATATATGTCTCAAGACTTCTCCTGAGTCCATACGCATTATATAGTCCATGAATACATTAGCCCTTGAACCATTACTGAAATGTAAGTAAGCAAACTACACTCTATTACTATCTGTTTCTATATTAGCTCCTTTATAGAAATTAAACTACTTTTGATTTTCCTGAGCTTCTTCCCTCCAATTCAGTTGTTCATAGAGCAAAGTGATTGCCTAATAATAAATACAATGATGCCATGTAATTTTCTTCTGAAAAATCAACCATGTCTCCCTATTTCTCTAAATATGAATTATAGGCACCTGGAACTTTCTTTGAACTTCAAATCCAAAGAGTCCTTTCCATGCTAGGATCTTTACATGTGTTATTCCTTCACCATGGAATTGCCTCCATTCCCAATAGTCATGAGCATACCACCAATTTGGACTGACTAGGTCCTATTCACTTTTAGATATCAGCCTGACTGTTCTTTCCTCAGAGAGTTCTCCTGTTAATCACCAGTCTAGGTTTTACACTACATAGCAAGCACATTGTTTCCCGTAACCCTTATCATGGTTCATAATCAAATATGTATATGTGTGAATGTTGGTTTAATGTCAATGTCCTCTAATAAATCTCCTTTTTTCATAATCATATAAATAATACCTAGGAGAGTGACCAGAGCTGAGAAAGGACTCAATAAATTTTGAATGAATGAATATATCTTAAGCAGTCTTCAATTTTTATTAAACTCACCTATAATCAAGCTATAGTTAGTTCTAAATGATGCAAACCAAAGGCCATGATTATAGGTTAGGCTTTTTTTTTAATATTTTGTAATATTTTTAGCATAGAAAATGATTTCATACCATATATTGTTTAAATTTCTATGAATACAGTGACAAATCATATATAGGAAAAATAAATATCCTACAGGAAATGAGTTGATTACATTTCATTCTAATTCTTAAAATGAATGCTTGATATTTTCTTTATGACTTTTAAAAACAAAAGTAAAAGCCTGGATGCATCTGAAGACCCTGTGGCTCAACTTTCAAATTAAATACCTTTGTTATGTGAGATCCAGTGCAATGCAGTGTTCAAAATCCATTGAATAAAAAAAAATAAAATAATGAAACAGATATCCTGAGAATATCCTAATACGTATGTTGAAAATTATTCATTTCCTTAGGGAATATACATGTTGAACTAAATCAGACTTTAGTTAAGAAGTGCAATAAGGTTTTTGGAATGTATATTTCTACTCTTTGATATTTTGGAAATATTTAGATTAATCTCTACTTCTGCATGAAAATATTGAAGCATGGTAAAACTAATACTATTATTTCTTTTTTTTTAAGATTTTATTTATTCATTTGAGACACAGAGATAGAGAGAGAGAGCATGAGCAGGGGAAGAGGCAGAGGCAGAGAGAGAAGGAGGCTCCCCACTGAGCCAGGAGCCCGATGCACGCTCAATCCCAGGACCCCGGGATCATGACCCGAGCTGAAGGCAGATGCTCAACCATCTGAGCCACCCAGGCACCCCTAATACTATTATTTATATCCAGAACATATATTAAGAAGATTACCTAATCCAAATATTGTTTCTGTATAAAGAAAAACTTGAGGCAAGATATGACCAATAAAATGGCAAAGCCAAAAAAGACATGTATTGTACTATAAATGGTCAAAATGATGTATAAAAATTAAAAGTTGAAGTATTATATGAGTGAGCTAAAAACAGCGGAAGGGGGTGCCTAGGTGGCTCAGTCATTAAGCATGTGCCTTCGGTTCAGGTCATGGTCCCAGGGTCCTGGGATTGAGCCCCGGGTCGGGCTCCCTGCTCAGCAGAAGTCTGCTTCTCCCTCTCCCACTCCCCCTGCTTGTGTCCCCTCTCTCGCTGTGTCTCTGTCAAATAAATAAATAAATAAATCTTTAAAAAAATAAAAATAAAAAAAACAGTGAAAGATAATTCCCAGGAGAAAAGGAAAGGAGAGGAAACTTAGTACCGGGGAGATCATTTCCAGCTGGCAGCCAGCCTCATTCCTCTGGGGGAAATTAAACTGGATGAAAGCTTTGGGTACCAAGAATTTAGTTATTGCATCTCCTGAATATTAGAAATCGCAATTTTCAGTCTCCTCAAGGTATAGGACTCTCAGAATGAAGGTATCTGAAAAAACCAAGACTACTTAAAAACAACTACATGAAATGAAAATTAGACAATTTACCCACCAGCTTCAGAAAGTACAAGGAAGTTAATGGTCCAGTAGAAGTTCTTGATTCTAATAAGAGTTCTGCAATAAACTGAAACCAAAAGTTGTAGCCCAGATGAAAGATATGTTTTATTTTTTGTGTGTGTTTATTGGTGTTACTGTTGTTGCTATTTCCACTGAATGTATGGACAAGAAATTACAGTTAAAATTTAAAAATTAATATTCATTCAGATTTATAAAACCAACTGGTTGCCAGCAGACAAAAGATAAGTGGCTTTCCATTGATACTTCTTAAGCTATATTTTGGAGGAATCCAACCAAAATCCCTATTCCTACTTATGTATACTATTGAGGACAAATGAATGTAAAATTTTAAAAGGCATATTGGGATCAAATCTCCATGACAGACAGTGAATAAACAAAAGAATTATGCAAATTCATCAAGCACAAACATAAATTAGAAAATTTGAACAAGATTGTTAATTGGTGGTTTGCAATAACTAAAATCCTATGAGAAGAAACAGAAGTAAAAATGAAAGGACAGGTCATTATACAAAAAGGAAAAATGGAACCAAATACGATTAGAAATTTAAAAATATATTTAAATTAATCATGTGTAAGTCAAAGAACATATTAAACATTCAACTTAGAGGATTTGTATGCTAGAAATAAATTTGACAGAAATTATATCAAATAGAAATTTTAGAATGAAACAATAAATGAGGAAATCAAAAATGCAAAGAAACAACATATACTATAGTTCTATAATTAAGTATAAAAATCTCAATAATTATACAAGTACTGATTTTACACTGCTGTGGGTTGAATTACCAGCAAAATTCATATTTCAAGGTCTAATCCCCAGTACTTTTAGAGATAGGGTTTTTACAGAGCTCATTAAGTTAAAATGAGTTCATTAAGTGGACTCTAATCTGACTGATGTTCATATGAAAAGGGGAAATTTGGACACAGAGATGCATATACATGAAGAATACCATGTGAACATGAAGCCAGCTGTCTACAAGCCAAGGAGAATGGCCTTAAAAAAGTCTTCTCTCAGAAACCACAAGAGGAATCAACCCTGCCAACATCTTGATTTCAGATTTCTAGCATCTAGGATAGTGAGAAAGTAAGTTTCTGTTATAAACCACTCAGTTTAGAGTACTGTGTATTGGCAACCCTACTTACTTAATATACATACTGAAAGAAATAGAAAGCCAGATAAAGAAAAATAATCAAAGTCTAGACACATTAGTGCATCTATAGGCCACAAAGAGTGATAATCCTGAAATCAACGTAAGCAAAAGAGGAAATTAAAAATGAAATCACAACAAATTTCTCATCAAAAATAGAATTCACCATACAATATATCTTTAAGAAAACAGTAATGGAAAAACTCATCATAGAATCCCATGCACACAAAACAATGATTCAGTGTAAAAAAAAAAAAAAAAAAGCTTTTACTGCTCACATGCTAAATAGAAAATAAACAAATGATTGTATGTAAGCAATAAAAAATAGATATTGGTAAATCTGAATAAATCCAAGCAAAATCTAATGTTTAAATAATTTTAATCATGAAAAACCTAGAAAGTACTTTTTTAATGAGGAAAAAGATATTAGACAAATATAATATGAAAAATGGAAAGCAGAGTGTTTAAATATCCTAAATTATTTCTATAGTTTAGGATTATGGTAAAGGTATTAACTTTAAACTTTATAAAGTATATCAGTTAACCAAAAAAATCATAGAAGAGAGCACAGGCAGTAATTTCTCTGTAATCTGCCATAGCAACATTTTTCTTTTTCTCTTTTTTCTTTCTTTCTTTCTTTCTTTCTTTCTTTCTTTCTTTCTTTCTTTCTTTCTTTCTTCTTTCTGAGAGAGTGAGTGGGAGGTGGGGATGAGTGGGAGAGAGAGAGAGAGAGAGAATTTTAAGCAGGTTTCAGGTCCAGCACAGAACCCAATGTGGGGCTTGATCTAATGACCCTGAGATCATAACCTGAGCTGAAATCAAGAGAGAGATGCTTAACTGACTGAGCCACCCAGGCACCCTGATAGCAAAATTTTTCTAGATATGTCTTCTCAGGCAAGGGAAGTAAAAGCAAAAATAAACTATTTGGACTATATCAAAATACAAAGCTTCTGCACACCAAAGGAAACAATCAACAAAACTAAAAGGCAACCTACTGAATGGGAGAAGATATTTGTAAATGACATATCCAATAAAGGGTTGGTATCCAACATATATAAAGAACTTACACAACTCAACACCCTAAAAACAAATAATCCAATTAAAAATGGGCAGAAGACATGAACAGACATTTCTCCAAAGAAGAAAATACAGATGGCCAACAGGCACCTGAAAAGATGCTCAACATCCTCATCATCAGGGAAATGCAAATCAAAACTATAAGATATCACCTTACACCTGTCAGAGTGGCTAAAATCAAAAACACAAGAAGCAAGTGTTCCCTAAGATGTGGAGAAAAAGGAACCTCTTGTACTATTGGTGCCAATGCAAACTGGTGCAGCCACTGTGGAAAACAATATGAAGGTGCCTCAAAAGTTATAATAGAACTACCCTATGATCTGGTAATCACACTACTGAGTATTTACCCAAAGAATGCAAAAACACTATTTCAAAGGGATACATGCACCCTGATGTTTATAACAGTGTTATTTACAATAGGCACGTAAAGGAAGGAGCCCAAGTGTCCATTGACTGATGAATGAATGGATAAAGAAGTGGTATGTATCTATATCTATCTATATATCTATCTATATACATATATGTATACATACAATGGAGTATTACTCAGCCATAAAAAAGAATGAAATCTTGCCTTTTGCACAGACATGGATGAAGCTAGAGAGTATTATGCTAAGTGAAATAAATCAGTCAGAGAAAGACAAATACCATATGATTTCATTCATATGTGGAATTTAAGAAACAAAACAAAGGATTAAAGGAAAATAAAGAGAGAAAGCTAGAGACAAACCAAGAAATAGACTCTTAACTATAGAGAATAAACTGATGGTTGCTTTATTAAAAGCAACAAACACATAGAAGATAAGCAAGGAACTTTAGTAAAATAAAGGAGCTAAGAAATCACTTGCCAATTTTTTCAAGTAATAGAAAACAATGATGCTCAAAATAATTAAGTGACCTCTTCTTGGTGGAGGAGGTGGATGGTGGGTTGGGTGAAATAGGTGATAGGGATGAAAGAGTACACCTGTCATGATGGGCACTGGGTAATGTGTGGAACTGTTGAATCACTATATTATACACTTGAAACTAATATACACTCTATGTTAACTATACTGGAATTAAAATTTAAAAAATCAAGTATATGAATTAAAAAGAAATGGGACACAGTTATATTTCAGAAAGAAGTACATTGAACCCAAAATCAGATTCACATTAGAACTTCCATGGATGGTTGACCATTTTCCCTTTTGGGCCCCGTTTTCAATTAAAATGATAAAATCTGTTTATAACTGTATTGATATAAAGACTAATATAATACAGCCTAAATAATATATATTTTCATATTTTATTCTGATTTGAAAATGCATTAAAATGTTTTCTGGGCCCTTTAAGTATCATGAACCCTATTGATGATGCCATCTATAACTAATAGACAATTTAGCCCTGGCAAAATTTGTTTCTAGACATTGCCAAAGCTCTCAGGGATGAAAGTCACTTCTGGGTTAGCACCACTGATAAACACACACACACACACACACACACACACACACACAGATGGATATGTTTATATAGCAATATAAAGTTCACAATGTGAATAAATATAAATGTCATGGCCATGGCATATGTAGTATGACCTTTAAAAACTGTCAGTGTAGCATTAAGAAATGCATTAATTAACTTAAACATTTTAAGTTATATTTAAATAATAAAATATCACATATTCTCGAAAAATGTAATTAACCTTAATGAAATCTGATTTCTTTAAAAAAAGATCCTAAATCTCTACAAATTAAATGAAATATACACCAAATCAAAGTCCCCTTTTATGCATCTAATTTCTTGTAGAACTGGATCTAAATAGTTAAATTTCCACAATAAATATTTGAAAAGTTCCATTTCCATATAGAACTGTGTGTCATAATTAATTTCACACGACATCATGTCATCACATTTTCATCTATATAAAATTCAAATGTCATGTTTTGATACACGAAGTTTTCTATTTCAAGGAAGTTATGATAAAAATGTTCATAAAATTATCATTTTGACAATATTAAATGACAATTAGGACCTTTCCCCGCTGCACACTTAATTTTTAATTCAGAGCTCATAATGATATTAGAGATATCATACATTCTTTTCTTAAAAGCTTGAACCTTCCCTATCCTTTCTACATGATTTATTCTCTCTTTAACCTCAAAATCATTTATTTAATTTGAAACTACAGCACTTCATATTAAAAGAGATTTGAAGGTTCTCTTTTAAAGAAAGAAAAAAGTATAGAATAATGGCAGTAATAGTGATGATGAGAGAAGAATTTCATGCACTGTTTATTAGAAACTGATTCTCATTATAGAATCAGATACGTTACAATTCCTTCTTTGGCACTACCATAACTAATCCCGTGAAGAAGAAGAGGTCACTTACCTGTTCTGAGCACTGTTGCTTTCTATTACTTGATTGATTTAACAAGATGATTTCTTAGCTCCTTTATTTTACTAAAATTTCTTGCTTATCTTCTACATGTTAGTTGTTTTTAATAAAGCAATTTAAGAATAATTGTGTATAGTCTATACTCATATATTCAGGATAGGATGCGGATAGGGAGAGAGTGGTAGAATTTTAGTAACTAAACTCTTAATAGATGTAAGCAATAGCTTCTACAAGTTATGGTTTATATCTAGAAAAATTCTAATAGTTATAAACAGAGCAGATACACCATAAATGTAAGAAAGTGAAGATGGAAAATATAATTCATTTGCTTATTCTGAAAAATTTTATGTTTTTATTATCAAATATATCTTTAATGTCAATAGAGCCCTACACCTAAACATAAAGTTGTGAATAGACTAAATATCTTAGCCTAAAATGCACTGCTAAGTAGAAACACACCTTTTAGTCTCTGACCTCTTATCTATGATTTTTATTCCATTCTCCTTAATTATCAAATAATGCAATGTAAAAAATAGCCACTTACAGATACCCTAGAAAAACAGAGTTTTCTTTACTTTTTATATAAGAATGCCTGGCTGGTTAAAGAAGTAATCTTCTATTATATTATTCAAATGAAAATAATACATACTTACGGAGCAAAGCATATAGCTAATCACAAGGAGTTACCACTGGAAATATATGAAGCCTATTGCCAGCAGACATTATTTGCAATGTATATTTTTAGGTAAATTCTACCAATTACATATGTTTAAATATTTCTAACATAAACTAGTTGGAGTCAATACACTTTGCAATTACAACCTGCACCTCTAGGGTACAATCTATCAGGAAACATGAGACACAGACATAAAACAGCCAATAGCAAGTGGCTAAAAAACAGAAATTCAACTGTATTCTAAGTTATAATTTCTGGTCTCTAACATAAACATTTCCACTTTCACACCATAAGCTATGTATGTTAAGGCCTGAAGAATGTATTTTTATCTACTGTCACTAATTCTGAACACCAATAACCTCAAATATCAGAAGGCTCCAAGTCAAATACAATATGGTTTAGTCAAGGGGTGCGTCTGCCTTTATCTCAGATCATGATCCAGGGATTCTGGGATGGAGCCCCATGTCGGGTTCCTTGCTCATTGGGGAGTTAGCTTCTCCCTCTCCCTCTGCCCCTATCCCCCGCTCATGCTCTCTCTCTCACTCTCTCTCTCAAATAAATAAATAAAATCTTTTTAAAAAAACATGGTTTAGTCAAAGAATGCTATGACTTTGTCTTTCTTATTCTAGCCATTCTGACAGATGAAATGAAATATTGCCTTACCTCTGTCAGAGTGGCTGGAATCAAAAAGAAAAGTAATAGCAAGTGTTGGCAAGGATTTGGAGAAAAAGGAACCCTCCTGCACTGTTGGTGGGGATGTAAACTAGTGCAGTCACTGTGGGAAAGAGTATGGAGTTTCCTAAAAATTTAAAAATAGAATTACCAAAAAAACAAAAAAAATAGAATTACCATATGATCCAGTCATTACACTAGTGTGTATTCACCCAAAGAAAACAAAAACACTAATTCAAAGAGATACATGCACCCCTATGTTTATTCAGCATTATTTACAATAGCAAGGATAGGAAAGAAATTCAAATGGTTGATGGTTAAATGGGTAAGGAAGATGTGGTGTGGGTATATGAAGGAATATTACTCAGTCATAAAAAAGAATGAGATCTTGCCATGTGCAACAACAGGGGTGGACCTAGACAGTATAATGTAAGTGAAATAAGTAAAACAGAGAAAGACAAATACCATATGATTTCACTCATATATGAAATTTAAAAAACAACACAAACAAAGAAAAAAGAGATCAATGAACAAATGAAGAAGTGACTCTTAAATACAGAGAACAAACTGGTAGTTGCCAGAGAGGTGGGTGACAGGATGTGTAAAATAAAGAGTATTAAGAGTACTCTTGTCATGATGAGCACTGAGTAATGCATAGAACCACTGAATCATTACACTCTATAACTGAAACTAATATAACTCTATATTGTAATTATACGTCAACAAAGAAAATATTGGGAAAAAATAAAGAACAAAAAAAAATGTCAGGAATTACTATGTTAAAATAATAAATTTTTATAAATCAGAAATTATAAACAAAGTCCAAAGACAAATGGCAACTGTGAAAAAAACTATTGATAACTTATGTCATTGGCAAGAAATTATTGTACCTATTACATAAAGAACTATTAGTATTGATAAGTTAAAGAGTCTAACAAACGAATATAATATCAAGGGACATGAACAGTTAGTAAAAAAAACTTGTATCCCTCAAATATGAAATGATGGTCAATTTCACTCCTAATAAGAGAAACATACATTAAAAGTACACAAAGATGCTATTTTTCACCTATTATATTTGCAAAATTCCAAGTTTTACAATCCCATTATTGGCACTGCTGTAGAGAAATAGTCACTTTTCTACATCAGGGAGTGAAGTGCAAAATACTGCAGTACCTACGGAAGGGGATCTAGTAGTATCTACCAAAATTAAAGATTTATTTATCTGAATCAGAATCTCACCTTTGGAAATTTCTCCCACAGACATACCTATATGTATGTTAAATGTGTGTAGAACACTCATTATATAATCGCATGAAATAGCAACAAAACAACAACAATAAAAATTAAAACATGAGAGTTAATAAACATTCATTAAAATCTCTATGGGTGAATGGTACTCCAGTGAAAATGCTGAAGTCAAAAATTTTACCATTTGAAAATTTCAAAATTTTCAAAAATTCTATCCATCATAAAGGCGATTATTGGTGAGATTTTGTTTCAATAATTTCAAATAATTATCACAACCGTTAACATGGCTACAAAAGTTTATACTCAGGGAGCACTTTCCGTGAATTACCATTTGATCATTACAACAGGCACTGAAATAGATACTGTATGTGTTAAGATGAAGCAGTCCTAGAACTTGCTTCTAAAGTATTCACAATATACTAAGTGAGGTAGACATCTTAACTAGAAGCTCACAAACATTTCCTGCAAATTCCATTAGTAAATATTTTAGACTTTGGGTACCTTACTTTCTTTGTCCACCTCTTCATTCTACCATTGTAGCTTGAAAATAGCCATATACAATACATATATGCAGTGTGGCTATATTTAAAAAAACACATTAGTCGTGGAAACTGATATTTGAATATCACATAATTCCCATATGTCACAAAACTTTTTAAAAAAATTCAAGAATTTAAAAATGAAAACAAACAACCCAAAACTTGTTTAGTATGTTGACAATATCAAAATGTGCACAGGCTGAATTTGGCACACAGACTATAGTTTAACTGACCCATGATCTAAACCATAAACTAAACTTTATAGTTGAATTAGTATCAGAAATACCAAACAGTATTTCCCAGTTTTACCTTTAAGGAAACAGAAATACAGGGAATGAAAGAGACTTGCCAGCCATAAGACAGATAATAAGCAGAGAAGCTATAACTCAAACCTAGCTCTTTGCTTAGTAATCATTGGTATCTCATGAAGACAATGAGTCTATTCCAATGTTAGGTGTTTATGGATGGCATAAATTTTAGAAATTGTGTGATAACTTATATAAAATTATATCCTCAGTTATAATGGGATTCATTCAGCACTGTTCATGTAAAAATCAAGTTTTTTTTACATGATTTTTAGAAAAGAAAAAACACTTTTGTTTTAAAATTATAATGCCATTACTATATAATTTGTTCTAGGAGGAAAGGAATTACTTTCTAACCAGTGTGCTATTATATTTCCCCTACCCTAACCCTTCGATTTTTTAAAAAACTTCTTTAAGTCCGTAAGATACATAAAAAGATTTTTAATAATTCCATGAGATCAAATTCATGATATATATCCATGCTAGTTTTGGTATTTGATCTTTCATGGTCAATGCCATCAGGAAACATATGGATTATACATTATACATACATATATATATGTATAATTATAGGCATGTATAATGGTGTATATATATTATGCATGAATATGTATAATTCTACTATTTACCATTAGAAATAGCTCTATGATCATGGTCTTAGCCACATACAAAAGTCTTAGTGGTGAGCAATATATATTGACTACTGTCAACAAAATAAATGCCTTCATAATAATCCAATCATTGACTAGAAAACACTAAAAAACTTATAAGAAATATATGAGAAGTTGGTATGTATCAAAACACTTAGGAGTTTGAGCCCTAATCAAAAGCCCAATTAAAGTTGTTTTATAATGTGAAATATAACTGCAGATATACAAAATTATAATCAAGAGCTCAAGGATAATTTAAAATATGTTTACATAATACATCTATAAAAATACTATTTTAATACAAAAACTGCATTTCATGACTACTAATTATTTCTACTGACACAACTGCTATCATTTCTGTGGCAGAAAAGGTCCAAGTTGATAATTTTCAGTTCTTTTTCATGCTCAGAGTAATTGTAATGATTCTATTTTTTATTTATAAGTGCTATGAAAATACATAGCTGGCTCCTTATGAATGTATTTGTGTGAAATATAAATTTACATCTTGAACCAATTAAAATAATAGGGCAAAGAGCATTATTTTAATCACTATGGATTGAGCTTTGTAGTCTTTAAAAATCAGTTATGTTTTTATGTATGTATGTAGTAATAGATAAGTGGAAAGAATCTATACAATCAAGATAGAATTTCTCATAAAGGAAGATTAGAATAGAGTAGAAAGACTAAGTGAGTGGATCAGGTCAGATAGTGAAGAAGAGAACCACATCCTTGGGTATGACCCTTTATATTTGTCTACTGATTCTGTAAACAATAGAACAGATACCAATTTCTAAAGAACCTCCACAAATATGAACAGCTTCACAGACCTCCACCCCCTCCTGGTTGGTAACAAGCTCTCAACCATATGTTCATTGGCACTCAAGCCCAGAAAGAATGTTTGAAATTGATCTACCTATTATGGCTACATCGTTTACCAAATGAGATGATGCAAGAGGAAATGAAATTTGTCTAATATGTCCCTTTCCAGCAAATTTTTTTTTCAGTTAGATTGAAATGACAAGAAATATACATAACAGAATATTTATGATAATAAAATATGTTTTCCTTTTGGTATGCACCTAAAGGGGGAAATTTTTTTGTTTCTTATTTTTCTCCTTTTCAAGGATAATAAATTATTATAGAAAAGCATTTTGAAGTTCATAACCAAATTAACTTTCAAGTAATTTAGTATATTATGTTTTTATTTCAGCACATCTTTTTCCATTTACTTTATTGAATACTTTGTAGAAAAAAAAAAAGGAAATGATGAAGATGAGTTGTTTCATCTCATTTTAATGTGCATATAAGAAAATTATAGAATTGTTTCAGATCTTTTTTTATGTACCACATTCTGACTCTGCAGCTCCTGCTGGCTATGGAAAATACAGCTGCAACCCAGTGCATCCCTGTTGGATGAGGGGTAAAGCAGATGGCTTGTGATCCTACACTGCCTACATATGAGGGAAGTACCATGGCTTGGATGCAGTACTATTTTTTTCTTCTTTTCTTTTCTTTCTTTTTTTTTTTAGTACTAACAGTGCTAAAGTGAAAATAAATAGTCAAGCAGGGAGATGGAATTCACTGAGCCTGCAGTCATGGAGATTCTACTGCTGTGCTTACTGTTTCTCCCAGAGGTACTGAACAAACCTAAGTGGCTGCTTCCAATGATCCGTAATTCATCAGAAGGTCTCTCCATCTCCCACTCTATTCTCTACCCTGGAGCCTACATGACACATGGTTAAGCTGTCCCCTATTACTGAGCACACAATTTCCTAACGGTTTGATAAGCCATTAAATTGTCTTGTATTTTCCAGAGAAAGGGAAGTTCGTCTGAAGTTACTGATTATTTTATCAACCTCATTCTTTTGGAATGTTAATAAAATCTGTACATCCTGTGTATACCGAATGTATATTTAAAATATATATCAGCATTTATATGGAAATTAATTTGGGGAATTGAAAAAAATATCCATGTGCTTTTAAAAAATGACTTAAATTCAAATACAATTCCTGTAACAATTAATAAAAATAAATCAGGTGTCTTGAAAAAGTGTGCTCTTTTTGCTTCATGTGCATTAGCAATAGATTAAAAAATATAAATATCAATGCACCAATAAATGACTTTGTGAATTTCAGTATACCTTCATGGTAATAAAGACAAAATTATTCAGTTGTGTGTTCAATTAAATATTTCCATTTTATACAAAATAATGTAAAGAGTAATATACTGGTGAAGAACATTCAGTCCAGCATGTATGGACTAATGTTTAGGGAGAGGTGACATGGCTGGTAAAGCTCATTTTTTTACAGTCAGTATTTTAAACCCTTTAGTAGAAGTAATAGTATTCTATAGCATATTTCATTCTACTTTCCATGTCTTTTCCAAACCAACCCAACCCCACTCTCATCTTATCCCATAATTTCTTAGAATAAGAAAAAAAAATAACAAAAACTTACTTTTCCAACATACTGAGGATCTGGTCCCATATGTTCTTCTAAAACAAAGAACTGATTCCAAACCCATCCCCTTTTGGGACGATGGTGCACTTCGGTTTCACCTTCAATATGTTTGGTCTGGTTTCTGGTCACCTTGATGGAGCTGTGGTGAGCAGTTCCATAACACCTCTGCACAAAACAGAGACACACTAGGACTGGACAGATGCAAGATGTGCTCGTAATTTTCATTGTAAGATAGCTTTCCAGTTCACAGTCTCCTTTCTTTTCCTTGTCAGTTATAAATGCTTAGTGCGCATTCAAGAGAGAAGCCAGAGCATCTTTTGAAAGGACAGTCCAAAGTAAATTGTTTAGCGTGTCCATGATTTAACTGCCCATTAGGGAAAGGTCAGACTACATTTACATCCTGAAACACTTGGAGAATCAAAGCTGTAGTTGTCTGATTCCAAATCTTCACAGTAAGTGAACATGGACAACCATTTTCTACCTAATGGAAAGAGAGAAATGATATATATTACAAAACATGGTAGCTTTAAGTATTTTCTCTGAATGCAAATTATACTATTTTGTAGTGTGATGCTGATAAGTAAAGAATATATACAAATTCTTTTGGAAATACATGCAAACATGCATACACATAGTCATGCATAAGCCTGCATACTGCATACATTTTTATAAGGACCTCCCTATCTGTACTGTTCTCAATATTTAAAAACAAATGTACATAATATATATATTAGTATTTATATACATATATTTATTTGTATATATTTTTATTTTAAAATAATTTATGTATTTGAATATTTGTGCATATATACATATATATGCATATTTGTATATTTATATATGTATGTATGTATAAAATCCTTTGAAACAACAGAAATGCAGCCCTTGGGAGTGCAGAAATGCTCAGAAACTGACCATGAGTATCTGCACAGGTATAATATGATCTCTTAGAACATGGGATCTATTAGGCACTCCACAGTAAATGTAAATTTTGTTTGCTTTTGTGTTTATTTTGTTTTTTTGTTAAATGTGATACAAATTCACAACACATACTATACTTGGATTACATGCTACATGTGACTCACTGTACTTCAACAAAATACTCAAAATACTTTACAGTTGAAAACTGTCATAGATCAATCAAGTAGGTACTTGAATTGCTTAATAAGTACAATAGAAAAAAATAAAACACAGCAGAAAGGAACATGGCTGAAAAAAAAAAAAATGTATGCGATTTAAAATAACTCCATACATGGATATCAGATTGGCACAGCTGAATATAAGCGAGAGCGCATCATTTGGCTGAATTATAGCTTGACTGAATTTTGAGAGGTCTGCAGATAATACTCCAGGGTGTGGTCTTCATATATAGGCAAAACAGATTTCAAGCTTGGGGATGACATTACACATAATTCTAGCAGCTATGTAAAGAAAGGTAAAAGGAACAAAATAATGGTGGCAAAAATAGCAGGAGGAAATGCTTTGATTTTTAAATAAGAAATATTGAGGACTTGGACTTAGATTTTAGTACAATTGGACAATAAAGCAAAACTTAAGACACATTTCTGGAAGAGAAGAGAGGATAAGGGAAAAAAAGTTGATCCTGAAATTATTAGCTTATAAAAACATGAAATTGTGTAGCAAATTTTGCTGTATATATGTGATTTATTTATTTTTTTAAAGATTTTATTTATTTATTTGACAGAGAGAGAGTACAAACAGGGGGGTGGCAGGCAGAGGGAGAGCGAGAAGCAATCTCCCCGCTGAGCGGGGAGCCTGATGCAGGGCTTGATCCCAGACTCTGGGATCATGACCTGAGCAGAAGGTAGATGCTTAACTGATGGAGCTACCCAGGCGCCCCTATCTGTGTGTTTTAATATGTATTTAGAAAAAAAAAAAATTTGGATTCAAGATTATGGCTGCTCTAAAGATTTTATTTATTTATTTGACAGAGAGAGACAGAGCGAGAGAGGGAACACAAGCAGGGGGAGTGAGAGAGGGAGAAGCAGGCTTCCCGCTGAGCAGGGAGCCCGCCGTGGGGCTCGATCCCAGGACCCCGGGATCATGACCTGAGCCGAAGGCAGACGCTTAACGACTGAGCCACCCAGGCGCCCAAGATTATGGCTGCTCTAGCTAGTAAAAATATTAGGTGAATCACTTTCTCATTTCATAAAATTCACCCCAGTACACCAACACAAACTGAAATGTAAGTCTGAAAAAATTATAAGGTAGATGACATGATGATATAAAGATTTAACAAACTGAATACAAATAAGTTGCCATGATAACTCTTTCACACAATTGAGAAAAATATTTATATCAAGTAGGGAATGAAAAAAATCTCACATGAGACTTAGAATATGGTGCTTTTCTCTATCAGTATCTCTCCCCATAAATTAGGGTTAATGGTTATGCTTTTTTACCAGTTGTGCAAGAACTGTATTGATTAGAACTAGGATTTCATTTTAATTATCTGGTAAATATAACTTGAAGTTTGCAATATTTTATGGAAGCAAAGATAAATATTTCACTGATTGAAATTAAAAATGACTCAAAAACACTATTTTTCATTTTTTTTTAATTTAATTTTACTTTTTTTTAATGGGAGAAAAGACCTTAATAGACATCTCACCATAGAAGATATACAGATAGCAAATAAGCATATGAAAAGATAGTCCATATCATATGCCATCAGGGAAATGCAAGTTAAAACAATGATAAGATACCACTACATACCCATTAGAATGGTAAAAATCTGGAACATTGACAATACCAAATACTTATGAGGATGAAGAGCAACAGGAATTCTCATTCATGAATGGTGGGAATACAAAATGGCAATACTTTGGAAGTCAATTTGGTGGTTTCTTACAAAACTAAACATACTCTTTCATAAAACCAGCAATTGTTCTTCTTGCTATTTACGCAAAAGAGTTGAAAACTTATGTCCACACAAAAACCTGCATGTGAATATTTATAGCAACTTTGTTCATAATTGCCAAAACTTGGAAGCACCAAGATGTTCTTCAGTAGGTGAATGGATAAATAAACTGGTAGAGGCAGATAATGGAATATTATTCAGCACTACAAAGAAATGAGCTATCAAATCTTGAGAAGACATGGAGAAAACTTAAATGCATAGGACTAAATAAATGAAAGAAGACAATCTAACATATTTTTAATATGTTAAAATACCATTGCAGCTCCAACATGATGAGAGCACTGGAAAGAAAGTCAGAAAAAAACAGGTTTTCTTTCCTTTGTTTTTTCGCCAACAATGTACTTATAGTACAAACATATGAATCATCTAATTTCTTTGAGTCTCAATTTTCTCATTTACCAAAATTTGTGGCTTGAATAATTGATTTTAATATTCTTTCCAGTCTAATAAATTACTTGAATTTTATATACTTTTTATGTATCAACAGACAATTTTCAAGTCACAGATTTTGGAAAAGAAACTTCAGTCATTCTTCTTAGAAGTCAAATTGATGATGGGGGCACCTGGGTGGCTCAGTCATTAAGCATCTGCCTTCGGCTCAGGTCATGGTCCCAGGGTCCTGGGATCGAGCCCCCGCATTGGGCTCCCTGCTCCGCGGGAAGCCTGCTTCTCCCTCTCCCACTCCCCCTGCTTGTGTTCCCTCTCTCGCTGTGTCTCTCTCTGTCAAATAAATAAATAAAATCTTTAAAAAAAAAAAAGTCAAATTGATGAATATACAGAAGGTGCTATCTTAATACTTTCACACCACTTGGTGTGATTTTTAAATGAAATTAACATCTTTGCCCTTTATGTTAAGTTCTTTAACAAAGCATAATTCATGAGTGAAGGTGAAGAAAGTGGTTTTTGTAATGCATTACAGATATGTAGAATGAGTGTGTTCTTTATAATATTGATCTTGCCTGGCATTCCAAAAATATATAAATGCATTTTAATCTACAAATGTATCTTTAGAATCTCTACTATGATAATTATAAAGTGATAAATAAGTCTCTGTGGAATGAAAGAACAAATGTAAATATTACTACTGTACTTTTGTAAGTAATTTCATTTACTATGAGAAGACAGATCTCCAAATATAAAAATCTGCTCTACTGGGAGCCTGGGTGGCTCAGTTGGTTAAGCGACTGCCTTCGGCTCAGGTCATGATCCTGGAGTCCCTGGATCGAGTCCCGCATCGGGCTCCCTGCTCGGCAGGGAGTCTGCTTCTCCCTCTGACCCTCCCCGCTCTCATGTGCTTCCTCTCTCTCATTCTCTCTCTAAAATAAATAAATAAAATCTTTAAAAAAAAATTAAAATTAAAAAAAAAATCTGCCCTACTTCGAGAAATCCATCCCTGCATAGGTCAGAAAGAGTTAAAACACAAATTATATTAAAATATTAAGACTAACACAGTGGAAATATGTTGCAGACATCTGCCATTTTCTGATTAAGCAGCACTCAAACACCTTCCCAACTTTCATGGAACAGTCCAATATATGAAGTCTGATAAACAGAGCCCTTTCACCTCTAAACACTTAGTGACCTGGTACTTTCTTCTTACAACATTTTTTTTTTAAAGATTTTATTTATTCATTTGAGACACAGAGATACAGAGAGAGAGAGAGCATGAGCAGTGGGAGAGGCAGAGGGAGAGGGAGAAGCAGACTCCCTGCTGAGCCAGGAGCCCGATGTGGGACTCGATCCCAGGACCCTGGGATCATGACCTGAGCTGAAGGCAGACGCTTAACCATCTGAGCCACCCAGGTGCCCTCTTCTTACAACATCTTAATTAGAATTTATACCAATGACATATGCATGTTAATTATATGTTCCAGCACCCTGAAACAAATGATGGATGAATGGAGAGACAATTGAGAAATTTTTCACAATGGTGCTGAGGTTCTCAAGGTCCAGATGTAGCAGATGTTAGTCCAGCAGCCTTCTGGGGGAGTCCAGGGGCAGTTGCATGAGTTAAGAGTCATTCTAGCTACACTGTTTCAGTGGTGAGTACCTGAAATTACTATCTAACTTTTGGTTTCCACTTCCCAAACCTGATTCTTTAGCCCTCATCAGTTTTGATGGCTGCACAATATTTTCCCAATAAATTTATTTGCTGCTTTCCATCATCAAATTTGACATCTGTTATTTGAAAAAATTGTCTCTGATAAAAAACATTACCGTCAGTCCAAAAAAGAAGTAATTTCCAAATAATTCATTACATGCAATAATGTATAATGTAGACCTCTCCCCTCTGCTCAGTTACTTAAGTGAAACGTTGCTTCCAGATACTGGACCCTTGCTTTTGTAACTGCTTCCTCCTCCACAGTACAGTTAGTAACAGTGTACCATGAGTCAAGAGACATGGCCACAAATGTTCATCTTATAGAACACTATCACATTTTCATAAGCATTTTTTTTTTTACTCTGAGCTTCACATTTTTCATTTATGAATAAAGATTCTAATTGAATTATCTTTGAGCATGTGCAGCAATCTGATTATCTGAATTCATGATTTAATAACTGAGTATTATTTGTAAATTATTTTCCTCACTTACACTGAGTTACTCACATCACCCAAGATAGGCATTTACAGATCTTCAATTCAGGCATTCCTTCAGAAAGTTCCTAGGAAACAATATTCTCAGAGAAATGTATGCTCACATTTATCCCAAATGTTACTGCTTGAAATGTGTGCCTTTCCCTGGATTTTTTTTTTACCAATTTGTTCTTAACTTTTAAACTTTGAACTCTAAAGAGGTCTAGAGAATGCCTTTTGTTGCATTTTTAAAAAGTTTTGCCCTTTTTGCTACTTTGAAAATGTCTTTGTAAAAAAAAATACTCTGTTGACTTTATTTCATGAATTTACCATTCCAGTCTCCATATGTGATGGGTGACATGTGATACTCCACATATTCAAAAACCCTAGAATTTTAATTGCTACCAAGTTCTAAACTCTAGCATTATATGTTACTTGGTAGGAATTTATCTGACTTTGCATAGAGCAAGCCTAGCTTAAACATAAAATGTCAAAGAAGATAAAGTATAATGGAAAGTCCATATTGTTTGGAATTATTTTCAATGTGAGATATATAAAGACATCTTGTGGGAGAAGTTAAGTACAAGTCAATGGGAATATGATGCTCAATACACATAAGTGGGGCTTCCCAACTGTCAAACCTGTATATTAATCAGATGAGAAAGCTGTTCTTTGTGTCATCTTGAAAATAAAGCAACTTAACTTTTCCATGATGAATTATTTAAAGCCGTCATACTGTCAGGCAGATTTAAATATAAGGGAATTAATTTTATGTTTGAATTCTGGAGTACTTATAAAGATGAAGGTTACAAATATTGAACAAGAGCCATTTTTTAAGGTTAACAAATAATTATTTAATACTTATCTATATATCCTTGTGTGTGTGTTTGCCTTACCTTCAGGATGTTCTAAAATCTTGTGATTACAAGCATAACTCCCATTGCTGACAAGATGCATTCTCAGGCATATGTCTGATGCTGGACCTATGGGTTCCAACATTTTTGGATTCAATGATCAAGAATTTTGGTATCATTCTCTTGTTCTGTCTAGTTCTTGTTCAATTTCTAATGATATTGACTTCTGAGTTTTGTTTTACCTTCTTGTCCTTCACCATTTTTACTATTTTCTCCGTTGAGAAAATAGTTGTTTTTTCTCTTTCAATTGGCAATTTATCTGTTTAGCAATTTTACTCTTCTCAATCTGTGTCAATTGGAACTCTTGCTTACAGTCAAAATGCAAATACTCATAAACCACATAGATTGTGGAGGGCTTCGCCTAAATTTGTTTCAAGTTTTATCAATGGGTTGATCCCCAAATCAATATTTCAATCTCAACCTGACCATTTTAGGATATTCTCTTAGCTCCAAAGTTCGATATGATAAATTGCATTTGCTTAAAGGATGTATGTGTATATATATATATATATTAGAATGCTGGTCTGCAATAGTAAAATGGGATTAGATAATGCTATGGTGATTTAGAGGAGCAAACAGTTCCATTGAACTATGGTATCCAGACTTGCAAGTGAAGGGTTTGAGATTTTACCCTATATGTATATATACACATATACATTTAAAATTATCTCAAAGTATGGCTCTCCCTAAAATATAATATATAAATAATATAAATCAGAAAGCACTAACTTTTACATATTATGTTTTTCTGTTAGAAATATTAATATCGTGGGGCACCTGGGTGGCTCAGCCAGTTAAGCATCTGACCAGCTCAGGTCATACCTCAGGGTCCTAGGATGGAGCCCTGTGTCAGGCTCCCAGCTCAGCGGGGAGTCTGCTTGCCCCTCTGCTCCTCCCCCTGCTTGTGCTCTCTCTCAAATAGAGTCTTCTAAAAATATTAATATTGTAAGTGTAATAGATATTAAATTTCATGTAGGCAGGTATGAAAGTATTATGTATGTACATACAGGCATTACTCCCTCACATGGCTCATTCTTCTTTCTTAGCCTTAAGAGCCTTACTCTCCAAATTTCCTTTAGTAATACCTATCATCTGAGGCCTAGACTAACGAATGTTTCTCCACAAAGACCTCTCTGTTTTGGAGAACAATTCTCTTTGGGTGTCTTGTGTTTCTACACATCTTCTGAATGAGTGGCATTGACAGCTTTGTTTGATGCTATTTTCCCATGGATACATGTATAGCAAACAGCCTTGAAAGAAAGTAAGTTAGAACCTCCCTATGATGGTTAAAGCTCCCTTTTGGCCCATGAGAATGAGTGTCATAGCCTGGAGATAGAGAAACCAACCAACTTTATCCCAGAGAACACTGCAGAGTGAGTGCAACCTCCATACAAACTCTGAGCTTCGTTAATAGAGAAAATATTTTTAAAGCCACACCTCTTTTATGTTTGTTACTCAGAGCTGAATTTATCCCTAATTTAACAACCATTGAACTGAAATTGTATATTCTCCAGCCTTTGGATTTCGGGGGGAAATGAAGTGCAGAGGACAGAAAAAAGGGAAAGGAAAATGTGGGGGAGTGGGGAGTGGTGATGGCAAGATGATGGATAACACTCTATCCTAATTTCCAGAGGACTTATTTTTGGTGGCAGTTTTTTTTTTTTTCCTGCAACTTTGGTCACAAATATTACAATCCTGTTTTTCTCCTTTCCCTCTGAAGTAAGAAACTACATCTTATGCTTTATCTGTGCCATTCACAGCACACAAGACTATGCAATGCAAACAGAAGGTGTGATCCTTGTGTAGAGTCCCCTTCAACACCTCTGCCTTTGAAGTCTGTCCTCACACTGTATATAATTTCAACTCCTTGCTTGAAATCGCCCCCATGTCTCTGCATCACCCCCAGGAGAGAATCAAAACACTTTCAGATGAAATTCATGACTTTTCAATATTTGGCACCTTCCCACTTTCCCTGTCATCCTCAGTGTCTGCCCAGAAAACACCTACTCATATTTTCCACACTGTCTCCTGACTATGCTGTGCTCTTGCTAGTCTTTGTGCCTTTGAGCAAGCTGTTTCTTTTAAATGAAAAGCCACTTCTCTGTTTTAATGATCAGTGAGTCACCAGTCTCCCAAGTGAGTCTCCAGAGCCCATCCACTCTGTGGTCCCCTGTTCTCTCTGTTGTCATGAAGGAGTTCAGAACGTGCCACCCCAAAATATGCCACTCTAGCATGTAGATTATTTTAAGTTAGAGTGACTTGAAAAGGAACAGATACAAAAGGGCACTCTGATCTTCCTAAAGGCAGAAGATAATATGCCCTTGTGAAAGAAGTCCTCTTTATAGCAGAAGGAAGCAAACATTCTTGTCACCAAGGATGGGAATTTGAGACCAAGACAAATCTGTAAAAAAAAAAAAAAGCCTTGCTAACTCTGATCTTTCTAGTCATGTCCTTCTACCCAATTAACTAACTAGCCCAAGTCCCTTTCCCTGGGACATTTTTCATAGTTTACTACTCTTTGTCCAATTCATTATAGAAGAGTCTGGCTCTAACTGTGTTTTATCTGGTTTTATTTCCTTATGTAGGTCCCTATGTCATGTAAAACTTATATGAAATAAATTTATATGCTTTTCTCTTACTAATGTTTTATTACAGGAACAGCAGACAAGAACATAAAATATAATTTTTTCCACCCTATCACTTTAATCACATGACTTATGCATTTACTTGTCTTCCAAACTGGACTGTAACCCTCCAGCCAGGATTTAACTTTAATCTTTATGTCCTTATTGATTAGCACAGTCTGGTGCTCATAATCAGGACTCAGCTAAATGCACAAATAAAACCAGGTTTGGCTTCTCTCAGTTTTGAGTGACCCACTGAGTAGTCCAATGAACTTAGCCAAATTTTCTCATAAGTAAAATAGGTGTAATAACCTCACGAGTCTCTGTAAGAATTAATCAGAGTTATGGTCACAGTCAAGATTATCTGAATGCCTCAAAGTCCACTGACACAGCTGAGAAAACAAAAAAAAATTAAAGTATGTCTCTTAAATTAAGAGTGGCATGCTCTTTACATGAAATATATTACATGCATCATTGCAAAGTTTTATTGGATTATTTATCATGAACTGGATATAAGAAAATATTTTAATTATAATTTGAATTTCATATTTCTTGGAATAAACTAAGCTAAACATTATTAAAATACAGAATTATTATATAATGTCTTGATAATGAATACTTAGTACTTTCTTTTAAAGATTTTATTTATTTATTAGACAGAGAGAGAGAGCACAAGCAGAGGGAGGGGCAGAGGGAGAGAGAGAAACAGGCTCCCTGTGGAGCAAGGAACCGGATGCGGGACTGAATCCCAGGACCCTGGGATCATGACCTAAGCCGAAGGCAGATGCTTAACTGACTGAGCCACCCAGGTGCCCCATGAATACTTAATACTTATATGTCTTTTAGAGCTATGGTTTTCTATCTGTATGATGTATGTTATATACAATTTAGAAAAAAAAAATTTCCTATATAAGTTTTGAAAATGTTTTTAAAACATACATTTTAGAAGTAACTACCATAAATGTCCCAAATTAAAGTAAAGTAGGGGCAGAGGGAGCAGGAGAAAGAAAAAGAGAAGCAGACTTCCTGCTGATCACGGAGCCTGACATGGGGCTCAATCTCATGACCCTGAGATCATGACCTGGGATGAAATCAAGAGTTGGATACTCACCTGACTGAGCCACCCAGGTGCCCCTATAGTATGTATTCTTTAATCATTTCTACAGTAAAGTGGCTCACCTTTCCTATAACAAGTAGGAATATGATTCTTCCTCTTTTGGGGTATTTCAGTTTCCTGAATTTATATGGAATCTTGTTGGCTTAATTAAAATATAATATGGAGCATCATGGTTCTTATTTGTAAGAAAATTAAGTGCTAAAATTTTTTTA
Organism: Neomonachus schauinslandi; assembly: GCF_002201575.2. Classification (NCBI taxonomy): domain Eukaryota; kingdom Metazoa; phylum Chordata; class Mammalia; order Carnivora; family Phocidae; genus Neomonachus; species Neomonachus schauinslandi. The sequence goes on along the minus strand of NC_058409.1, from coordinate 135,274,824 downwards.
AAGATTTCATTTATTTATTTGACAGAGAGAGAAAGTACAAGTGGGGCAGGTAGGGGAAGGCAGAGGAAGAAGCAGACTTCCCGCTGAGCAAGGAGCCAGATGGGGGACTGGATCCCAGGACCCTGGGATCGTGACCTAATCCGAAGGCAGATGCTTAACCACCTGAACCACCCAGGCACTCTGAGTGTTAAATTTTTTTTATGCCATATACATACTGAAGTTTTATGTAAAATATTGAGTCAAACCAACTGTTAACAGTTTTTCTTAGAAAATAAAAATCTATAAGGTGTCATAAGATTGTTTAATGCTAAGTATTGTACATGTGAATTTTAATTAATGGTAAAATTTGATAACATGTCCTAAACAGAAAAAGGTATGTGTAGTATTTTTATAAATTTATATTTAAAAAACTATGTTCAAATGGTCAGATGTTTGATAGAATTTCATATTTCTATTCAGGTTCATAAAGGGCGAATTACCCTTTATCATTACAATCATGCTCTTACCAATATAGACAATGCTTATATCACATTGTGAGCTTGTTATATCTACTTGGCCACACTTTAACCCTAAAGAATATCCCATAATATGCAGTCTGCCTGAAGAAGACAAACATTCATGCACTGGAGTACCACAGCTGCGATGTCCAATCTGGAATTGTTCTCAAATTTTTTTTTTTAATCCTATGCATCACATAAACCATGTTATCTGTACAAATTTTCTAATTATAGAAAATTTGTCAATTTTAATAAACTACACTTAAACAACATGACTAGAAAGACAATTTATCATAGGCCATATCCTCATAAAACTCTATACTCCATATGCTCAATAACGATAGTATGAACACACAGTGTGGGTTCACATGGCATTGAATGCTCTACATCTGAAATGACTTTCACAGCTATGGCCCAAACTGTAAACTTGTCCTTCAAACACAAGCACCATTCCCTCTGTGTGTCCCCCAGTTGTAATCCCCACCACTACTCATGGATCAGGTACTTCTCTGCACCTCCAGCATACTGTAAACAGCATTTTGCTTTGTACAATAAAGTTTTATCACATATTTTGTTTTCTCAAACTAGACTGTGAACCTCTTAAAAACAGGATGGATATTCACTGTTATTTCTCAAATACTTGGATTAGCAGAATGGGCCTAAAAAGAAAAATGTCCTTTGAATTAATTTCTGAATAATCTAATAACAAACATGAACTTAATCTAATAAATAGTTCAAACTAATGGCCTAAATGGTATAGAATACAATGTAGGTTTTCAATGATAATTGAATTTTTTTTTTAAAGATTTTATTTATTTATTTGACAGAGAGAGACACAGCGAGAGAGGGAACACAAGCAGGGGGAGTGGGAGAAGGAGGAGCAGGCTCCCCGCTGAGCAGAGAGCCCAATGCGGGGCTCGATCCCAGGACCCTGGGATCATGACCTGAGCCGAAGGCAGACACTTAACGACTGAGCCACCCAGGTGCCCAGATAATTGAAATTTGATATGGTTTAATTATTTATAATATTCAATAATACCAATAGAAGCCAAACTATTACAAACCTAACACTGTAGGCAAATTTGCTGTTATGTATTCAATAAAAATTATTTATCAAATTCTATTACATGCAAATTACTATACTGTGATCTTGTAGGATACCAAAATAAAAAACAGAAATGAAAGAAAACTTTAAGTTTAATCGGAGACTAAGAGAAATAAAACATATATAAACAAGATTCAATATTGTTATAAAAAATATTTATCTTGAATTATAATGTACAAGTACATTCTCATATTTTTTTATTACTTGATTTTCACAGGAATACTGTGAGGTAACTGGAAAGAGATAAGATGATAAGAAATGTCTGAATAACATGCAGAAGGAGTCCAGATGAGAAATACCATTCTCTGTGTTTGAAAGAGTTAAGAAAGTTTTAGAAGAAAATACCATTTCATGTGGTTTTCATTGGTTTCACTTAAAGATTTTGATTTCAAATATTGTTAAACTCATTTGTCTTTTTTTTTTTTGACATGGCAAAGATTAAAGATTTATTGAACTTCTATTATGGACCACCATCCTAATGCTGAGGATTACTGATTAAACAATGAATGTTCTTGTTATCATATTATGTTAGAGTTGACTGAGAAAGTAAACAAATACACAATTTTTTTTTAGGCAGAAATATGTACAATGGCAGGAAAACAAAATGAAAATGAACAGAGTGTTTTAGAGGTAAGTGAATTTAGGGAACTTTAAAATGTGCAGTCAGAAGGAGGTCCCCTCCTATGGGCCTGATACTTGAGTGGAGACCTGAATCATAAAACATCAAACACAAAGATGTGAGGGAAAATCATTACAGGGAACAGTGGACACCAAGGTCCTTAGTCAAAATGACCTTTCTGTGATCAAGAAATCAAGAAAATGAAACCCAGCTGTGCTCAACGGTAGTAGAACTGAGGCTAGAGTGGGCTTAGCTACGGCATCAGAGACAGCCGGGAGTAAGAACACCAAAGGCCTGTGAGAAATTAGATTTCTTTTAAATTAGCTTTATGAGGCAGTGCTGCCTTATGGTTAAGAACATGTGGTTTTATCATTATTATAAAAAATACATAGATGAGATTTCCCCTTTAACAAATTTTAACTGTACAGTAAAGTATTGGTCACTATAAGTACAATGTTGGATAGCAGATTTTTCTAGAATCCAGTCATATATGTCATCTTTATACCCACTGAAGAGCAATTCCCCATTTCTGTCTCCCCATTCTACTTTCTTTTTCAGTGACTTTGACTACTTTAGATACCTCATATAAATGGAACCATGCAGTGTTTTTCCTTCTATGAAAGGCTTATTTCACTTAGCATAATGTCCTTAAGATTTATCCATGTTGTAGCATATAAAAGGTTTTCCTTCTTTCTTATGGATGAATGATATTCCAGTGTATGTGTGCCCCCTACATCGTCTTTACCCATTCATCTATCCATGGACATTTAGGTTGTTTCTACCTCTTGGCTGTTGTGCATAATCCTGTAATCGTCATGAAGTGCAGATATCTCTTCAAGGTCCTGTTTCCATTTCCTTCGGGTATATACCCAGATGTGAGATTGCCAGATCACATGGTAGATCTATTTTTAATTTTTTGGAAACTCCATACTGTTCTCCATAGTGGCTGTACCCTTTTTACATTGCCAATGGTATATAAGGGATTTCTTTTTCCATATACTTGCTGACACTTGTCATTTCTTGTCTTTTTAATAATAGCCATTCTAACAGGTATCAGGTAGTATCTTATTGTGGTTTTGATTTGCATGTCCCTGATTAGTGCAGTTGAGCACATTTTCATGGACTTGGCCATCTGCATGCCGTTTTTGCAGATACGTCTATATGGATCCTCTGCTCATTTTTCAATCTGTTTGTCTATTTTGCTAGAGTTATATGAGTTCTTTACACATTTTGGATACTAATCCCTTACCAGATAGATGATTTGTAAATATTTTTTACCATTCCATTTGTTACCTTTTCATTTTGTTGAAGGTTTCCTTTGTTGTGTAGAAACATATTAGTTTGACGTAGTGCCATTTATTTTTGCTTTTACTGTCTTTACTTTTGGTGTCAAATACAAGAAATTATTGCCAAGATCATGTCAAGAAGCTTACAGCTTATTTTTTGTTCTAAGAGTTTTGTAGTTTGGGGTCTTAAATTGAAGTATTTAATCCATTTTGAGTTAACTTTTGTGTATAGTATAAGACAAGGTCTAATTTCCCTCTTTTACATATGGATCTCAGTTTTTCCAGCACAGTTCACTGAAGGGAGGATATTTTCCCCATCGTTTACTCTTGGCACTCTTGGATATCTGTTGAATTTATTTCTGGGCTCTTGATACTGTTTCATTATGTGTCTGTTTTTATCCAAGTAATGTGCTGTTTTAGTACTGGCTTGTAATATGTTCTGAAATCAGGAGGTGTGATGCTTTTCAGCTTTGTTCTTTCTCAAGATTGCTTGGTTATTAGGGTCTTTTTTGGTTGTGTGTGAATTGTAGGATTTTTTTTTCTATTAATGTAAAATGTCATTGGGATTTTGATAAGGGTTGCTTACACTAAATCTGTAGTTCACTTTGGGTGGTATGGGCATTTTAACAATATTAATTGTTAATAATTAATTCATATTAATCAACTGATTAATATTAATCAATTAATTTTGATTATTAATATTAATCAATATTAATATATGAACATGGCATGGTTCTAATATATGAACACAGCATGTCATTTCCTTTCTGGATTGTTCATTGTTAGTGAGTGGCAATGCAACAATTTTTGTATGTTTATTTTATATCTTGCAACTTTGTTGAATTTGTTTATTAGTTCTAAGAGCTTGTGTGTGTGAGGAGGCATCTTTAGGTTTTCTCTATATAAGATCATGTAATTTGTGATTGGATATAACTTTATTTTTCCTTTATAATTTGGGGGCCTTTTATTTCTTTTGGTTGCCCAGTTGCTCTGACTAGGACTTCTAATAGTATGTTGAATAGAAGTGGTAAGAGTGGGCATCGTTGCTGGGTCCTGACAGCATTCTGAGACAGAAGAGTCAGAGGCCTGTCATTTGGGAATTTTCCTAAAATTATCAGAATGTTGGACATATTGTCTAGTCTTTTCTTTCCTTCCCCAGGGAGAGGCCAGGAGCTTAGAGTGTCCTCCCAACTGCATGGTACTCTGTGCCAGGAGGAGGGATTATAGTGAGAAAGGAACACAAATCTTCCTACTACTTTTGATGTGTTTGGTTTCATATTTGCCTGAGGTGCGGAAGCAACATAACTGGTTTCTGTATTTCTAATAATGGGAATTTGAATGAGTGTCTCCATGTGAGGAAGTAGGGTCTGGGACTTCCTATTCTGCCATCTTGCTGACATCACTCAAGATGTAATTTTATATGAATCAACATGAGTAGAAACTGGAGAGTTTTGAGTAGTGTATAACATAAACTGATTTAAAAGAACACTCTAATATCCATGAAAATAATGGAACATGAGGCCTCAATAGGATTAGATGAAGAACAGATCTAAAGACTACTTCAGAAGTGCAAGTGAGAGATAATGGTAGCTTAATATAAGGCACTATCATAGGAAGGATAAAGATATCCAGCTAGGGCGCCTGGGTGGCTCAGTCATTAAGCGTCTGCCTTCAGCTCAGGTCATGATCCCAGGGTCCTGGGATCGAGTCCCACATCGGGCTCCCTCCTCGGGGGGAAGCCTGCTTCTCCCTCTCCCACTCCCGCTGCTTGTGTTCCTGCTCTCGTTGTCTCTGTCTCTGTCAAATAAATAAATAAAATCTTTGAAAAGAAGGAAAAAAAAAAAAGATATCCAGCTAGCTCAACAGGTAGAATATTCATATACATATATGCTAAGACTATGTGTTAGACTTGATGATGGTTGGGTTAGAAAGCAGAAAATTCAAACAGAATCATAAGAGTTAAAGAGTAATAGGGCAAGAATGTAGAGTCTATTTTCACTTAGTAAATGTGTGCTACCTATAAGGCATCTGAAAGGGGATATTGAGTGAGCAGTGACCCTAACTAGTCTAGAGCTCAGTGGGGAAGTCAGAAAAAAAAAAAAAAAGGTATTAGCATGAGAGTCAGCAGGATACTGAGGTAACTTAAAGGTACTGGTTAATAAGATTATGTTGGAAGACATTGAAGTAGAAAAGAGTGTAGGGTGCAGGACTCAGTATTAGGCATTCAACATTTAGAATTAAAAGTAAAGAATTAGGAAGGGTGCCTGGGTGGCTCAGTCAGTTAAGGAACCAACTCTTGATTTTGGCTCAGGTCATGATCTCAAGGTCTTGGGATGGAGTCAGGCATCAGTCTCTGCATTTAGCAGAGACCCTCTCCCTCTGCATCTACTCCAATCTGTGTGTTCTCTCTCTCTCTCTCTAAAATAAATAAATCTTTAATAAAATCTTTAATAAACCATCTTTAATCTTTAATTAAAAATCTTTAATAAAAAAGAGTAAAGAATTAGGAGCCTTGAAATAGAAGAAATATGTGGCTTGGTGGTAGTGGTGGAGGCAGGGAGTAGGTGAGGTATCATAGAAGTCTAGAGAACAAATATTTTAGAAGGGAAAGGATTGCACAACCACTTAAATCAATGTATTTATTGATAAAAGACCCAGATTCCATCAACCTATTTTTTTACACTGAATTTATGTTTGTGAGTATTTATGGAGTGAAGTACAGAAATGAACATTTTAAACATATCTACTACATGATATAAAATGGGCTATATCCTTAAAGCCATTATCTTATTTAATTAAATAGTTTTATGATCATTTTCTAATTGAAGATACTAAGACTCTGACATTGAAATAGCTTGCCTAAAAGTTGAGATATGAAGACAGTTCTATTTAAGTTCAGTGTCTTTCTCCAACACTGGATTTAAATAGACATGGCTTTGAATCATTACTCCTCTATCTACTTGTCATTGGTCCTTGAGATGTGAGTTATTTAATATCTCAAAAATCTCATTCCCGGTTGTGGGATGATATGATAGTAGTACCTAAACCATAAACTGTAGTTAGTATTATGAGAACCAAGAGAAGATAAAGCACTCTTTCTGATTCATAATAAGCCCTTGAAATGTGTTAGTAATATTTTATATTACTATACTATACTATATGGATATCACACTTTAGAATTTAATTCATATTTATTTTTATTACATTACATTTTTTCTATCCACAAAATTTAAAGATAAAAATAGGGAATGCCCTTTATTTATTATATCTAGTGAATACTCTGGTTTCTCTTCAGATCGTATAAATCTTTCGCCTTTTAGTGTAAAATTTAAAAACTAACTGTATGTACTATGATAATCAATGATATATAATGTTCAGGATAAATGTGATTTTTCTCCCACATTATCTATCTTTACAATTCAGCTTAGAAAAAATCAAAGTCATACATATTCAAATGTCTTCTAATAGCTTCAGTTAGATAAGGAGCTTACACTTTAAATGAGTCTGATTCTCTTATCCTTGTAAACTAAACTCTAGGAACAACCTCTACATAGGTAGGGGTTTTTATTTATTTTTTATTTTATTTTATTTTTTTAACATTTTATTTATTTGCGAGAGAGAGAATGAGAGACAGAGAGCATGAGACGGAGGAGGGTCAGAGGGAGAAGCAGACTCCCTGCCGAGCAGGGAGCCCAATGTGGGACTCGATCCCGGGACTCCAGGATCATGACCTGAGCCGAAGGCAGTCACTTAACCAACTGAGCCACCCAGGCGCCCTACATAGGTAGGGGTTTTTAAATGAAATGGAAATTTTCTTCTGTGATGGTGACTTATGACAAAAAAAGTTACATGGAGAAGTTGTAGAGGACCTTCTTCATCTATTTTGCTATCAATCTCTCAGATCTATAAAAAGAAAATTAATCCTAATATTTTCAAGATTTTAGAGATTTTTAAGATATTAATAAAATGAGACATTAAATATCTAATTTTTGAGGAGGCTAAGAAAGTAAAGGATTTTACTTTTAATATCCTAAAACTCATTGAGTTTTTATTTGCAATTTGCTGCATATATTTCCAGTTATTGCATTATCCTGTTTATGCTTTTATAGCTTTTAGCAATTAGAGAATAAAGTAGGTAATATGTTTGCATAATATAATCACTTAAAAGACTGGATATATAAAAGGGTCTCCCAGCTGTAATAAAGTCCCTGTGGACATTCCAGTTAACTCTTGTGGGCTACTAAAGTACATATCTTTGTTGAATCATGTGAAAACAAAACAACAAAACCCTGTAATGTCCTCCAGAGTATTATTAGATAGCATGCTGATATGTTTACATGGGGAATTTGCCACATTGTTAATATAATAGCTACTTTGTGGTCCTATAGAGGTTTTTCAGCTAATATATCTTTATTTGGAATATTCAGAAGGTATTTATATTCACTTCCCCAATAATTAAAAGTATAATCTCTAGGTCTAGATTTTATCCTGAGAACATTTATTATGATGATGATTTTATTATTTGCTTTTATTATAAAAGTGTTACCTACTCATGGTAAGAAAATAAATAAATAAAAACAATACAATTGGGTATAAAGGGAAAAACAAAAATAATAATAATTTTCTTCCTCTGATGTTAAGCTCTACTTTCTACATACAAAAATTAATATGCATATATAGTATTGAAGATAAATTATAAGTAATAGATATATAAACAAACAGAGGATAAATGAAGAAAGCTAAATTGATACTTTTTTTGCATGTTACATTAGTATTTTGCAATTGTTTTTGGCCATAATAATAACTGCATTTTATGTTTACTATAGACCTCACTTATTATTTTTAACTACCATATATCAGACAATTGTAAGAATGTACAATAATTTCAATATTGAACATCTTACTGAGGAACATATAGACATGGTATGTTTGAAAAGCAGAAACCCAGTTAGTAGAGAGCAATCCTCTTTTGTTTCAAACGATTAATTTAAAACCAAAAAGAAAACCAGGCTTTTGGTTTATTGGCTGACAGAATATTCTGTGAAACATGATTTTTAAAAAAGCAGTACAAAGTAATATGTCTTTATCAGCATGGTTTTGTACATATAGGTAACTAAGCTCATTTAAGATGTAGTTAAATAGGAAGAGAAAAGAATTGTTCATAATATTTCACCCACATCATGCTAAATTTATAAATTATCAAAATAGAGAATGAATTCTTCATTATATACCTTGTCTTTCCTAGAAAGACTATCTGGATTAGCCAGGTGGTAAACTTGAAAAGAAAGGCTTTGGAGTCAGGCTGATCTAAGTTTGAGTCTTGGTTTTGTCACTCACCATTTGTAAACTGGTTTATCTGAGTAAACTAACTTCTGCTAGACTGAGTTGGCCTACTTGAAACGAGCTTAGCAACACCATTCAGTATGAATGAAAAAATTATTACATGATATAATATCTCTTAAGAGCCTGGCCTATATAAATTTCTCAATTGTAATTAGTAATAATATTACTACCAGTAAAACTATGAGCATTCTATTGTTTTTTTAGTTGTAAGACACCCTCCTGCAGGGCTGTACCATGTGGATTCACATGTGAGGACATACATCGACATAGGATAACCATGAGATCCGAAAGTTCTTTTGTTTCATATCTGCTCTAACACCTATAGTGAACCTCATATATTCTCTATATCCCATTATCGATCTCAGGATTTAATATTTCCTATTCATCATGGGCCATGCAAGCCATGATATACCACAATATTGCTGCTTTGGTGGTGAATTAGAGAGGTCACAGATATCCTCTTATTTTCCTATTGAAATTTTTTCAAGGGGCGCCTGGGTGTCTCAGTCATTAAGCGTCTGCGTTGGGCTCGGGGTCATGATCCCAGGGTCCTGGGATTGAGCCCCGCATTGGGCTTCCTGCTCAGCGGGAAGCCTGCTTCTCCCTCTCCCACTCCCCCTGCTTGTGTTCCCTCTCTCACTGTCTCTATCAAATAAATAAATAAAATCTTAAAAAAAGAAAAAAAAAATTCTCAATTGCCCTGTTCACATTTGTGAAAACCCATGCCCTATCCCTCATCCAATAGCTGATTTTAAAAAGTGAGAATCTTAATAATGGTTCCTATAAAGCCATTTGGGCTAAATAGAACATATGTGTTCTTGTCCAATAATCAGTGGCAATGAAGACTATTGATAACTCAACTTTTAAATAGAATTATCACAGAATTATCCAATAAAAAACTAGATGTGTATATAAATAGTACTTCCATGCCCTATTGAATTACACTGAAAAGCAGTAAGTGCAACAATATGATTGAGGAAAGACAACAAACAAAAAATTACCAATGTCTTTTCCCATAAAATGATGAGAGGCATATGTGTAAGTTGGCTGGGGCTAGTATAACAAAATACCATAGACAAGGTGGCTTAAACAACAGCTAGCTGAATCTAGCTGATTCAGTTTCTGGTAAAAGCTCTCTTCCTAGCTTCCTAGCTTCCTAGCCCACTGCCTTCTCCATATGTCTCACATGGAGTTCCCTTGTTTCATGTGCACAAGGAGAAAGTGAGAGAGAACAGCTTTCTTGGTGTTTTTTGTTTGGTTGGTTGGTTTTTGTTTTAATAAGGATAATAAACCTATCAGATCAGGATCCTACACTTATGATCTCAATTAACCTTAATTACCTCTTTAGATGCCCCACCCCCCAAATACAGACACATTAGAAATTAGGGTTTCATCATATGAATTTTGAGGAAACACATTCAGTCTCTAACAACATATAATCCCTAGAATCTAAATTATATGTAAGGGCTTCCAAAAACTATAGAAATGAACTAAAGCAATTTCCATGTAGTACATGAAAGGGAATAGAGGCAAAGAACCATTGAAAGAGATGTCAAGATCAAGGGGAGTCGTTAATAATAAATCTCAGCAAAAATAAACTGAGGGTGAGTATTCACACCCAGGTGTAAAACCTTGTCTTCAATGGCACCTTGGGTGGGAGGAAGATACCAGGTTGGTAGAAAAACCAATCTGAAATCAGTATGATTCAGAAAAAGCAAAGAAGCCAAGACTGCACCCAGAACCACAAACACATACACGCACAGCAGATTTCCTAAAAACAATCTGTCTTTGGAAAGAGATGAAAATTCTTGCATTTCATAAGCGGCTAATCTGGATAACCATAGTCGTAGCCACATAAATGTACTAGGCTATAATGTGGGAGACTTTTTTTTTTTTTAACCCATGAAATCAAAAGAAAAGCTTGTTAAAAACCAATTCATAAAATCTGAAAATGTCTGCATGGCGTAATTATGGTAAGCAAAGCAAGCAAAGTGCTCAGTAATCTCATCTCCTCAAACTAGACAAAATATATAATGAACAAATCACTGGGAAGAAAACATAACAAGGCTTTTAAACATATTAAGAAAATCATCAATCTGTTAATAAGAAACATAGAAATTAAAACTGCATTGACATCTAATTTTTCACCCAATAGACTACAAAAATATCCAAAGGTTTGCTAACTCAGTTGTGAGATTGTAGGAGGCTTAAGGTTATGTAAAACAGGTCAATCCCTTTGAGGACAATTTGTCAATTTCTACAAAAGTCATAGAAGTTATTGTTTGACTAATATATTCTCCTACAGACTAAGATATATCATTTAAAATTGAATATAACAATAAAAGGTAGTCAACATAATCTTTTCCTGTCATATGAGAAAATTTTGCTATAGGAATTACATACACAGGAAATGATCTATTTAATATTCACACAATTTTAACTCTGTGTTAAATGGAATTTTTTTTACAGCAAAAGTTTACCTATTAACATTTACTTATTAATGTCTATCTACATACGGCTCTTAAAAGGGATTATGAGAGGTCCATGCAATGGAACATTAAGCATATCCTTATATAGGGATCGGAAAGATCTTCAATATATATCATTAAAAAATGACAGTTTCAGAATAGTATGCCATTAAATGTTTTTAAAAAGTGAGATAAATATATACATTTAATTTACTTCTTTATGCCAAAATATCTCAAAGGAATATATGACAAATTTATGGTATCTCCCATTTGAGGAAGACTGGAAACTAGGTAGAACACACTGGAAAGAAAGGAGGCATTTTCCTGTATGTATTTCATTTTCCTTTCTTAAATTATCTAAAAAAATAACAAATTTTGAAATATTAAGAATGCTTGGTGCTTCCCCACCCTTCTGCTCACCCATCCACGTGTGTAAATAATTCTACACAAATGACAGGGAATAGAGCATCTGGTGCTCGAGGTGGTATGAAGCTCCCAGCTGTGCTTGATCCTCAAAACACAATATGTTTTTCAGTAGTAATGTTTTAATAATTACTATCCTCTTTATCTATAACAGATAAAATTGCATGTTGATTTAATGCCACTAAAACAAATAAGAGCTTATCAACTATCATGTAGATTAAGAAGTTACTATATATGGGAAGCCAGATTGTAAAAAAGAAAAAAAAATCAAACTGATAACTCACTTAGGATATTTTCAAGGGAGTTTTTAGACAGAAGAATTTAGGGATAATAGTGGAAAAGGCAAAGTTATTCTTTTCTATAGTGAGAGGAATTATGTTTGCTTATGTTGCTCACAGCAAAAGACTTTTCCTAATAATTATCTCAAGCTTTCACTTTGTTTCAACAACTATGCTAAATGAATTCACAACCTTTCTCGGGATAAAAATTAAAAATGACCTGAGTCAGTGTGTATGTCTTAGTATTTTGCCATTTAAATCGTGTTCTATTTTCAGATACCACTCCAGACTTAGTATATCTCTGAAGATCGGGCCACGGCTCTGTTTCAGAAAGTGATTCTGATACTCACTATGTTTAAGAAATACTGCCCCCAAGTATTATAAACCTAAAATGACAGTGTATCCTATTTATGATGTTGAAAACTCATGAGCAGTCTTCCTATAAAAAAAAATACAAGAAGGCTGGACACGTGTAAATACACACTAGCATTTGTAATGATGACAGACAGCACATCTTCCTAATAACAGGTACCTCTGAGTTACAGTGAGTTCAAGGTTGGGATTATGGAATCAAAGGTTGTTAAGAGACCACTGTTAGAGGCTAAATTTTGCCCCACTCCCAAATTCATATGTTAAAGTCTCAACAACCAGTGTATCAGAATACAACTTTAGAGAGGTAAGCTCTTTAAAGAGATGTTTAAGTAAAAAGGAGGTTGGAGTGGGCCCTAATCCACCAGGAATGCTGTCTTTTTAAGAAGAAATGTGTTTGGGCACCTGGGTGGCTCAGATGGTTAAGCGTCTGCCTTCGGCTCAGGTCATGATCTCAAGGTCCTGGGATCGAGTCCCGCATCGGGCTCCCTGCTCCTCGGGAGCCTGCTTCTCCCTCTGCCTCTCTCTCTCTGTCTGTCATGAATAAATAAATAAAATCTTTAAAAAAAAAAAAAAAGAAGAAGAAATGTGTTTTTTCCTGTGAAGAAGCAGTGAAAGGGTGACCATGTACAAGTCAAGGAGAGAGACCTCAGGAGCAAGAAACTCCTACCAGAACCTTGACTTGGACTTCTAGCCTTCAGAAATGTGAAAAAGTATATTCCTGTGGTTTGAGGTACCCAGTTCATGGTATTTTGTTATGGAGGTCCTAGAAAACTACTACAACCACAAATTAAAATTTATTCTTCTCAATGTAGCAAAATAATTAGTCCTGGATTACAAAATTGAGGCAATTATGCCATTGTTCATGACTGAAAGCCTAAATAAAATTTAAAATTAAACCATGTGGTTTGTGAAGCCAGTCTACAACTTAGGACTGGAGTGGATTTTGGCTAGTGACTGGACTTGTCTAGGTTTTAGTTTCTTCAGTGTGAAGTGATGAGATACAGCTGACATAAAATGGATGTTGTGAACATGGAAAACAGATAACGGCTTTAAAGCATGTGGTGTAATATGTGGGACATAGAAGTGCTCAAGGGGCGCCTGGGTGGCTCAGATGGTTAAGCGTCTGCCTTCGGCTCAGGTCATGATCTCAGGGTCCTGGGATCGAGCCCTACATCGGACTCCCTGCTTGGCGGGGAGCCTGCTTCTCCCTCTCCCTCTACTGTTCTCCCTGCTTGTGCTCTCTCGCTCTCTCTGTCAAATAAATAAATAAAATCTTTAAAAAAAAAAAAAAAGAAGTGCTCAAAAAACACATTCCATTTGTGTTTGCCTGGTAAGAGCGTCATGACAAATACAAATCAAGATACTGAGGAAAACACAACATTCAGGATCAAGATTTTTAAATAACACTCCATTACCAATCATGGTTTTCTTAACAATAAACATCAGGAACAAACTAAATATGTGATCAGCTTAACTAAAGTATCTGAACAAGAATAGAATTTTTGCTAATAGGGCAATTTCCAAAAATACCTCTAACTATCTCTTGAGCGGTCTTAAGGAATTTAGATTCAATGAAAAAATGTATACCTTAGTTAGATTAAGGAGAAAAATTCTACAGGACAAAGATTTTTATTTTCTCAATATAAGAGACCTAATTTCACATCTGAAATCACTTTTTATTTTGAATAATTTATTTAGAGATTAGAAATATACAAATGTTTAAAAATCTAAAATTCAGTGAAGTGCTATTTATGTTAGTACAAGAGTATCATGTGATTTCCTTGTTAATGAGAGTTCAAAATCTACAGCAAGTTAACTATTCTTTGTATAATTCTCCATAATCTTACATTTCCAATGTATAATAATGTTTACTCAATATAAAGTACTCACTGGTATAAGTAGGGCATTTAGGCTTGTCATAAATCCTTCTAGGGACATTTTTTGTTGTTTTGTTTTGTTTTGGGGGGGGTGCTTTTTGATAAATCAAGAAATAAACCAAGTGATGGCTAGATATTCAACATCACTACAGATCTGAGCACATAACAAAGTCATAGAATGGCTTTGTTGTTTCTAGTTTTTATTTTTTTCTTATGACAGTATTAGAACCAGATCAGGAACAATCAGATTAATACAAATTATAAAGTCTATGCTGTGAGAATGTAGAGTTAAAGTTTGGTGAACTTTTCAAAATTAGTTGGTCCTTATTTATTTATTTATAAATAAAGATTTATTCATTTATTTGGGGTGGGGGGCAGGGCAGAAGGGGCAGAGGGAGAGAGAGACTCCCCACTGACAGGAATCTTATGCAGAACTTGATCTCCCGACCCTGAGGACCCTGAGATCATGACCTGAGCAGAAACCAAGAGTCAGATGCTTAATCTACTGAAACACCCAGGCATTCCGAACATTTTTAAAATTACATTAAATCAAACCATTATTGTTACCAACCTGGAAGGAAAGCCCAGCAATAAACCTCTCCTTTTGCTTGACTAAAATGAAATTACTAAGGACAAACAATGCACAAGTTAAAGCAAATTAAAAGCAATTTAATCTCATATGCAAAAATGATATAAAAAATTAGACATTTATATAACAAAATGTCATATTTAGAAATACCACCTCAAAACAAACTCCAACTTAAGACTCTGAACTGTCTAAAAGCAAAAGACTGTTGCAATATCATATAATGAAACAAAAACGTTAACAACAGAAATTCCTCAGTTGGTAAACATGTGCTCAATTAGGCGTCTCTCACATTTTACTCTTTACTGGAACTTTCTCATAATTTGTTTGTCAATAATTTGACAATTTAAAATTTCCTGACTGGATTCATAAATCTTTAAAATAGGACTTGCCAAAGAATAGCTTTATTTTCTAATATTTTCTAACCAGACTCCTGCCATTGGTCAGTCCACCACACTAAGTACTGCTAAGGTGAGCTTTGATCATGTATTTGTTCATGTATTATCCTCACTTTCTGTTCATTCTCCATATCCAAATCCTTCAAAGAGTATTCCAAGTCCCAACACGTTACATTGCCTTCCTTGACTATTCCTCATCAGCCTCTTTCTCTTTTAACTCTCACAACACTTTTAGGCAATTTTGACATATTTGCAGATAACTTTATTCTAATTTGGATCATTTGCTTCTCAAAAAATGCATCATTTTTATATTGGTCTGACCTGTTCCTCCAACTACATACTAGTTTTTTTTTGTTTGTTTTTAAAGATTTTATTTATTTGACAGAGAGGGAGAGAGAGTACAAGCAGGGGGAGCAACAGACAGAAGAAGAGGAAGAAGCAAGCTCCCCATGGGGCAGGGAGCCTGAGGACCCCCGGATCACGACCAGAACTGAAGGCAACCGCTTAACTGACTGAGCCACCCAGGTGCCCTCTGTACCATGTTTTAAGGTATATAATACATTTTACGCTTCAAGGCTCTGTTCCTTAGCTTCTGCACAGGAAATATTTTCAAAGATTTAGACAAATAAACTTCTTCGAGTATTAGTGTACTAGGAAAAAAAGATGATTCTAAATCTTCAGAGACTCTTATTAATAAACAACACTAGGATTTAAATCTTCAAAGCAGCCATAGCCTTGTTTACTGTGTTTTTGCCCAGTAACTTCTGATTACTACCTCTCCTTTCCCCCAACATCTTTTGCCTTTCGCTGAAGATGGTATTTTAAGTGACGGTTTGAACCACTATGGGGAGTTACTCAGTTTTCCTGGGTATCTCTCATACATACAAGAAGTATACATTGTGAAAATATAGGAAACCTTACAAAAATTGAGCTGGGAAGCCCTGAAGCGGGTGCTCTCACACATTACCACCCAACAGGAAAAAGTTTACTTTATATTCCCCAGCAAGAGGAAGAACCAATTGCTCCTCACCCGGAAACAGCCCAGTCAATGAGAAACTGCCACACTCAGCCAGTGAGACGCTGTCACCTGTGAACTCCCCTAAACAGCCCCTCCCA
The DNA here is from genome assembly GCF_002201575.2 of Neomonachus schauinslandi. Classification (NCBI taxonomy): domain Eukaryota; kingdom Metazoa; phylum Chordata; class Mammalia; order Carnivora; family Phocidae; genus Neomonachus; species Neomonachus schauinslandi. The sequence continues at coordinate 135,258,456 of NC_058409.1, read as the reverse complement.
ACTTCCTCCATTCCTCCATAAAAGCAAGCCCCTCTGCTCTGTTCTCCGGACTTGCCTATGGCTTGCGATAGTTTGCTTGTCCTAAATCACAATTCCTCTGCTAATTCCAAATAGACCCAGTTTACTTGCAAAATAGCTGACTCTCTCTCTCTCTCTTTCTCTCTCTCTCTCTCTTTCTTTCTTTTTTTTTTTTTTAAGGTCACCAACATGTTACTAAGCTTTTATTTTTCTTCTGTTTATCTTTTATTACAGGGCTTACCTCAGCCAAGAACCTCAGAGTAGTGAGAGAATTATTTTTCCTCCTCTGTACTCCCAAGAGGTGCAGTGTAAGTCAAATCAAGGAGGGTTCTTCTATTAGTATACAGATGATTCAAAAATCACCAAAACTTACAAATACTGTACTATTTCACTGGATGCAGTGGATAAAGGTACTTTTTACCAAAAGTCACTTATGAGGTAGGAGGACACTGGCCAAATGGTAGATATCCATTTGTCCTTTCCATTTATCACTTTGGCATCTGTATGTATGTATGTTCCTTTTTTTTAACACCATATACCAACTTTACTCCCTCAACCCATAATATTAAACTGCCTCTTAGGTGAATGTACTTTAGGAGTGCAGGCAAAGTAGTATAAGCAGAAGAAAACTCCAAAGAAAACAAAATTAGACTAGAATCTAAGCCCTGCCACTTAATAAGTATGACTTTAAACAAGAGTCTTAAATCTATCTAGTTCATGGAATGAAGACTGTGTTGCATAATTGCTGGGCACAGTATAAAATGAAAATGCAGTCAGGCTCCACCCAGTGGATATTTTAAAATGTAGTTGGGAAGTTTGTTTGTGTTCAGGAATGGTGAGGCCAACAGATTGGGAGACGACTCCCATTAAAAAGATAGTTCATTACTCACAATTTCGAAGAGTAGGGGGACATGCCACACCATGCAAAACAACATGAGAGAGCACTGAGGTTGGTTGGTGAGAGAGAACAAGGCAGAGAGATTGTAAAGGAAACTGCTGGAAAGCCTTTATCATGGCTTTCTAGGAAAATAATGGGCAAAGCAGGGTGGGTAGGCTAAACAGGTATAGGATTGGCTAGCTTGAAAGATTTAAGTGGGCTCCTAGTGTGGGAAGGACTGACTCCATGGTCATCTGTACTGGAGAATAATACTTTATTCTCAAGCTAGATAAAGCAGGTAGAGAAGGGTGGTATGGACTTGGCACTGGTTATTTTGCAAATGAAAACCAGAGTCTCCTTTACTAACTCTAAGAATACATTAACCTTGGAATGGGCAGGCCCTCCTTAGTCAGCAAGCTCCCAAAAACATCAGATACACTTCATCAGATGCAGAAACTAGAAAACCTGGTTAATACGGTGGGGAAGTCAGTCTTTCTTCCCATAGTCCCAAACTACTACAACTACTACAACTAGGTGAATCTTATGTGATTCTTACAAACTGAGATGTACTTAGTACCTGGATTGAGGGTGCTCAGGAGACCTCACTGAGTCTCCTACCAAATATCCCATCCATAGCACTGCCACCAGGGAGAGAAGAGCAACTGCCTTGTCCTCCTCCTCAAGGCATATGGGCAACTCTCTGTGCCCATGACTACACATCCACTGGGACAGAGGGCAAAGACAGAATAGAATCCTCCCTAATCCACCTACCAATGCAATCCAGTCATTGTCCCAGGCAGAAGGCAGCAGGAGTCTTAGGATGAGAAAGAGGGGGAGTGTAAAGCCTGATGGTGCTCATGGTACCAGAGAGAAGGGAGTGGGCAGCCTCCAGCCAGGCAGTCAAAACCATGGGGACTCTGGGGGAGGTGAAACTCAGTGGTGTGAGCAGATACCCCAAGTCCCAGTGCATGCTCCATTGCCCCATCCAACTTCACTTATAAAACACAAATTCAAAGATAACATTCATAAGAATTGCACAGAGTATTAATTCCCAAGTTCAGGGGCCTTCTGAGCAGAGAACCCTGTGTGAATACCCTGACTGCATGCTCATGAAATCAGCTGGAGATCCATAGGACAACTTTTTTGTCTTATCTTCCATCTTCTAAACCAAACTTTATTCTGGCTCTTGTAGCAGCCAGCTGTGCTCAGATTTAAACTAAGCAGTGCCTTGCCTTAGCTGCCTAGCATATGTCTTATTTTCTATTCCAGGATTTTCTGCCACTCATGCATGTGAACACAGTGTGACCCAACTCAGCCATTCTGGCACAAACTTAGAAGAGGGAGAACACAACCAATGAGGAAATGTTATGTGACGGACAACACAGCATTGCTGTCTTTGGGCCTTGGGCAGACAATCTGGAGTAAGTACTTCTCAATTCCTCAGGATCCCCAGCTGGATCAAGTCACAGCTTCCCACAGTGCCGGCTCCATAAGACACTCTTGGCTTTTCTTCTTGCCCTGGCTCATTCTTTCTCCTGCCCACACATGTTCCTTAGGACTGCATCACAAAATAAACCATTTGCGAGTCCTTGAATAAAGCCACACTTTTTGTGGGAATTCTGAATAATATTAAATAGGACTTATTTTGAAGGACAAATGAGATAATATATGTAAAATACCAAACACAGGACCTGCAAATCATTGCTATGTAGTATCTTTGCATTCTTAATCCTTTCTCTCTAAATTTGAAAAGCTGTCTGATGTATAATCTACAGCCAGATGTATAGAAAATGTAGCTTTTGTTAGAAAAAACAACAACAAAAAATCAAACTCAATCTCTATTTCAATACTGAATTGAGGCAAATCCTGGTAAATTCTGTCTATGCAAATTAAAATAGTATTTTCTGGATTCTACCCTTTTCAAGGTGACAGGTGGGGATAGAAGAGTACCTAGTGTCAGGTACCCAGGGAGTCATCTCTTCCCCGGGCTGAAGCAAACATCCCAATTTGTTTCCAAGGATAATTCCACACCCCTAGTGTATCTTTGGATGAGTCTCCTTGCAGGACTCCCAGTGTCTTCGATGTCTCTCAAAGCTCATCAATATCTCTGGACTACCCCTGTGCTCCTTCTGGGGATGTGGAAAAATTGGCTCATCTCTGACAGCCCCTATATGCTGCAGGAGAATGAAGAAAGAAGGCTTGACTTCCACACTCTTCTCTTTATGCCTTGTTGATCCGGCATGTTGGTATTTAGTGGAGAGAACTTATTTCCACAGGATCCAGCTAAGAAACAGGTTAAGTCCCCTCAACCATTGAATCAACAAATGTTTCTACCCTTTTTCAGTTGTATCTCCTACACTCTGTTCAGGGATAACAGCAATCATGACAATATCTCAGAGATCCCCACCATGAGTTTCTAACTTAATGCTTCCTCTTTTGCTCTCTGCCCCCCCCTCCCCATCCCAGGAGGGGCATCTTTGCCACATCTGGGTATACAGAGAAAACAAAACTAAAAACAAAACCTTCTAACCATTTAAGGCATAGAGTTCTCCACAATTGCTCTTGAAAACAAAAATCAAGTCTCTTAAAACACATAAAGCGTTTTCTCTCTACAAAACTAATGATGCCTTGAGGTGTTTCTATAATAAAACTCCAAGAGCAATCAGTTTGGAATGGGGATTGTGCATGGAGAACACATAATCAGCATAATCAAATTATTATCCTGTCAAGAAGGAAATGTGTCCTTACAAAACCCAGCATCTAGGAAAACCCAGCAGGCATTTAGCGACTGCTCAATTCTGTCTGCGAGCAGAAGACAATCTTGTGCTGCAGGGCACCATTTGGGGTTCTAAGGAAGAAGGGCATATAACTAAGTTTTGTCCAATACCAAAAGAAAGAAGAAGAGCATGCCAGGTGCAAAGACAAGATGAGTAAAGCACAAAAGTGCTGAGAACCTACCTGGTACCAGGTAAGCAGGACAACATTTAAGGTATCAGGGGAAAATGCAAGAGAAAATCTCCTATTTTTTGGTGCAGGATTTCTCAGTAGGGAACTAACATCCCAGTTTGCCCTGGATAGTCTCATTTCATCCCTGGTATCCCAACATGATTAATATTTCCCCTTTTTACACATAGAAGTATCTGGATTTGAGCATTCTTCACAGAAGAACAATCTTAAAATGTGTATGGAACCACAAAAGACCCCAAACAGCAAAAGCAATCTTGAAAAAGAAAAGCAAAGCTGAAGGCATCACAATTCCAGACTTCAAGTTACATTACAAAGCCATAGTGATCAAGACAGCATGGTACTGGCACAAAAAAGGACATATAGATGAATGGAACAGAATAGAGAACACAGAAATGAACCCATATCTTTATGGTTAACTAATCTTCGACAAAGCAGGAAAGAATAACCAAAGGAAAAAAGACAGTCTCTGCAAAAAATGGTGTTGGGAAAACTGGACAGCAACATGCAAAAGAATGAAACTGTACCACTTTCTTACACCAAAGAGGTTACAAGTGGTAACCTCTTTGACATTGGATGTGGCATCTTCTTACTAGATATGTCTCCTGAAGCAAGAGAAACAAAAGCAAAAATAAACTATTGGGACTTCATCAAGATAAAAAGCTTCTGCACAGAAAGGAAATGAACAACAAAACTAAAAGGCAACTTTCAGAATGAGAGAAGATATTATTTGCTAATGACATATTCAATAAAGAGTTAGTATCCAAAATATATAAATACCTTATAACAACATCCCCCCCAAAACAAATAAACTAGTTAGAAAATGGGCAGAAGACATGAATAAACATTTATCCAAAGAAGACATATAGATGGCTAACAGATACATGAAAAGATGCTCAACATCACTCACCATCAGGGAAATGCAAATCAAAACTACAATGAGATATCACCTCACACCTGTCAGAATGGCTAAAATTAACAACACAGGAAACAACAAGTATTGTTGAGGATGTGGAGAAAGGGGAAACCTCTTACACTGTCAGTGTAAGTAGTAAGTAGTGCAGCCACTCTGAAAAACAGTATGGAGTTTCCACGGAAAGTTAAAAATAGAGTTACCCTATAATCCAGCAATTGCACTACTAGATATTTACCCACAGGATACAAAAATACTGATTCAAAGGGATACATGTACCCAATGTTTGTAGCAGCATTATCATCAATAGCCAAATTATGGAAACAACCCAAATGTCCATCAACTAATGAATGGACGAAGAAGAAGTGGAATATTACTCAGCCATACAAATGAATGAAATCTTGCCATTTGCACTGACTTGGATAGAGCTAGAGTGTATTATGCTAAGCGAAATGAGTCAATCAGAGAAAGACAAATACCATATGATTTCACTCATATGTGGAATTTAAGAAACAAAGCACATGGACAAGGGGGATAAAAGAAAGAGGCAAACCAGAAAACAGACTTCACTACAGAGAACAAACTGAGGGTTGATGGAGGGGGAGTGGGTGGGGAGATGGGTTAAATGGGTGATGGGTATTAAGGAGGGCACTTGTGATGAGCACCGGGTATTGTATATAAGTGATGAATCACTAAATTCTATACCTGAAACTAATATTATACTGTATGTTAACTTGAATTTAAATAAAAACTTGAAAAAAAAAGTGGGTTTGGATGATAAATTACAGAGTCATTCTATTCAAAAGACAATCCAAGCAAGTACTCAGAATGTAGGAAGTGAACTTAGACAACACCCAACAACCTTTCAATAGAAACATTTCCATGATATGATTTGATACTTGATTCTAAAAGAACACTGAAATTGATATCATAGAAAAAAATCAGATTCTTATTTTACTTCATGTCACTGACCCTGTCAGGAAAATATCTGACAAAAAGTTTTGCGAATTGAATAAAATTAAATGTAGATAAATCTAGATAATTAGAAAGTAAAGGACCACACAATAAAGTGAGGAAAAAAAGATTCAAAACCTACATAAGTATCTACCCATCCTCTGTACATTTTTAGATTTATGGAATATGTGGCATTTCTAATGTATCTCAAACATTTTTCATAAAGCAAAAGCTTGGAATACAGCCTATTCCCTGGTGGCTTACTTACTGATTATATGAATGCCATATTATCCTACCAATGTGATTTATTCATAAATGGCCTTAAAATACCAGATATGAAATATGATCTACATGTAGGTGACATAGCTAACCCATACTTACTGATTGTGAGTGATCTGTTTACCTAAAAATACATTTAAAGTACTATACCATATTATTTTAATTATTTTACTGATATAATTATATTTCAAGTGAAATATAATAATATTAGTATATATTACTGGTTCAAAAATTAATGATGCCTGATTTTCCACTATTTTTCCTCTATTTCCCCAAATTCACCACCAGCTCCTATCTCTGTGTAGATCCAACTCTTGGGCTTTATTTATGATGATTTGGGTAGTGGCTCAAGTAAAGAGAACTAGGGTAGCCAAATGATTAATATTTTAAAAAGCAGAGAATCATCATCCAAATATATTGTAAAAATGTGTCATAATCTAGACCTCAGAGAAGTGCATACTAGGTCACACATATATACATATGTGTATTTTCAACTAATTTTACTATATTTTATCTGGGGTTATATCACTTCATGCATGTTATATGAAGAGACACCATCACATCCTTAGAGTTTTCTGATGGAAACAGATTGAACCCCATCAAGTTAAGAATATCCTCCAACATAAATGTGTGTCCATCTCCATGGCTATTCTTTCTCAATACCCAATCCTAGAGGCCACAGAGTCCAGGGGAAAAAAAAAAGAAAAAAAGAATAAAAAACCATACCAGATCCCATTTAGTCGAAGAATTAGAGTTCCAGCTCGTGTCTGCATAGGAGGCAGAGAGAATGGGCATGGAGAATATGGGATGAGAAGAGAAAAAAATGGGAGGAGTAGGGGTGTGGTAAAGACAGGAATAGATTACATTTGATTTTGAGTTTAATGATTTCTACTGGCTTAAAAAAAAGATTTTATAACTAAAAGTGGCCAGAAAAATTGTGAAGTATGACCAAAGCATCATTAAGGGATAAGAAACTTGGGGCAATTGGGTGGCTCAGTCAGTTAAGCATCTGATTCTTGATTTTGGCTCAGGTCATTATCTCAGGGTCCTGAGATGGAGCGCTTGCTTAGTGTGGAGCCTGCTGAAGATTCTTGCTCTCCTTCTGCCCCTTTGCCCTTGCCCCCACCAACCCCCACCCCCGACAGGCCCTCTCTCTCAAAAAAAAAAAAAAAAAAAAAGAAAGAAAGAAAAAACTTAGAAGTGACAAAGCAGGTGTGAAGGCAGTGTATGGAGAAAATAAAAATGTAAAAACTGATGTTCATTTTACTGCACTATGTCGTATATACTGCGTTGGTGTTCCTTTTAGGCACTTTTCAAAAATAAGCAGAGAATTATTAATTTATTAACTTAGCCCAGACACTAAAACTTAGTAGTGTCATCCTACAATTAAGAATTTAGCACCTTAATCAGCATACGGTTGTGATAGGCAGAATCCCAGACTACTTAGTGTTAATTTCATTCTACATAACCTGGAGTGTCAGTGGCTAATCATGAGCATCTTGTAATTTTACCTGTTGGGTGATCCACCCAAATGAATATTATAGGCATCTTTTGATTATAGCACAATGTACAAGTTATTTTTGATCTTCTCTACCAAAAAAAAACTAACAATTTTCCTTTGTAACATTTATATTTGCTCTGATTTTAATGATGATAACTCTACCCAGAATTGCTAACAACAAAACTTTTGATCTCATTTATGACTTGCTATTCCTTAGATTCCTTAGTGGAATCCAACGAGGATTCAATAAAATAATCCATTTCATAAACTAAAAGGTAGCTTACATCTAAATATACATCTAAATAGTAGGTTTGCTCAATCTGTTATTAGGTAATATTATATTTGCATTATCCAGACTAAGTTGTCTGGAGTTACTAATGGGCAATCCTATTTAAATTCATATTTTCAGATAATCCTGTTATACCACCTCCCCAACTTTTAATGGGAAAATCTCTTGCCCCACTTTTCCTACCAGTGTACGTGGTTCCTTCCTGTAAGATTTACTAGAACAATTAATGTATCAATATTACAATTTCACATTTATAATTGTTAATGTTATTTACTTCTAATTTTCCTTGTGGCAAAGTCGTTCAAATATGTCTTACTTGTAGATGTATATGAAATCTTAAGTAGGTAAGAAAAATGAGTTGATTCATAGCTCTTTTTGATAACCAATACACACTACATTTGAATGTAGACTCCAGAGCCCTAACTTTGAATTGATTTCATGACTCTGTGAGGAATGTCAACATCATTTTAGTTCCTTAGAAATTATGTAGTTCTTGGGCGCCTGGGTGGCTCAGTTGGTTAAGCGACTGCCTTCGGCTCAGGTCATGATCCTGGAGTCCCTGGATCGAGTCCCGCATCGGGCTCCCTGCTCGGCGGGGAGTCTGCTTCTCCCTCTCCCACTCCCCCTGCTTATGTTCCCTCTCTCGCTGTGTCTTTCTCTGTCAAATAAATAAATAAAATCTTAAAAAAAAAAAAAAAAAAAAAGAAATTATGTAGTTCTTGGGGCACCTGGGTGGCTCAGTTGTTAAGCGTCTGCCTTTGGCTCAGGTCATGATCCCAGGATCCTGGGATCAAGCCCCGCGCCGGGCTCCCTGCTCCGCGGAAAGCCTGCTTCTCCGTCTCCCACTCCACCCACTTGTGTTCCCTCTCTCTCACTATCTCTCTCTCTCTGTCAAAATGAATAAATAATCTTTTTTAAAAAAAAAGAAATTATGTAGTTCTTAAAAGAGAGAGAGAGAGACCATGTAGTTCTTGTTTTCAAAGCTGGTGGATTTTCACTCTCCAAATAGATTTAATTAGATGTCGATGGGGGATACACTTCGTTGTTGTAAATTTGATCTATTTTGTGTTAGCCCAATACAATTTGGCGAGAAAAGATTTTTTCTAGATATTCCAAAATCATAGGTTGATTTGTTGTTGTTGTTCCATAATATATTTTTTGAGTGTTTTACTCTCTCCTTTTGATAATACGAGATTATTTAGATTTAGATTTTATTATATGATATTCTGTTAGCTCAGCTATGGAGTAATTCCAATGTTATGAAATCTTCAGAGTTCCTCAAATATTTGCATAGAATAACAGTCCTTCAATTAGAGCCATGTATTCCCTTGGGCAATTTATGTTTTTATTGTGCCATAAGTCGAGGCACTAGTAAAAACCACTAATCACATATATTTCAAGGTTAATGATTCAAAATGCTTAAATGTCCAGGCATATATAGAAAAATAGGTATTCAATATGAATGTGGACTCTGGAAAACCAGATGTTTCATAGTCTAAAGGTTCAGCCCATTTTAATCATCATAGATATGGAAATAATGTTAGCCCAACAAAATACACCCATGGGCCAGATTTACCCCTACATACCACAACTTTATCAACATTATATATTTTAGCCAATTTTCCTTTGTTTGCTTCTTTCACACAGCACTAAATTTCATATTTAAAAAAAATTTAAAAATAAAGTTCCTATTTAAAGTTCAGTACTGCTATTATTCTTGTATTTACTGTCATCATTGTTATTTTCTTCAGATGGGATTTATTACTATATTATATGCAGGGCACTAAACATTCACTCTGAATTATTTCTTTATAACGTTATAATAATCCTAGGAGATGAGTACTAATATATCATCCACAGCTGTGGCAAGGTTAAGTAACTTATCACAGCTCTGAAACTTGTAAGTAGAACAATCATTCTATTCCAGTATCACATGGCTCCAAAAACCAATTTCCTAAAGTATCCTTTTAATTTTTTTTCAATTTTTTATTTAAATTCTCATTAGTTAACATGTAGTGCAATATTGTTTTCAGGAACAGAATTCCGTGGGTCATCACTAACATACAACGCCCAGTGGTCATCATAACAAGTACCCCCCTTAATACCCATCACCCATCTAGCCCATCCCCCTCCCTCCATGATCCCTCAGTTTGTTCTCTATAGTTAAGAGTCTCTTATGGTTTATTTCTCTCTCTCCTTTTTCCCCCTCCCATATGTTCATCTTTTTTGTTTCTTAAATTCCACATATGAGCAAAATCATAGGGTATTTGTCTTTCTCTATTTCGCTTACCATAATACACTTTAGCTAGTTTTTGTTCCTTTTAATTCATTATTGGTGAACAGGGTATCATCTTTGTATTCTCAGAACCTAAGGCAGTGTCTGGCATAAAACCAGCACTCAGAAAATAGTAAAATAGCAAATCAAGAGCTAGTCCCATGCCTGTTTTAGTTTAACAATTCTGTAGTTCAACTGATATAATACACTAAAGTCTTTTTATCTATTCATAAAGTTATCACATCATTATTTTTTATGTCTATAAACCTCTCTTCATGACCTCTTCAGTTTTTTCACCGCAAAGACAGCATCATCCAAGGAGAGGAACTAGAGTATAACATTTGAATGTAGACTCCAGAGTAAATAAACTTGTATTCCAAACTTCTAGGACATATTATATTCCTCAAACTGGGCATGTTTCATATCCTCTTTACATTTACTAATATGAGACGCTACTTAATTGGGTTTTTGTAAAAGTAAAAGGAGATAGGGCATGTGTTAGGGATATCTTACCTCTCCCTGGGAACTGGAGACCTAAGCCCTTTCAATTAACGGAAACTGGAAATGGATTCATGCAATTATTTTTGGAGTTTATATTTGAGTAATTGATTATTTAATTTATACCATAATGTATTTAAATATCTTATTCAAACACAAATAAAATAATATGATACACCTAGGTAAGATGCTACTACTAAGAGTCTATTGACGAATGAAGTCAATCATTATCTGTATTAAAATATGGGTAGGCATCTGGGTGGCTTAGTTGGTTAGGTGTCTGCCTTTGGCTCAGGTCATGATCCCAGCGTCCTGGGATAAGGCTGCATTGGGCTCCCTGCTCAGCGGGGAGTCTGTTTCTCCCTCTCCCTCTGCCCCTCCCACTGCTTGTGCTCTCTCTCAAATAAATAAATAAAATATTTAATATATATATTATATATGTAGGTTAATATATATATATATATATATATATATATATATATATATATATATATAT